>NC_089822.1:69430158-69745158 GCF_035046505.1 Tiliqua scincoides
GTCACTAGAAGGTAACTCGGCAACTCAGAAAGTCCCCATTATGACTCATTTTCAGGTTGAGTTGCAGCGGACGATGACTCAGCAACTCAACTCGAGTCAAAGCCATGCTGAGTTTTTGCATCCCTGATGTTTACGACACCCAGTGCTAGAGGTCAGCACCAGAGCTGGAGGCCTTTAGGATTGCCCCCCCCCCAAATAAGCTGCTAACAGAAAAACATGTTGACATTGAGAATGCGGCAAAGCAACAAAAAGCCTTTCCCTAACAAATGAGCAAAAGTGAATACAGTAGTTCAGTGAACCAATGGATATTCCATGAAGAACTACAGGACCATGACCCATTTTTAAAGAGCTAAACCGTTTGAGGAGGGGGAATTTAGAGCTGGGATTCACAAGGAGTGGGTCCTTATCATTTTCCCTGCTTTCACAGTGGAACTTGGTTGGGTTTTATCTAATACACTTTCTCCCTGAATTAGCGCTCTGTTCATGAAAAAGTTCTCAAAATCAAAGCCAAATGTTCTGTAAACTGAACTGGAAACCTCTTGTTTTTCTGTCAAAGAAATCAGTTTATTTCCCTATGTATGCAGTTTGATAACTGCAGTGCTATTCTCCTGTCAGAATAACTTGACGTAGTGGCTAGTGCACTAAACGTCTCTGAACTCATGCATTCCAATATATTCAGCTGCTTGGAAAACAGATCAGTGGGATAACAATTTTCTTTGCTATGATAGCAATAGTATCCATCACAACATCCCTGAAATAAAGTTATTCTACAGGGGAATAAATAATTTGGATGCTGTAGCTCACTTTTCCATCTTATCCACATGGATACCATGTTTCATCTGTATTTTTAAAAACCAAAATGTGTTCATCAGGACAATGCACTTGTTGTTTCTTTCACCAGAGCAATTTTGCTGCTTATTCACCCTAATGACATGCCTGCAACAACATGCCTGAATGTTAGCAGCAACCCCCATATTTTTGGATTTGTGTCTGCAAGCATAAATGTAACATGGTTCCTGAACTCTTGCTTTGAATGGAAAACATACAAGACAAGAACAGAAATTCATGTATATCCTGTATTAGGGCAAAACATTAATCAGGAAATCCAAGAACTACTCTTGTAACAGGGGTCACTGTTTAAGCAATTTCAAGTCTTTCATCAAATGAAATATGGATTCAAGAAGTTGGGCAGCACATATAATAAATGGCCGCTCTCCATCATAGAAGACATATTGTTACTAATAGTTCTTCAATATGGAATTGAATAGTGTTATTGGTTGAAGAAAGAAGAAAGGATGGCAGCCTACTCCTGAGCTGCCCAGACTGCAAGACTGCCAAGGTGTCAAAAATGGCATTTGTCCCCTTCTCCCGGGTAAGAAAAGTAGCCCTGCAGTGGGGCTACTCCATTTTGCAACAGCTCTGGAGCTGCTGCAGAATGAAGGAGTTCCATGTCATGCTGTGCGGACACGGTGCTCACAATGGTGGAGCTGAGCTCCACCAGTCTCACCCTTCTCCCGCCCCACTCCCTCCCTCCGACACGGCTCCTCCCCACCTCACCCTCTCCCACCTCCTCCCGCTCCGGAACACCTCCGCCCTACCTCTCCCCATGCCCCCACCTACCTCTCTGCTGCCCAGAGGTTCAGGTGACTGCTAAGCAGTGCAGCACTGGCCTTCTACCAGTGCTAGCCCAGTGCAAGCTCACGGTGGGCAAGCTCCAGTGCTGGGCTGGTGCTAAACCCCACAAATGTGCTTTATGGCACGTTTGCAACAATGCGTGATGGCGGTAAGCCAGTGCGCAGAGCTTAGGACTGGGGTCTGAATTCTCTATCAATCATTGTCTATCTTACAGCTCAATCTAATGCACAGGCAGGCATCCTCAGTCCATCTTTGCACAGACCTGGCTGCTCACCACTTTCAGCAGTGGCCAGGATGCGTGTTCTGACTGTCACATTTGTGACCACAATAAAGTGTGTTGTGCCATGTGTTCTACCAACCTAATGCACCCACAGCAAGATCCCATCCCCCCTTCCCTGCCAAAACCAGCCCCCAGAACTCTCCAGAATTACACCAGAATTACACCAGAATTAGTTTTTATATTGCCTCTCCTTGGCTGTCTGATAACACATGGAGCATGCACTCTGTCGGCAGCACTGCATGCTCTGGGCTGGCAGGGGATAGAATTGGACCCTTACCCAAGTAAAATTGCAAGGGAATGTCACCTTAATGTAACATGAATTACGCACATACTCAGGCCACATACTGCCAGTCTGTCATGTAACTCTTAAGAAAGACAACAGCCTACACTAGATATTCACACATGGCCCCTAAGCAAATTTCTCAGTTTGCCTTCTGCTGAGCCTGACACTTTTTGGGGGGTTAGAAATGCTTCAAATGCAGCACCTCAGCATCCTGCTGATGACGCAACCACTCCTGCTAGACCTCCGCTCCCCTTGCTCTCCCTCAACTCATCCCTACTCGTTTGGTAGTAGCACCATTCTGGGAATATTCAAGGAGCTCACTGCATTAATGCCAGAGCAATCATGACAGGAAATGGAGGGCTTCTAATAAGGAAAAAGCTGAGGGTTCAAACGAGATCAGCAACTTTCATCTTAAATAAGAGCTGCAGTTGGGCATCTTTATGGTGAAAAAGAAACTGCGGCCTCCCCACAGGCTGGCAGACCAGATGGTAAGCCTTCAAAATCAAGTGTAGGCTGGAGCTGCATTTATATCTCATTCTGAGTATATGTGTAACTGTCCCATTTTCCTCACCCCACCCCTTCTTGCAACAGCTACTGCTACCCTCAATAAACGAGATGTGAAGCAGTCTATTGCAGTTCTTTTTCCACCTCTTGCAAAACTTTAGCTATAGAAACAGGCCACTAGATCCTATACAGGGACTCAAAAAAAACTGAAGCTAACCGCAGCTTGATTTTTATATTGTATCCTGCCTGGAGTTTTGCTAGAACAGGGAAAGCCATATCCCAGGTATATGAGTGGGGGGAAAAAATCTAACAACAAAACAGAGAGGCAGGTATAGTCAGTTCTCATTATTCACTAGAGTTCCTGGAAACCCTAACAGATAGATTTATTTATTTTTCACATTTTTATACGGCCCTTACTCCAAAGAGCTCAGGGCAGTGTACGCTGCTGCTCCCCTCCTTTTGTCCTCACAACAACCCTGTGAGGTAGGTAAGGCTGAGAAAAAGTGACTGGCCCAAGGTCACCCAGGAAGCTTCATTGTTGAGCAAGGATTTGAACCTGGATTCTCCAGGTCTAAGTCCACCTCCCAAACCACTGCACCACCCTGGCTCTCAGATAACAAATTAACAGATAACAGGGTTAGGTAGAAGGGGTACCTGGGGGAGGGAAGGGGGAGAAGAATCCAACTGAGACCCTTGGGAAGCCAGCAAAGTGCAGAAAGAAGTGCAAAAATATTTCTGAATGCTACAGAGACTTTCCAGGGCCTGCAGGGACCTTCAGAATAGCTCCCACAACCAGCACAGACCGCTTCAAAAAGGCCGGCAGAAGCTTCCGCTGGCCATTTTAAAAGGGTCCTTGCTGGTCACAGGTGCCGTTCGGAAGGTCTCTACATAGCAGATAATAGAATAGAGGCACAGATAACAAGAGAAGGTAGCAGTTCTGCCCCTCGGCACATAAGGCACATTTGTGGCCCTCAGCGCCAGTGGAGTGCTTGTGCTTGCTCAGTGCCAGCCAGCTCCACTGCTTGGTAATCACATGGACCGCCGGGTAGTGGAGAGTAGGTGGGGGCGTGAGGGAAGGCATGGAGGAGGCATTCCGGGGCGGGAGGAGGTGGAGGGAGGGTGGGGAGAAGGCAGGGAGGTGTGCCAGGAGAGAGAGTGGGGGGGGGAGGATGCGGAACCAGAGGGGCTTCTCTCCACCAGATCCTGAGCCTCTGTGTTGGGCCGCTGGACCATTGTGGGGCTACCCGCCTTACCCGGGGGAAGGGGACAAAAGTCTTTTCTCCCGAGGGACTGCCAGCATTGCCCACAGAGTGCACAGGATGCAGTGGCAGCCATTTTCAGCGCCACTGCAGCCCCACAAGCTGGGTAGCTCAGGATTGGGTTGCCTGTCTTTTAAGATTATCATTCCATTTATGGAAGGAAGATGTCCAAAATGGAAGAAGTGTATAAACTGGTAAAACATCTGGCCACGGTGCCCGAGGATTGGAGGATAGCAAATGTCACATCAATTTTTTAAAAAGGAGGGAGGGAGGACCTGGGAAACTATAGGCCTGTCAGCCTAACATCTATACCAGGTAAGATGGTGGAATGCCTCATCAAAGATAGACTCCCAAAACACATAGATGAACAGGCCTTGCTGAGGGAAAATCAGCATGGCTTCTGTAAGGGTAAGTCTTGCCTCACAAACCTTTTAGAATTCTTTGAAAAGGTCAACAGTCATGTGGATGCAGGAGAAGCCATGGACATTATATATCTGGACTTCGACACGGTCCCTCATCAAAGGCTACTGAAAAAACTCCACAGTCAGGGAATTAGAAGGCAGGTCCTCTCATGGTTTGAGAACTGGTTGAAGACCAGGAAACAGAGAATGGGTGTAAATGGGCAATTTTCACAATGGAGAGAGGTGAAAAGCGGTGTGCCCCAAGGATCTGTCCTGGGACCAGTGCTTTTCAACCTGTTCATAAATGACCTGGAGAAAGGGTTGAGCAGTGAGGTGGCTAAGTTTGCAGATGACACCAAACGTTTCCAGGTGGTGAAGACCAGAAGCAATTGTGAGGAGCTCCAGAAGGATCTCTCCAAACTGGCAGAATGGGCAGCAAAATGGCAGATGCTTTTCAATGTAAGTAAGTGTAAAATAATGCACATTGGGTCAAAAAATCAAAACTTCACATATAGGCTAATGGGTTCTGAGCTGTCTGTGAAGATCAGGAGAGAGATCTTGGGGTGGTGGTGGACAGGTTGATGAAAGTGTCGACCCAATATGCAGTAGCAGTGAAGAAGGCCAATTCTATGCTTGGGATCATTAGAAAAGGTATTGAGAACAAAACAGCTAATATTATAATGCCGTTGTACAAATCGATGGTAAGGTCACACCTGGAGCATTGCATCCAGCTCTGGTTGCCACATATCAAAAAGGACATAGTGGAAATGGAAAAGGAGAGTGACGAAGGCTGCAATCCTGACCACACTTTCCTGGGAGTAAGCCTCATTAAACAAAATAGGACTTACTTCTGAGTAGACCTGGTTAGGATTGTGCCCTAAGATGATTACTGGGCTGGAGCACCTTCCTTATGAGGAAAGGCTACAGTGTTTGGGCTTCTTCAGCCTAGAAAAGAGGTGCCTGAAAGGGGGGGACATGAATGAGACATACAAAATTATGCAGGGGATGGACAGAGTGGATAGAGCGATACCCTCTCACACAACACCAGAACCAGGGGTCATCCACTAAAATTGAGTGTTGGGAGGGTTAGGACAGACAAAAGAAAATATTTCTTTACTCAGCGTATGGTCGGTCTGTGGAACTCCTTGCCGCAGGATGTGGTGACGGCATCCGGCCTGGATGCTTTAAAAGGTGATTGGACAAATTTCTGGAGGAAAAATCCATTACAGGTTACAAGCCATGATGTGTATGTGCAACCTCCTGATTTTAGAAATGGGCTATGTCAGATGTAAGGAAGGGTACCAGGATGCAGGTCTCATGTTGTCTGGTGTGCTCCCTGGGGCATTTGGTGGGCCACTGTGAGATACAGGAAACTGGACTAGATGGGCCTATGGCCTGATGCAGGGGGTTGTTCTTATATTCTTATCTACAGGAGGGAAAAATATTACACACAGGCACAGACACACACACAAATTTTATGCATGTTAAAAATACTGAACCACTGGCAATTTCAAAAATTTCAGACAAGAAATGACTACAAACTCAAACCATTTCATCCCTTTTTTCCTTCAGCTGGTTGTACTGATTCCTTTTCCCCCTGTATAGTTAATACCGCCTTGTGGATATTCTTATTGTTTGGTACAGTGGGAATTGCAATGAAAGCTCAACATGGGAATCTGAAATGCTGCATTTCAAAATGACTACCACATGCAGAGTAGCAGTTGTAATATTTCTATTTCCTCCGCCATTAGTCTAGAGACTGTAAAACTCCTGCTGACATTCTTATCAGAGCTGTGGACAAACTGAAGGAAGGATCAAGATCACCTTTGGTAAAAACAAGATGAACATCTCTGTATTGTAAAGTAGATGCGCACCACGGCTTTACGTTGTTTGCTACAGAAGCACATGTAAAAGGAAAGGCAGAAGTGCTCTGGTTCTGAAGCCTTCCTTTTGGTGTATCCAATGTATATTCTTACATATTTCCTATATGTTTGGAATAACAGTTGATTGTGATGATTACCTCGCCTGATATATTGCACACAACAATTCAGCTTTAATTGCAATAAATAGTCCTTCTACAGAATAGCTGAAGAGGAGGACAGAATGGAATACTTTAGAGTTTAATCCAGAGTTGTTACCATGTTAGGTGAAAAATCTGGAGACATTTATACTGTGTTTGTTTTAAATTTTACTTTCAAGAAGTCCATATAATTTGAATTTGGGCATATGGTTTAAATCTTGCATGAAATCTAATTTGGTTTTGATCCAACTGAAGTTCTTTGGGACCAGCTTCCACATAAACCAAATTATCAAAGGCACCCAGGGATTGGGGAAGCCTTGCAAGAATCCCCATCTCTGACAGTCTTTAAAATTCTGCACAGCCAGAATTGGCCATCATGGGACTTCCCTTGGCTGCTCGTAGCCCGCAGAGATGAGAAGATGTCTAAGTCTGCCAGAATCCCTGGGTGCCTTTGACTGATTCACAGAGAAAGTCCCTGCTGAGCCAAATCCTGGCTCTCTAGAGCTTTCAAGGCAGCCAGGGATTGGAGGAGGTTTGCACATGCCACAATTCCTGTGTATTGATTTTGGCAACCAGAAGATCAGGCGGCTTGCTGATTGATTGATTGATTGATTGATTGATTGATTGATTGATTGATTGATTGATTGATTGATTGATGATTAGAAAGACATATACCCCATATCAAGATCGCCAAAGAAATTTACACCAAATAACAATACTACCCAGCAGCCGGTAACCAGGCAATTTTCAAGCCTTCCCCAGTTCTGGGCTGCCTTTGACATCTTCACATGGCTAGAACTAGCACACCGCTGCTGTCATAAGCAAGCAACAGGCACAAAAACAAATGTGAGTTATGAAGACCAATGAATTATTTACGAATCAGTAATAAACCAAATACAGTATATTGCTACCTAATGATTAATGATCCAAATGAAACTTTAAATAATAAAATAAATGGGCTAAAAATAGCACATAATTCTTCCACTGTAGTTCTGCTCACTTCAAGGAACACTGGGTGATGAAATGCAAAAATACAATGTGAAATGACATTAAAAGCCTACAGCACCAGATTAAATTTAAGCATGTTGTTCAAACGCTTTTGAAATATGCTCGAGCTCACCAAACAATTAGCCAATTTCTGTTTAGCCAACAAAAAAAGCATAGGTGGGTGAATCCAACCAACCACTGATGTCACAATGTCACAGGCCAGTTAGGTTTGGCTACGTGATGATGCCCTATCCAGGTGTGCCAAATAAATATACAAGGAACACAAGGAGGACATGCTCCTCGATGTACTCTTGAAGCCCCATTGCCCGCTCTACCCATGGAGAGCATGTCTGCAGTGGTAAACACTCTCCATGGGAAAAAGAGGTGGGGCTTCAGCAGCATGTCAGGATAACACATCATTTTACACGTATTTGTCTTGTCTCCATACAGTTTAAGAGCAACTGAAATCATTTCAGAGAGCCAGCAAGAAAGGGCAATATAAATTAATAGGTGAAAAATGTTCAGACATTTCAACAAACAGCTGAGAGTAGGGCACTTTGGATACTACCAAAAATGTTCCTGAGGAACATAATCTGGTTTTGCTCCATCTTGAAGAGACCTTGTTAGAAACCTTTCCTATCCAATGTAGTGTTTTGCAAACTCTCCCCGCCCCCATTCAGATATTATCTGGGGAACTAACAATGAACGTCCTCCATGAGCAACATGGAGAAACTCATCCTCACAATACCAATTGGAAATTGTCATGCAAGGATCACCCAAGCAGCCAGCCAGCATGTTGCTTAAGCAACTGTGGGCCCAATCCTATCCAATTTTCCAGCACCAGTGCAGCCGTAATGCAACCCCAAGGTAAGGGAACAAATGTTCCCATACTTTAAGGGAACCTCTGTGACTACTGCCCCACCACAAATGCCATACTGACATACTGACATACACCACAAGCCATACTGACTGCACTGCTGCAAAAGAAGGACACCAGCTCAAAATATAGCTTGCTATTAAATGTGGACAGGGTAAGAATGCATATTGCATAATTTCAAATGTGTATTAACGAGTAGTGAACGTTTGTATTACAAGCCTGTTAATTTGAAAACTTCAGCAGCGGCACTAGATGGCACATGTATGGTATTGTTCAGGACGCTTGATGTTATACACTCCCAGCACCCCACTGTCTTTATACATTTCAGTCGAGCATCTCCACATTTTCAAGTTATCAACTGACAGCTCTAATTAACATGTGATGTTAGTCAAGGGATTGCTCACGGTTAGCCATTCTCTCTGGAACATTGATTACCAATCTATCTCCTGCAGGAAAGAGCAATATCCTGTTGGTGGCTGCTGTTCTCTTGGCCTATTAAACTGCAGTGTCAGTGGCTCAAACAGGTGAATAAATAAAGTAGCCTCTTTTCTTCCTTCCTTGGCTTGGTCAGAAGTCTTAATGTGCAGCGAAAGAGTAAGCGTATATACTGCAGTCGCATGTAAAATGTGCTGTTATCTTTGACAGTACAGGGACCAGAGGGGCGACAGTGAATGGTTGAGCTCCACAGAGCCTCCACGTAGCTCAGCATTGCAACCGACGTCTAAATAGAATGCGTTGAACTCTATGAATGTAACTGCATGGCTTCCATTTCTATAGGCTTTTTAATCTCCCTCCATGCATCACCTCCGTTTATTGCCTTTTTAATTCCCAAGTCATGACCCCACGTTTTGTAACCTTTCCTTGCCATCCCTTTATGACCCTAATGATTTGCACATATCATCTTTAATTGACACCTCAGTGTGATATCACCAAATGAAGACAATTTATGGCACTTAAGCAGAGTGAAGTGCAGGGGGAAACTACTTTGGTCATTTTAACTGTTTTTTTTTTTTTTAAGTTGTTTTTAATTCCCTACCTGCTGCAAGGCAGTCAGAATTTGCATACATTTCCGCACTCAGTATGTCATATAGGAACAGTACCATTGTAAGGATATTGTGACACAAGAGCAGCTGTGCCAAAATGTGCAAAGCTCAGGTGACACACTTGGTTGGTTCCTATAGGCAGCTGTAGCGCCCCACAGGACAGAGTTGCCCCACTCAGTGCAGTATCAATACCAGCACAGAGTGTCTGAAACTCTGAAATGAATGGCGCAGATGCTGCATGAGTGGACTTTTCATGATAATTGTCCCAATGGAATTCTCTATTATGAGCAATATTTACAGAGAATACAACCATGCAATGTGCACAGTGTTGAGGAAACAGTAATTATTTATTTCATTTTAAAAGAGACCTGTATCTTGGACTTTCTTGTCAAGACAATGGGAGGTACAAATGCAGGTTGGGCGATATCAAAACTAAAAATGCCCTGCAAAATTTACAAAGTAGGAGGGGGCAGGGCCAGAGGCAACTGAATGGCTGTGCTTAAGCTCTTGGAAAGCATGCTATTTCCTCCCAAAAAAAACCGTGGGTCTGAGGAGATCTGAGGATCTGTGATCAGGAGAGATTTGATCCTACAGATGGTGTACAGTTTCAGAGAGGATGGGTCCAGCCAGGGGCTGTTTTTTCTCCAAAGGAATCCAGCCATCAATGTCAGTGTTGGTGAGGATTCATGTTGAAACTAAGCTGAAGGCCCCAAGCAGGGAAGGATGTTGAAAGAACTAAGTGAGTGTTGTTCTGCTGTGTGTTTCTGGCATTGATTGATTAATTGACTGCCTGATTAAGCTTTTGCCCGAGGGAAGAAGAAGGAGGGGCAGGTTTTCCCCCTCTGGGAAGAGGAAGAGGGGGAAGACTTTCTCTGCTCATTTGTTTGCTTGTGTGAGAAGAAGCTTTGGAGGAGACCTGCTGAGCTTGTTATGGAAATATGAGAATATAACTCTAACTTTACAAATCTAAAACTCATTGGATTACAAATTAATCATTTTGGAATATAAACTTTGCTTTGAAATGCTCAGTTTTGTTTTCCTGTGAAGATCTTGGAGTGCCTGTGAAGAGGGCTGGAGATCTGAATTTCTTTGTTTTGCAAAAGTGGTTTATTGTTTTGAATTCCTCTCACTATCTCCTGGAATGGAATGCGGCTGATATAGCAACAAAGGTAAGCAATAGAATCAAGATAACAGAATAAGAAGAATAGAACATTGGGGACATCTAGTGGATTTAAAAAGACATTGCAAGGATAAGAACAGGACTTGACAAGTGAAGTAAGGAGGACAATACGCTAAGGACATCTAGTGGCATTAAAAATATTGCAAGGCAAAGGTTTATTTGATTTAAAATTTCCCTGTGTTGGTTTTTATGGGTGAATAGTTGATTTTAAGATGATGTGATGTGATGCATGGGTAACTGACAGTGATATATGTGATAACAGATATTTGAGTTTTACAGGAAAGAAGATATAAGAAGGACGAAAAAGGATGACAGGAAAAGGAGCAAAAGTTAGGGGCTTTCCTGCCCTGGAGTCAAGCTTGGGAAAACTAACACAAGAGGAACTGAAAGGGAAAGATTGGAAGCAGACAATACAAGACAATATAGTAAAATTAGTGTTGATGGGACAGCAGCACACAAATCAATTTCTTCAGGTTCAAGCTAGTCTGGTTGTTTTAACTACACAACTAAATGATCTTAGTATGAAAGCCATTAAAGACCAAGCAGATGAGAATACACAAAAGATTAGAAAATTAGACAAAAAGATAACAAAAGATCAATCTAGAATACTGGAGATAGAACAAGACCAATACGATGGAGAGGCAACTTTAATGGTGATCCAGATGGAGAGTACAGCTCGAGTGGTGAGAATACAAAATGTACTAGAACAGAAAGGGGAACATTATGTTTACTCTGTCAACATAAATGGCTTAAATTCACCTCAAAAACAAAAGAAAGTCTTCCTTCAATTGCAAAAGTTATTTGCTTAATATTATCTTAGATATTATAGATAAAGAAAATGAAGTGTATTTAGTTATGATATTAACTGCTACAAGGATTTTATATGTTAGATACTGGAAAGATATTAAAATTGCAATGAAAGATGAATTAATAGAGAAAATAATGAAAGTGGCGGAAATGGATAGGCTTACAGAGAATTTGGATTAACAGCGTAAACCGACACAGATAGAGCAATGGAGGCCATTTCATGCTTGGTTGAAAATGAAGTTGTAGATGTATGAGATAGGGCATTTAGATGAATATATTGCATACAGGATATGATATGATAGATAAATGATATTAAGAGGTTAAACTAGAAGAGGAACAAGATTAGAAGATATGTATTGATTGATTAGATATATTGATATATGATTGCCTGCACCCTCCAACGGGGTGTGTGTGTGTGTGTGTGTGTGTGTGTGTGTGTGTGTGTGTTGTGTATTGAGTTTGTGTTTGTTATGTGTTTGTTCATATTTGTTGTTTGTTTTTATTTTGGAAAATAATAATAAAAAATTACAAAGTAGCACAAAAGAGTAACAAATGAGGCTGGTAGATAGGATCCTAGGAACTGGAAAGCAATTTTGCCCATACAAATTCATTTCTATAGCTAAGGGCACAATCCTGACTGCGCCTTGGGCTGGCGCACGTCACTTGAGCCAGCCCAGGAAGGTTGCAGAGGTACCATAAAGCATGTTTGTGCCTCCTCGAGAGTTGGCTGGGCTGGTGCAGGGACGTGCACTGGCCCGCGGAGGCTGAATCCAGCTTCTGCACCAACTCAGGTAGAGCAGGTTGCATCGTCCGAGCTCCACCAACACAAGGGTGTGGGGAGGGCAGGGGAGGGTAGTCCAGGGGATGGGCCGACAGATAGCAGGAGGGATCCCAACCCCATTCCCCAAGCAATGTGGAGCGGCTACAAGCCGCTTCGCTCTCCTCTGACTTATGCCACCTCCAGAGGTGGCGCAAATCTGAGACGACCCATTGGGGCTGTGGTGGCTTACTGGGGGTAAGGGGAAGAGTTTCCCCTTGCCTCTGGCTGAGCCACTTGGGGCCCCTATCTTGTGCTGGATAGAGCATAGGCCTCCTGGTCTGTCTGTTCCAGCACAAGATAGGATTGCGCTGACATATAATAAAGCAAAAACAAAACAAAAAAGGAAAAATGGTTTATTTAACGCAAATTAAAAACATGGAAGAAATAAAATATCATTTATGGTCCAATTCTATGGGCCTTTTACAACAACCTATCTCCAAATACACTGTTGTAAAAGGACCAATGATGGCACAAACACTGCGCTGCTGCTGGACCTTTCAGAGCCACCAACACAAAGCATTGACAGTTTGTGAGCCAGCCACTGCAGAGTCCAGGCTGTGCCAACTCCAATATGTCCGCAGCGAGAGAATGTTGTGTGAAGGGAGTTGGAGATTCAGGGGAGATTTGAGGCAGGGAAGGGGATGGCAGGGGCGTTTCAGGGTAGGCAGTGGGTGGAGGCAGCATCTTGCATGGGATGCTATCCCTCATTCCCAGTCTGTCTCACCCCTTTCCTCTCCTGGAACTTACTCCAGCTACATAGCTGACATGGGTTCAAGGAGACCCATATGTAAACAGGAGGCCAACCCAGAAGTAAGTAAAAACTATTTACCTCTGGTTGGCCTTCTGGTCATCCCCCCACCATAGCATGAAGTCCGGCTCCATTGGTACAGCTGCAGGCTATAGCATGGTGGGGGGATAGGATTAGACTATTAAAGTGAAAACTATATTTCAGACTTCTCTTTATAGCTTTTAAAAATGTAGCCGTGATCACCATACCTTTCCTTTTTAAATTCACTGATCTGAGTCTCCACATTTTCATACCTAGCGGGTTGTTTAGTGTTTGCTGTTTGTTTGATATATATCCATATATTTGGGGGGGGGGGGAGGAACTGATCTGTGTTGTTTTCAGAAGAGCTGAATGTAAGTTTTGCAAATAAAGTGAAATATCAGGGTAGCTTTTTTGTGTGCTGGAACTCTTTTGTATGTTTCTGTATTATCATCTCTCTCTGTGAAAAGTCAAGTGCAATACAGGAGTTCAAATACAAATGATGCAGACATAAAAAGAGAGGGCTATCACACTACTGAAAGCCTTGGATTGCATCTGCATGGGGCTCTACAGGCAACACAGTTTAGGCTTATGTAACAGGATGATGTTTAGGGAATTAAAATTAAACTAAGGATAAGTGTAAACAAAGCGTTTTTACTTGCATATCTTTTGTGTTTTACCCACCAATCATACCTACTTGCAAATCACTGAATAGTTCAAAGTTGAAACAAGAGATTGAAAAGATGGTGCTCTGGAATGAATAGGGACTAGCTACATGAATGAAGATCGCCACAGGGAAAACAGTGTTAATGCTTTTCTTCATAGAAAGGCAATTTTATTTGCAAGCTTTGTTGTAAAGAGAACTATTCAGAGCGGAGGTGTAATCAAGAATCCTCCTTAACAATGCACAGCTCACAAAGCTTTTACATAGCTTTGAGTTTTAACTCAGGTGGTTGTTATTGATCCATCCTACATCCAGAATTACAATAGCTTCTGATATCATAAGTGGTCCTGCCACCTCCCCCGCTCTGGGTGGCAGGTTGCCAATAATAAGATTGATCTTCCTTATATCTGTAGCTTCTGAATTCTGATGTGTCTCACTTCAAGAAGTGAGACAAAAGTCACCAGAACAAAAACAACCAGGAGATTAAGCACAAGTAGCTGTTTTTAAACTGACATGCTAGTTTATTTTCTTCTTGTCCAAGTGTTGTTTGTAAGGATCCATATGCATAAGTGTATTAAAATGGTATAAAACCACCTCCTGAGTTAAACCAAAGTTTGCTATGCTTTTATCTCAGAAGCTGGTTTCAATATTAGGCTCAGCCTTTGCTTATGCAAAATAACAATCAAGAATTTGAAGAATTTGCAAAGTATGTTTCCCTTTTGCTGTGAACAGCTACAAGCAGGCAGAAGGATAAGGTAAAATATACTTGCAGATTTGAGCATTTATAAATTAATTAAGCACCATACAAAACCATTATAGGATCAGAAACTGACTACTACCAATGATATTTTGGTCAAGTAAATGCTCCACTATGGTTATTAGAGCTGTTTCAAGCAGTTTCCCAAGGGAGGTCAAACAGTGAACTTTCCTGATTTGTGAGCAAAATCAAGACAAGCACAAAGGTGTCCTCAAGAGTTTGAACATTGGCAAGCAAATCAGCTGTTCACAAAGGGTCTTTTTTTTGCATTCAAGCTTAGTAAACTTCTGTGATCAGCAGACATTTCCGATGTTCAACCTTTTATGTGTCCATTTGAGGTTTTGTGAGCAATCAAACTGGTGGTTTGCAAAAGTTTGCAGTTTTCAGAGTGTCACTTGAAATGTGTCAAAGCTCAACTCAGTTTCAAGGTGAACATTCAAATATCTGTGCGTCCCTTGTAATTTGTGGTATATAACGGGTGGAAAGGCTGCTAGCATGCCTCTATGGCGTGCTAGCAATGATTGCCATTCCTGCACCCCTATCAGCCAGCAGCACAGCTTTGCTGCCAGCTGTTTGGCTGGCTGGTCTTAGGGGGTGGGAATTTTTAATCATCATCTGATTGGCCCCATGATGGTGTTTGTTTTCACCTACCTCAGACTGGCTATGGAGCACGTTTGGGTTTGCAATATATCTCTTTAATGCCCTGGTCACTGGCGGTAGAAGTGCAGGGTGGGTAGGCAGAAGACCTTCTCGGTGTCCAATCTAAGTCAGCAAGGACAGGGGTGAACCAGAACCGCTCTCAAGATGCTTGACTGGCTCGGGGAGGCAGGCTGGCTAACCCCTTGTCTGAACTTGGGGGCTTTGCAGGGGTGACCTGAAGGCATAGCAGTTCGGCTGACTTACCCTCTTCAGGCAACGGTGAAAGGTGGGCTTAATAACAATTGAGCTACGTCTGGAGTCAGGTGGACGCCCTATGAGATTGGGGGACGTAGATGGCTAGGGCTGTTTCCCCCACTTAGAACCCCGCACTTGGGATAGGTATTGTTTACCCTGTTTTGCCTTGTTGCTATCTGGTTGTAATTCGATAAAGTGGCCCATTTTAATCCCATACCTGTTGTCGGCTGTATTTATTTGGGGAATGCATGGTAATTATTTTAACTGGTCAGATGGACTGGATACATGCATATGTAAGTTGGGAACAACAGAGATAATAGTGGAGATGGACACATACTGTCCATCTAAGGCAGAGGTGTTGAACTCATTTCATACAGAGGGCCAAATAGCATTTATACGCCTGCTGAGGGCCGAAAGTGATGTCATTAGGCTGGAAGTGATGTCATTAAACAGTTCATGACCAAAAATAAGCACTTTTTCTCACTTGGAAACACATTAGCTGCAAATGACAGAAGAGAAAATATACATATCTTGATCATATTCAAGCTATGGACAGCTCAATTTTCAAGAGGGTTGCCCTTTCAGCAGTAACTCCTCAGCATGGCTCAGCAGCTGAGAGCCTGAGGGCCATATAAAAAGTTTCCACGGGCTGCATCCAGCCCCCGGGTCTTATGTTTGACACCCCTGATCTAGGGGTACAGGACCTAACGAGCATAACTTTCTACATTCAGTGTGATACATCTACACACATTGCTATATTCTTGAGAACTGTTGTCTCTTGCACAATGAGCCTGGGAGATAGATTCTCCCATAACACTTGCAGTGAGACAAGAACCCTTCTCTATCTCATTTCAACAGTATGATACTGTCATTTTATGCCATTTCAACTGTCCTAACTATGTTTTGAGATGGGAGGAATGCCCTGAGAGGTGATTACACAGACAAACACACATTTTGCTATCTTAAAAAGACATCTTCCTGCGTAAATTTGGGGTGCTGATTCCAAAAATGGCATTAGTTTTGCTCTATCATGTCTAGTGTTGGATATACACCATTGCCTCATTGGTGAATGGTTCATGCCACTTCCTCGTGAGGAAGCCTATGCCATGGCTTCCACATGAAGAAGTGGCTTGAACCATTCATTAATGAGGTTATGCAGTATCTCTAAAACTAGACACAGTGGCGTAGCTAAGGGGGTGCAGGGGGTAGCAAATGTACTGGGCTACAGCTGCTGGAGGGACAACATCAGATGCTGGGAGGAAACATTGGGGCGTGCATGAGTTACCTTGGGCTGCTGCAGCCCCACCAGGCACATTGGCCAGCAGCCAAATATAAGTTGCGTGCTCATGAACAAGGGCAGCCCAGACGGAGCTACCCCGACCCCCCTCCAAGAGGCTTCCCTACTCCCTCCAAGCTGCAGTGCAGCCTGTTGCCTCGCAAGTGCATGAAAAGGGAAGGAGAGGACATGCCACCTGTCCTTGGCAAATCCCAGAAGGGGGTTGAGGCGGCAACAGCAGACACAGCTCTTCTCCACTGCACCTGAGACCTTGGTGGGACTTTGAGAGACCTTCATGTGGCACCTTGGTGTAGGGGGGGCTCTGCGCCCCCCCCCCACTGAGAACCAATGGCTGCCTCTGAATGCTGAGGCAAAGGAGCTTCCCCAGTGGAACCACCAAGCAGCTCTGCCTCTCATCATCAGCAGCAGCTGGAAGGAAGGAGGAGAAGGGTCACCGCTGCCTCATACACAGCCTTAGAGCATAATGTATGTCTACTTAGAAGTAAGTCCCATTGTGTCCAATGGGGCTTACTCCCAGGAAAGTGTGCAGAGAATGGGAGCCTCAGTCAGGCACAGCTTCCTCCCACCTGCCCACCCCCAAGCCTCCAGCTGCTGAGAGCAAGCAAGCCTTCCTTTCACTCATTCAGAGCCAATCCTATGCCTGTCTACTCAGAAGTAAGTCCCATTATAGTCAATAGAGCTTACTCCCAGGTGAGTGTGGATAGGAATGGAGCCTCAGTCAGTCAGGCGCAGCTTCCTCCCGCCTGCCTGCCCTGAGTTCTCCCCCCACCACTACCACTACTACGAGCGAGCAAGTGGTCTGGCAGCTTCTCCACAGCCTCCTCTCCCCCCCCCCATGAGGCATCTGCTGTACCAGGGCTTGCCTCAATGTAGCCCGTTGTCCCCTGTAATCCAATGTGCCTGGCTGGTGGGGTGTGCTGATGGCGGCAGTTGACTGCTTTTTCCTCCCAGTCCAATTTGCCTGACAGGGCTGCAGCAGACCAGTGTAAGACCTCAGAGGGAACGGAGAGGAGGTCTCACTTCTCCTCTTCATTTGGAAAGTGGCAGCAGCTTGGGGGTAAGTAGAAGGGAGCTGGTGCAGGGGAGGGGAGGCAGCAAGCACCTTGGGGGATATGGCAGATTTTTTATTTTTCACTTTAAAAAAAAAAAGTAGGTGTGAAATCAAAACCTGGGAGTGACGTCACTTCCAGATGGGACGTCACTTCCAGGGCATCATCGTGAGCTCTGCACTGGGCAACAGGATAGTTAACTATGCCACTGACTAGACATGATCCGGAAAAACTGGTTTCACCATAAACACCATAAATAGAACACCATAAATTTTTTTTAAAAGTTTTTCTGACCTTCAGTTTCACAGGCCTTTGTTAATAGTCCCATGTCACAAAAGGGGAATATTAGTGAGTTGCTAAAAAAGTCAGGAAATGATGGCTGAGTGCACTTTTGAACTTAAATTATCTCAGGCCTTACCAGCTCTGGCCCTGCTGGCTCTGATTGTGGCAATTCTAGTTACACTTTATTAAGTTCTATCAAGCATTATCTGTAGGAGCTTTTTACTGAGAATAGGTTCTCAACAATCTCAGAGAAATTCTCATTGTATGAGAAGATGGGAATATACACTGTCTCTCACTTAAGAGAGGTTATTCCTATCAGGGCCTCTGAGGGGAATTTTATCAGGGCGTACAGAGTTTCTTTTGGGCCCCTTTGCAAAGGGCGGAGGGGTGAAACAGAGTGGGGCAGGGTGGTGACAGGCGAGCAGAAATAGGGGCAGGGAAGGGCAAACAGGTGGGGGGATGTTAGAGACAGCTGGAAAAGTCTTTGGAGCACAAGTCTACCAACCCATGTGGCATCAGCAGTGTCCACAGCATCATCAGTTGTTGTAGTGTCCCCAGCATCCCATGCAGGCAACAAGTCTGGGTAGATAGGAAAACATAAGATCCCAGGAAATTTCTGGGCCCCCTCCTTTGGCTCCTGGGTCTCCCTTTTGACCCTGGGCCCAGGTACAAATTACCCCCTTTACCCACCACTCCTAGGCCCTGCTTCCTATCTTATGTTATTCAACCTGTGGGTTGGGACCATACAGTTGGCATCCTTCAGTCTTGGAAGTCTATGGTGTCACGCTCTGAATGGTGGTTCTGGAACAGAGTGTCCTCTCCAGTGCGCGAAGCCTGGGTAAAGCAGATATGGAGGATAGACTGTTACCCATGCAGCAAATCCCCCCTCTCCACATCACTGAAATGGTCCAAAGGAAAGGCAGAGGCCAATACGGTTGGTTCCAGCGGCGTCGCAGGAGTTGCCAGAACGTGACTGTGTTCAGCCATGAACTGCCTCAGGGACTCCGGCTCAGGATTTTGCCTTGAGGTTGACCCCTGAAGCCTTTTCCACAACTGGATGTAGCCACAAGGCAGTGGAGGTTTGGGGTCAGAGTTTTCCTTCTCTCAGATGAGCTGCCTTCCCAGGCTGACGAGTCCCATCTACTCGGTGGCTGTTTAGTCGCCTCTTACGACAAGTACAGCCAAACTGAGGGCCTATTCTTAGCCCCAGCCCCCAGGGGTACCGTAACGGCATTGCAAAGTCTCATTTGGAAGCATTTCCAAGCCTGTGCAAGAGAGGGCTTGGATCCAATGCAATAATGGTACAGCCTTATCAAAACTGCATTCTTGATATAATCCTGCCCAGCCTCTTTCACTGCAGCTCCTATACCTCATAGGGTTGTTATGAAAATACAAGACATAGGGGAAAATGGGGCAGGCAGGGGTGGGGTCGGCAGCAACACAGTGGATCAGGTCCTGGGAGGGGGGAAGATTGGTGGTAGGTCCCCCATCTCATATTTTATTAATTAGCACAATAAAGATTAAAGACCACTGCTATAGAGTTTAAGTCTGGCATTACTTAATCCTTAGCCTCTTTCCACTATCCACAAATGACTGTGTAAAGAAAACATGTTCGTTGTTATGTTTGTATGATAAAAATTAGGAATGCAAGGGTTACTACTATTATTAATTTACTGCATTTCTATCCTGCCTATATGTTTTATTTCAAACATATATACAGTATACTGCTTTTAACCCAAAAAAAAAAAAAAAACCAAATTCACAACACGATTTGAATAGCAAAATAAATGGTTCCCTGAGCCCAAAGGAGTCACAAACTAAAAAAGATGCTGAAGAAATACTAGCAAACAGACACTGGATATTATACTATGCTGGAATGAAGGGGGGGGGGGGGACAGGTTGCTTTCTGACTGTTAAATATCAGAGGAGCACCACTTTAAAAGACGCCTCTTTGCCCACTTAGCAGGGAACACTGTATGTGTGACAGTGTGTAAGAGCTCTGAGAAAAGCCTACTCTGTGCTAACTTCCAGTCTTGTCAATGACTGGCTGTAATATGGGTTAATTTAAGCGGCAACTGTGGTTTGCATGCGATGAAATGGTTGTGGTAAAAGGCCTAAGTGAACTATTACAAAATGACCATAAGATCAAAGCCATGTACTGTATTCTGAATATGCCAATTAGCATTTGGTTAAGAGCAAATTACCATACATGGATTCAAGTTTATAAAAAAAGAAGAGCTGCAGGAGAGACAGGAAGCACAGAATATCACTGAACTTTGAGCTACCCTCAGTGTAAGCAATTTTAAATTTCTGTACAAACATTGTTTTGGATATGTGAAGATGTGTGAAGAAAGGCCTGCCATTTTTTTTTGTTTGTTTGTTTTTAAAACAAATTAATGGAGTTACAACAATGGTTGGGTTTGCTTCATGTATGCATTGCTTTCATAGATCGTGTTGTGGGATTACTTCTAGCATTCTACTCTTTCTGTCCAAATATTATTTAAGTAAAAAGCTCTTTGCAACCTTGCTACATATTTTAGTGAGTAAGCTGTGTGGCTGGCTATGGGATGAACTTTTACAAGTAATTTTTTTTTAAAGTGAAAGGCAGATCCAGATGGAAGATCTTCTGAGTTAAAAATATTTCATAGATCCTAGAACAGTCATATTTACACTGGGCTGCAAAGACACATTCTTGGTTTGGTGTTTGCCCCATACTTACAGTTACTAGATACAACATGGGACAGAATGCCTATACCTTTGACCATTGTATAGAAGAGGGAATTTTGGCAGGTCCAGCTTTCTAAACCCTTCCATATTGAGCTGCACCTGCCAAAATTCCCTCTTCAATACAATGGTTAAAGGTACAGGCACTCTGTCCCATTTTGTATCTGGTTAATCCTACCCATACCAAACTTAGGAGGGGATCTGGAAATGATCATTCTCATCTGTTAGATTTGAAATAGGGAAGGGTCTAGACCTGATGCATCATTGTGTATGGATCTTGTATATGACAATAAAAGTATTTATATAGTGATAGTCCTTGCTAAGTGTACTACACGTATTTTATGGATGTGACATTTACAGAGACTCTGTAAAGTAAGTATTCTTGTCCCCATATTGCAGCTGGAATTGGGCAGCCCAATTCTAACTAGCACTGGCACAGCCAGGTGTCCTGGCCTGCACTGTACTAATTAGGAGCTGGCTGGAAGTCTCCTCAGGGTAAAAGGATAGTTTTTCCCCTTACTTTGCCACAGCCAGCCATAGGGGGCTACTAGAATCTCTGCCAGTTATTTAGCTTGTTTGTACTCATGTCATGAATGTTACACAGATCCCAGCAGCATATTGGTTTACTTCCCAAGCACCAGCTAAGGACTAAAGATTTAGCTGGTGGAAGTCCAAGTAGCTCCATGTAGGGCTGCCTCGCCTGGGAAGGAGGTTAAGATACAGCAGGGGAGGTCTCCACCCATCCCTCCCCCTGGGCTGGATTGACTCCCCATTCTGCTCTCCCTGCCTCTCCACAGCCCTCCCCTTGGCCCTATGCTGCTCCGTGCCTTACCTGCTTGCACTGGCAGCCAGGGACTCAGAATGCTGTGCTTGCAGGGTGTTGTAGGCTATTCCGCTGGCGTTGCTTACTTGTGCAGTGATGCAATGTGTCTTACGCATGTTTGCAACACCTTTGGCTGGCCAAATGCACAGCTCTATGTCTCAGATGGAATAACTAGCTTAAAGTCATCTAGTAATTTAATTGCAGAGGCAAGATCCAAACCTAGGACATGCTGATATGCAGCTCCGGGTCCAATCCTATCCAATTTGCCAGTGCTGGTGCCACTGTGCCAATAGGGTGTGCGCTGGGGCCTTCCAAAGGCATGGGAACATGGATTTCCTTACCTTGGGGTCACGCTGCAGCTGCACCAGTGCTGGAAAGTTGAATAGGATTGGGCCCTGAGGCTGCAATCCTAACCACACTTTCCTGAGAGTAAGCCCCATTGAACAAAATAGGACTTACTTCTGAGTAGACCTGGTTAGGATTGTGCCCTTAGTCCTCACACTAGGAGAATTTCTAAAATTAAATAGGGAATGGGAACATGCAGTTTGCATAGCTTTCAGGTACTTCTGTTCATTTGCTTCTATTTTCCTCTGCATGTTACAGGTGTATGAATAAAACATGGTGAAATGATCTTGGTCCAATCAAGTATATAATATATATGACTGAATCAAGATTATTTTTGTGTCATTTTATACTGAAGCACATTGCACTTGTATGCCATGATAAAACACCAAGAGAAAAGAATCTTGATTCTACAGTCACATTATACCAGAAAAAAATAATTCTCTTGGAGAAATATTCTAAATTGCTGTAACGTCCTTCCTAAGCCGCCACCTCTACCCCTCCAAAAATTGTCATATTGTCTGGATAGAGCAGCTGTGAATGTAGAGGATGTAGCAAATTTGTCACAAGTACATGCATTAGTGGCAAGTGTTTCTTACTGACAACAAAACAACGGGAACAAATATTTACTACTTTTTCTACTTTTCTTTACCTTTGTTATCAGCAGATAACTTGGCATACGAGTAGGTAAAGACTAATCTGATGTCTTCCAGCCAGTACACAAGGATATCTATGCTGGGTAGAAAGAAAAAAGCAAGATTAACAGCAAAACTAATATGGCCCTTGTTCTCTACTCAAATGCAACACTGATAGATCTCTCTCAAAGAGCTTCATTGGCATTTAGGGCCCAATTCTATCTGATGTGGTGCAGGGACGTACAGTGCTGGGCCGCAGGTGAGGCAGAACTGCCCCATTGGAGTCCAGGAAAAAGCACCACAGCTGTCCCACCAGCTTACAACCAAGAAGGCTCTTCTTACACCTGCTTTCTCAGGTGTAGTTTCCTCAGATGTAAGCAGGTGGGGCAGCTGCAGTGCTTTTCCATAGACAGCAATGGGGCAGTTCTGCCTCACTGCCACCCCCACACCACACATCCCTGATGTGGTGTGAGGAGTGCAAAGCTGCTGGCATGCTGGTTACCACATCCAATGTGCTGTCCCCAGTGAAGAGTCCAAGTGAGAAGGATAGGAAGGGGAACACTAACCTTCATGTCAGCTACCACATGTCCTTGATGGGACTCCTCAAAGCTATGCCAGCTCTGTTGCTGGTGTAACTCTGAGAAGCTTCAGGGGTGTGTGTACAGTTTGGGATGGGGTTTTGGTATCTGGCAGCCATTGGATCTGCCCTGCCCCACACTTCCTGCCCCTCCACCAGTAGAACCATTGATCTGTGCTGTGCTGCTAGCAATGGGCAGTTTTACAGCTGCTGTGCAGCCCACTGTCAGTGGGGCTGCCGCAACAGCAAGGTCCTTATTACACTGGCATATTTGATGGTCAACCAACTCAGGTCGGTGTTAAGTCCATAATACAAACAAGGGCTGAGGCTGAGAGACAGTGAGTGGTCTAAGGTCACTTAGTGCAGGGGTGTGAAACTCATTTCATACAGAAGGCCGAATGGTATTCATGATGCCTGCTGAGGGCCAAAAGTGATGTCATTAGGCAGGAAGTTATGTCATTAAACTGTTCATGACCAAAAATAAGCACTTTTTCTCACGTAGGAACTCATTAGCTGAAAATGACAGAAGAGAAAATATGTATATGGGAGAGCTCAATTTTCAAGTGGGTTGCCCTTTCAGCAGTAACACCTCAGCATGGCTCAGCAGCTGAGAGCCTGAGGGCCAGATAAAAAGCTTCCGCAGGTCACATCTGGCCCCCGGTCCTTATGTTTGACACCCCTGACCTAGTGAGTTCCTAACTGAGGTAACTCCATGACATGTAGCACATACTCTTACCCACCACAGCTCTGTGGAGAGTGCATGCGAGAACAATCTGCCCAGCAGCAGGATGTTGAAGCAGTTGACTGTTTGGTCCCTTCCAGATTCTATGGCATAACAAAAAGTGGCTTTACCTTATTGTTTTTGACAACATGATTCTTGGCTTTAGTTGGACAGGGTATCTCCATTGAGAGCTCTCTCCTGCTCCTCAGATAAAGTGGTTAACTACTCACAGAGAGAAATTACCATCTATGACACACTGCAAAAGAAATTGTTTCCACAGAAGGGAAGCCCCCTAAAGCTATCACTTATTTGCTTCAATGATTAGTCTTCTTTGAGCTGGTTTGGATGATACTATCCCACATGCAGTTAAAAACATGGGTGCACATGTCCTTCCCATTACCCAGTGGGCCATTCCACTTTGCATACTTACATAGGAGATAGGGTGGGATTGACTGAATCACTCCTAATCATGTGGTTTAAAAACTGTAATACTATCCAGTCCTATACTACCCTAACCCTGGGTGCCTAATACTTTGTTCCACCATTCCATGCCTCGAAGGCTTGGTCTGTATCCCTGAGAAACAGCTTACATAGGAAGCAGGACTTCTAAAAACAACCTCTTGTGTTGAGTACGCAGCTTAGTGGTTGGTCCGTGGGAAGGAACAGTCTCAATAATTTCCTGAATTTCGCTATAAGCCCCATGAGTCCACAAACCCAAATATAGTTCTTTTCTTTTCTTTTTTAATTCAAAACATAACATTTGCAAATATCACAAGTTCTCCCTCAGCTGCACGCTTAAAAGGCTGTCTTCCCAGGCAACCTGCTGCTGTTATTAATTTCTTGTGTGATCTGCATTGATTTCAAGACATTAATCCTGTTCACTACAAAGGCAGCGACTCAATCATTCTTTATGACACATGAAAGAGGGAACACCAATGAGATGTTCTGTTCCCAGTCATGCTATTTCCAAATGGTGCACTAAGGCTGCAATCCTATGCACACTTTCCTGGGAGCAAACCCAATGAATACAATGGGACTTCCTTCTGAATAGAAATGAATAGGATTGTGCTGTAAGTTAATGCTTGGTGATGTTCTTTTGGGGGGAAAATAAAAACACTTCCCAGAAATGCCACCCAATAGAAATATTTCATGACTGACACTTTATGGATTTGGTTGACCGGGAATAGGAGGGGTTCAGAGTGGTCCATTCAAAAGAGACCTCCGACCTATACCCTCCGACCTATACCCTTATGTAAGGAAGATACAGCTCTTTATTGGGTGTTTTTCC
Source organism: Tiliqua scincoides (assembly GCF_035046505.1). NCBI lineage: Eukaryota > Metazoa > Chordata > Lepidosauria > Squamata > Scincidae > Tiliqua > Tiliqua scincoides. Next base: position 69,455,074 of record NC_089822.1, read on the forward strand.
TTCACAACACAAGTCCAAAGTAGTAAAGCATTCTAATGTCCCAAGAGACACTCCCAGGCTTGAGCTCCACATTTGGAACAAAAGAGTGCTGCTAGATCTAGGCAAGTGTGCTCAGCCACAGCCCTACAACCGCTGTGTGGGGTTGGCTGTCCCCCCACCTTTTTCCTTACCTTATTGATTAAGGTAATCTTAATCAATACTGAATAGTATTAATCAAACACCTGAAAAGGTGGCTGTCCCCCCACTTTTTTCCTTACCTTATTGATTAAGCAGGTCTTAACAAGACTATTAATAGTCTTGAGGTGAAGTACCTCAAGACATGAGGGATGCAAACATCATCACGCTGTACAAGAACAAAGGCGACAGGGGTGACTGCAACAACTACCGTGGCATCTCTCTCCTTAGCGTTGTAGGAAAGTTGTTTGCCTGAGTTGCACTAAAGAGGCTCCAGGTTCTTGCAGAGAGCATTTATTCAGAATCACAGTGTGGATTCCGAGCCAGCAGGTCCACCACTGATATGGTATTCTCCCTTAGACAACTGCAGGAGAAATGCAGGGAACAATGACAGCCACTCTTTATAGCAGGGGCGTCCAAAGTTTTTGGCAGGAGGGCCACATCGGCTCTCTGACACTGTGTTGGGGGCCAGGGAAAAAAAGAATTAATTTACATTTCAAATTTGAATAAATTTACATAAGTTTACATAAATGAATATATTAAAGATGAACTTATATGAATGAATGAGGGTCTTGCAATAGCTCAATGCCTATAAAAGGCCTTGCACAAAGCAAGGCTGGCTTTTCCTTTGCTGCCACTGCTGCATCACAGATGTGAAAGAGCAAGCAGTGGAGGGAGCTCTCATCCCACAGCTCACACGAGAGGTCAAACAGTAGCCCTCACGCTGAGAGAAGTTGTGTTGGGCCAGTGCGGGCTTCAACAAATCTACCGAGGGCCAGAGGCTCATTGGAGACTGGGGGCTCCCTGAGGGCCGCATTGAGAGGCCTCGAGGGCCGCAAGTGGCCCCCGGGCCGGGGTTTGGGCACCCCTGCTTTATAGCCTTCATAGATCTCACGAAGGCTTTCGACCTGGTCAGCAGGGACGGCCTCTTCAAGATTCTCCCCAAGATTGGATGTCCACCCAGGCTCCTCAGCATCATTAGATCCTTCCACAAGGACATGAAGGGCACTGTTGTCTTCGATGGCTCCACATCAGACCCCTATGACATCCGAAGCGGCATGAAGCAGGCGTGAAGCGGCGTGAAGCGGCATGAAGCAGGGCTGCACCAACCTTGTTTGGGATTTTCTTCGCTGGCCTGCTGAAGCAGGCCTTTGGAACTGCAACAGAAGGCATCTATCTCTGGACCAGATCAGATGGAAAGCTCTTCAACCTCTCCAGACTGAGAGCAAAGTCCAAAGTCCAGCTGAAATGTCTTCGTGACTTCCTCTGTGCCGACGATGCAGCTGTCACTACCCACTCTGCCAAAGATCTCCAGCAGCTCATGGATCGTTTTAGCAAGGCCTGCCAAGATTTTGGACTGACGATCAGCCTAAAGAAAACACAGGTCATGGTTCAGGATGTGGACTCACCTCCCTGCATTACAATCTCTGCGCATGAACTGGAGGTTGTCCATGACTTTGTGTACCTTGGCTCAACGATCTCCGACACTCTTTCTCTCAATACCGAGCTAAACAAATGCATCGGTAAAGCAGCTACCACGTTTTCCAGACTCACAAAGAGAGTCTGGTCCAACAAGAAGCTGACGGAACATACCAAGATCCAGGTCTACAGAGCTTGCGTCCTGAGTACACTTCTGTACTGTAGCGAGTCATGGACTCTCCGCTCACAACAGGAGAGGAAACTGAACGCTTTCCACATGCGCTGCCTCCGGTGCAATCTCGGCATCACCTGGCAGGACAAAGTTTCTAACAACACAGTCCTGGAACGTGCTGGAATCCCTAGCATGCATGCACTGCTGAAACAGAGACGCCTGCATTGGCTCGGTCATGTCGTGAGAATGGATGATGGCCGGATCCCAAAGGATCTCCTCTATGGAGAACTCGTGCAAGGAAAGCGCCCTACAGGTAGACCACAGCTGCGATACAAGGACATCTGCAAGAGGGATCTGAAGGCCTTAGGGATGGACCTCAACAAGTGGGAAACCGTGGCCTCTGAGCGGCCCGCTTGGAGGCAGGCTGTGCAGCATGGCCTTTCCCAGTTTGAAGAGACACTTGGCCAACAGTCTGAGGCTAAGAGGCAAAGAAGGAAGGCCCATAGCCAGGGAGACAGACCAGAGACAGACTGCACTTGCTCCCAGTGTGGAAGGGATTGTCACTCCCGAACTGGCCTTTTCAGCCACACTAGACGCTGTGCCAGAACCATCTTTCAGAGCGTGATACCATAGTCTTTTGAGACTGAAGGTTGCCAATACAATTGATTAAGCAAGATTCTGCTTACACCGCAGGTATAGCCCTTCCCCTCTAAGCCTTTCTCCTTCTGATTTGGCAACATCCTGTTCCCCACTCTTTCCCCTGAGATCAGCTATTTTCAACCAGTGTGCCACAGCACACTGGTGTGGCCTGAAAGGTCCACGGGAGTGCCATGGGAGTTTGGGAGAGGGTCATTTATTAGTAGGGCCATTGGGGAGCGTGAGCTCCCTACTGGCAGCGCAGTGTACCTTATCAATTGTCCAAAAACGGACGGAGTGACGATTTTAGCACCTTGTCAGTGTGTCGTGAGATGAAGAGGGTCGAAAATCACTGCCTTAAGATTCCCTCTTCATTCCCTCTCCCTCTCTTAATAGCCTCAATATGAAATATATTTATCCTACAACATTGTAACCTCCATCAGCAAAGTTCTCAGAATGTAGCTTTCAAATGTTTTCTCTTATTCTTCCCTTCCTTCTCTCAAACCCGTCTTCACCCTTAACAATATACCAGAAACTTACTATTATATGTTAAGGGTTCTTAAACAGGAATACATCACTGCTGTTTATGGTGGAGAGTTTCTATTGTGAATTTCCTCTATACTGAATGCCCCTTTAGTCCCTTGCAAATTTAACTAGTTCCAAGTTTGATGGAGCCACTTCTCTCTGACCTGTAGGTAATTTCTTTCCCCAAATTCTCTTATATTATCTTCATTTTCTGTTAAAACGATTCCACAAATGATCAAGACTATGTGTAATTTTAAATCAGTGGTGGGTTTTCCTTCCCCACCTCATTGCCCCTTCCATGGTCCTTGTTCATAGTCAATATTTTATACTGTTGCCACATCTGCCTTGGACAGAAACATACACACACACACACACACACACACACACACACACACACACGGGCCTCTCTCTGGGCTGCATATGGCATGGGCCACCTACTGCAGCTGCCCTCCCATCACTTTTTCCCTTCATGTTGGTGGTTGCTGGTCCACCCCTCCCCCTCTAGCTTCATCACACTTATGCCCCACACCCCTGGAATCCCACTCTGCACTGATGGCATGGCTGTCAGTGTGCAATCTTCCATGCCCACTCAACCTGCCAGACTTGTGTCGTGGTAGCATGGTATAGGGAGCTTATGTCAGCTGTGGGTTTGGAAGGGGGGTTTGATGTGGTCCTGCCTTGAGTCCAGCTAAGGTATGGAACACCTGGTGTGGGAGGAAAGGACCCCTATGTATGAACAAAGAGATATCAATGGTGGTCAAGACAAAAAAATTTTTGAACTGTAGCAGTGCTGGGGCAGCATCTAGAAGGCAAACACAAGAGTGGGATTGTTAACCAGCAGGATTTAGTTGGCAACCTTCAGTCTCGAAAGAATATGGTATAAGCCTACAGCACCTGGTATTCCCAGGTGGTCTCCCATCCAAGTACTAACCAGGCCTGACCCTGCTTAGCTTCTGAGATCAGATGAGATCAGGCATCTGCAGGTTAAGGCACATGCTTCAGGATTTCTGTGCTATTACATGTGAGTCAACAGTTGGTCCAGCAGCAGGTATCAGTGACGTTTAGCTGCACCGGTTGGTTCACTGTGTGTCCTAGGATTTGTTTAACCACAGGCCCTGACTGGAACAGGTAGATCAGCAACATCGCCAAAGAACTGCAGTAGCTGGAGTCCCTGAGGTTCCCTACAGGGGTGGCTGTGGGTGCTGAGAGATCATTGGGCAATGTTGTTTGTGGCAGGCACACATTGGTATTGGCTGATGTGAGAGATCTGTCGGGGGCGGGCATTGAACAGGGCTTTGGCCTCTCTATGTGGTGCCATGGGCTTCCTTTCTCCCTTTGCTTACCTGTGTGGGGTTTGTTATCTTTGCTTTCCCTTTTGGGGTTGATGGGGGTTCGGATTCCAGGTGGGCCTTTTTATGGTGTGGTCTCTTCAATAGGAATGCTGGGTGGATACATGTTAACAAAACTCAAGCCACTGATGCTGTTAGTGCAAAGTGCTCCCTTTGTACACACACCACATTCTCCAAAGTTCCCAGCACCAGGAGCCCTGTCTGTGCACGAGTGCGTGTGGTATGGGGCCAGGGGGATATGGCTCCATGCTGCATGCCTTGTGATCTAAGTGTGGCTTTCTGTTGCAGGAGTTCTATACTGGGGCAGGGCTTCTGTGATTTGCTGCCAAATCCTATGTTCCTTCATATATTTTATGCTCCATCTTGGGATAGTGGGAGATGGGATTTTCAGCTGTTTTTCCATTCCTCATTGTTTTCTACTGGGTAACATAAGAACATAAGAACAGCCCCACTGGATCAGGCCACAGGCCCATCTAGTCCAGCTTCCTGCATCTCACAACAGCCCACCAAATGCCCCAGGGAGCACACCAGATAACAAGAGACCTCATTCTGGTGCCCTCCCTTGCATCTGGCATTCTGACATAGCCCATTTCTAAAATCAGGAGGTTGCACATACACAACATGGCTTGTAACCCGTGATGGCTTTTTCCTCCAGAAATTTGTCCAATCCCCTTTTAAAGGCATCTAGGCCAGATCCCATCACCACATCCTGTGACAAGGAGTTCCACAGACCAACCACACGCTGAGTAAAGAAATATTTTCTTTTGTCTGTCCTAACTCTCCCAAACCTCAATTTTAGTGGATGTCTCCTGGTTCTGGTGTTATGTGAGAGTGTAAAAAGCATCTCCCTATCCACTCTGTCCACCCCCTGCATAATTTTGTATGTCTCAATCATGTCCCCCCTCAGGCGTCTCTTTTCTAGGCTGAAGAGGCCCAAATGCCGTAGCCTTTCCTCATAAGGAAGGTGCCCCAGCCCAGCAATCATCTTAGTCGCTCTCTTTTGCACCTTTTCCATTTCCACTATGGTAGGTATGGTAGGTAAGATTACTCCTACCTATACTAGCTCTAGTTGGCATAGCTTTTTTCCAATGTTGGGAGCATGTATTTCATAGGAAGGGGAATTAGGATCTGGCATGTGTCAACTCCCCAACATCCCTCCTATGTCCCTTCCATGTTCTACCCCCAATCCCCTCCCATTTTTGGCCTCCCCAGTGGTGAGGTTGCAATGCAATGCAGTGGTGAGGTTGACTGTGCAGTGGTTTGGCAATGCTGCAGCATCATACCCAGATGATGCTGCAGCATTGCCAAACCACTGCACAGTCAACCATGGCACATCTGTCAGCAGGCAGGCTTCCATGCCAGAGGGGCCATTGTTGTGCCAGCAGTTGTGGATATATACAGGCATGGTACAGGGATAGTACTGGGTCATATTTTATGTATTTTAAATGATTATTAAATAAATTAAATATTTTGAAATTAGGCTTCACCCAGTAGCATAGTGTAGGTGGGGTGGTTGGGGCTCAGATGCCCCCCTGCAGTGCTCAAGAGGTATTATGGACTCTCTGCTGGGGGGAGGGGTGTCCAAGTGCTCTCAGAGGCAAGTGAAGCATGGAAGCCCCCCACCCCCACCCATTCCTGGCTCCGATTGGCTCCAAATCGGAGCAGTTCCAGGAACGGGGAGATGATGTGATGATGTAGGGGGTGACACAACTGTGCCATTGTGCCAGCTAGCCCTGTGGTCCTGGGCACCAGCCAGCCCCTTAATGCTAATGGCTCATCATGCTATTTAATTCAATCATATAGTTTCCCAAGCAGACACATAGCTAAAGAATTCAAGAGAAATTTACTTCAAGAAAAAAAACTTGTTATATAAACATACATAACTTCTGACTAACACCCATCAGCAGTTTTGAGAAAGACGAAGCAATATTCTCTGTGGTAACCTTGAAAGATACAATTTAGAACCAGCTTCTAGAGCCCTTACATAAAGTATAAGAGTTTGTTGAAGGATGTTTGAACTTTATCAATAGCTTCAATTGTGATATAATTGAATTGTGTTTCATAATTTGGTCAGGCTTTCAGCGGTACTTAAAAAGCAAAGGAAAACTCACAATGCCATCCACCCAGGTCTGTAAATGCAGTCAATTTATGTACTTTAAATGTTATAAAATTTGCTAGCATTTATGCTTTTTTCTCATTTTACTTTTCATGAAAAAGAAGATACCCATTACAATGACTAAAGACCATTGGTCAGAGCAGCATGCTGAAAAGAGACTATTTGTTTGTTCCCTCCCCCATGGGAGACTTGAAATGAATTATTTTCACCAAGGACATCCTCCAAGTAATAGTTGGTGCACAACCATTTAACTGGTAAGTTCACAAACTTTGACTTGTGTAAGCATGACAAGGTAAAACTTTATATCTAGATTGTGAATATTATTTTTACTAATTATAGTTAGCATATACATGTCTGAGGTGTTGAAAATGCTTCACATACATTTCAGAAGCCTATATAACAACTCCTAAAAGGCAGGCCAGGATTATACAGATTAACTGTAGATGGGCAGCTGTAGCTGAAATATAGAAGTCTACCTTATAGCCCAATCTTACCCCTCACCAGCCCACAGCATAAAGTGCTGGTGATGGAGAGTGCACTGCATTCTATAGGCTGGGAAGGAGAACCACAGGGCCCTTGAAAGGTAAGTAAAAAACATTTTTACTTATCTCTCTGTAGAGTGCCTGGTCTATGGACCTCCTTGGACCTATGCCAGCACCTTTGATGCTTATGTCTGAGGACACACCAGGGAACAGGTCTAGGCTGGGTCGGGGGGGGGGGGATAGTATCTTGGCATCTTCCCATTTCCACCCCAAACTAACCCCAAGTCTGACTCATTTCCTGCCCTGATCAGCCCCGCCTCCAATCCTCACTGATCCACCCTGCCACTGACTTACCTTCTCTGGCAAAGAATGGCAGAGTTTCAGTGGGCTACTGTCATAGCAGATCACGCAATCTGCCACTGCAAGGCCTGTAGACTGTTCTGTAAGAATGCTTAGTGCAGTGGTTCTTTTAGTGCCATTCTGCAGTGGATTGAAACGTGATGCTCACTGTAGTGCTGCAGTGCTTCATTGCTGCTTCCAGGTTGCAGAACTTACTCCCACAAAAGTGGGTATAGAATTGCTGTTTAAGAGACTGAGATAAGACTCAGCACTTCTTTGGTTGGAACTTTGCCTCTGCCTTTAACTCACTAAGGGCGCAATCCAGAGGTGCCCTTGGGCTGACGCAAGCCCTTTGTTTGCACCTCCTTAGGAGTTGACAAGGCCAGCCTGCATAGGCGCACTGACCTGCGGAGGCTGACACCAGACTCCGCACTGATGGAGGAACCAAGCCTTGTGTCAGCCCAGCCCAGGGCAGGCAGTGAGTGGCCCCGGGGGCAGGCGGGTGGGGAGTGAGAGGTGGGGCTGGAACCCGGCAGTTATGCCAGATCCCAACCTCCATTCCTGGGGAGTTTGGAGTGACTTGAAGCTGCTCCACTCTCCTCAGACTTGCACCCCTCAGGAGGTGGCGCAAGTCTAAGGAGACCCATAGGGTCCAGGGTGCCTTATCCAGAGGTAAAAGGAAAAGTTTCCCCTTTGGGCCCCTATCCCATGCTAGATACAACGCAAGTAGCCTGCCTGTTCTGGCACAGGATATGATTGTGCCCTAAGAGGCCTCAAACAAGGCCTCAAACAAGCTGCAATATGACAATAATAGTAATTATTACAGGTTGAGTCTCATTATTTGTTAGGGTTCCTTTCCCAGAACTCATGTGGATGGCAAAAATCGCATTAAAGCAAATCCATTTAAAAAACAATGTCCCTTTGCTAGGCGATTTAAGAACAACCTTGCTGACCTTTGTGATGTAAGACAGAGTCATTAGGCAGACAATCCATCAATCAGTCTCTCTCCAGGCTCTTAGAAAGGCTTCACTCCAAGCCAGCGACCCCTCCCTTCACCAATGCAAAGTGATTATCTTTTATTTCACGTGCTGGGGGAAGGGAGGGGTTGCTGGTGTTCGAAGTGCCTGGAGAGAGAATGATTGTCAGCTGGCTGCATTCTCTTGCATCAACGAGGCTATTGTTAATCAATTGTTTTCTTTTAATTTACAGGGCCTTTCTCATTGCATCAGTGGATAATTAGGTTATACCTGTAACCGCTTGCATGACTGTCTCTCTACAACAGTAAAAAGCAGTTTTTTAAAACTGTGATTTTAAAGGGCTGCATTTTTCCCTTCTCCAGAGATCACCAAATTCCTTCTCATTTGCAGTGGCCATTTGTGTTGAGTCAAATCCGTGTATAAAAAACCCGTGACTAACAAGGTTGGACATGTATTTATCACCTTACAGGATTGCTGTAAGGATTGCATCATGATAATACACATGAAGTGTTCGGCACATCAGAAAGTACAACACTAATGTTACATACAGTATTATACACTACTAACAAAGCCAGCTCATGCACCTTTCAGAGCGCGATACCATAGTCTTTCGAGACTGAAGGTTGCCAACATGGATAACAGAGCCAGCTCATGCAAAGACCGGTCTCAATTAACTGTCTGATTTTGATACAATAAAAACCCAAGGAAAAATGTGCGTGTAATTCTGTGAAACATTTCAGATTCATGCTACATTATACACTAGATTGTACATTAAGGCATTGGACATTAGCTTTTAATATGAATGATCCATATTGAGGAGATATCCCCTTAATACAAAAAGTGGCAACTTTTTATTATGTTCTTTTTAAAAAAAGAAAAGAAACAATTAGAAATAATGATAAGCAGGTTGTGGAGTAATAATGAAGCATTCAAAAGCATTTTTGTCATATGCATTATTAACATGCTAGATCATAACTTTCTGAATGAGCCATTACAGTCCATAAATTGGGGTTAGAAAATGTACAGCAACTAACCAGAGATTGCCATTCTGCTGAGGAAAAGAATACATTATACTTAAAGGAATTTTTTGTCCATGATGTTATAAGTATTTATAGCATTTTTACAGGCTTCTGAATGCCGTTAGTGTCATTAATAATTACAGCTATAACTAATTATGACACATTGAGTTAATCTAGACCATATTTATGTTAAATGGGGAGAGTGTAGCATCATTTATCAGTCAGAGCCGCAATGAACGGAGCATCACAAAAAGGCTGTGACTGCTCTACACTACACACACGGTCTTATTAGAAATGTGCTCAACAGCCGTGTCTAATTTAGAGACCTCCAAATATTTACTACTATTTATTTCACTTCTCACAAATCCTGTAATTGTTCTCTAATAAAAATGCTGGCAGATTTACCTTATACGTATTTAAAAGAAAGAACAAACTATAAGTGCAATGCTTTAAAAGTTCATTATTTATGAGCATCATGTGCAATCCTAATCACGCTTTCTTGAGAATAAGCCCCATTGAACAAAATAAGACTTACTTCTGAGTAGACCTGGTTAGGATTGTGGCCTCCAGCGTTTATGATGGACCCAATTCCTTGATTTTAAGCAGAACTCCAGAAGACCAGCTTGAAGGCCTGTTTTCCCCCAGTCTTGAGCTGGACTAGTAGGGCAGAGGGCATTTGGGGGAAAAGGACCATTTCTTGATATTCAGAGGCCACACAGAGGTAATAATGATGTGATTGGGCTGTTCCACTTCAAACTGCATGTATTAATTTATTCAAAACACTTTTGTCCTTCTCTTCAGCCTGAGTGGCTTACATGAAACTGAGCCTTGAAAAATCGTGATAACAGGGGAGTAAGTGCAATTGCTTCTCTGGCCTATTTCTCTCCTCATAGGGCAGTTGGTGATTCTCAGGCCTCAAGTGTTAACAGTTCCTGCAGATGATACTGGCAATGGTGAGTCTTTGTCTTGCTGTCTTTTTCTTCTTCTCTTCTTCCTCATCCATGTGGCCAAAATAAGAGGAGGGGAGCACTAGCAGGTGGAGATGATTATGATGACTATTCACTTTGTTCACTTTTCCCAATAGTTTTCTACGTGGATGGAATGTTTTATACAGAGGGAGTCGTCAACCCATACTAGTGACACAACTGAGACACACAGGTAACTGATGTCGCAATCCTACTAGCACATTGTGCTGCCAGGCCAAGCATTCTGGTGGCACAATGTGCCTTCTGGCCCATCAAGATTGTGTGGACTGGCCGCTACTGGGGGCAATGAGTGCCTTGCTCTGCATGGGCAGTGGACACTTGCCACCACAGATAAGAACATGTAGGAGGTGGGAGGAAATCAAGGGTGGGCGGAATGGGGTGGCAATGGGGGCAGCGATGGAATGGAATGAGCCTACAAAGGGGATGGTGGAGGTGGTGGCAGTGCACACAGCAACATAACCCCCTTCTGGACACAATCCACCTTCACAGATCTACATGGACTTGCACCAGGCTAGAAGGGGTTTACCATACGGTAAGTGCTCTGGAGGCTGAAATGCCCCCAAGTGATGCAGCAGACACCACACTGGTGGTGCTGTATCACCATGCAGGGAGTGATGTAGGATTGAGCTGTGAGTTATATCAATACCCAACAATCCTCACCTGTTGCATCGCCAGGTATCTTTTCCTCACACAAGTTAGTTTACTCTTGGGGCAGAAACCCTATTTATCTACATACCAAACTATGCACAGTCCACTGTCAATATACATTTCATTTTATGACTATGATATTGATTACAGCTATGCTAATGAAAAAAGTCTTTCAGTTCACTCCTATTCTCATCATTTTACTTCAAGCCTAAAATATGATAGAGATAATATTTGCTGAAGGTTGCCATTAAAACCTGTTTGCAGTGCAACATTTCCAGAGAAATAACATTCAGTCCTGATGAATCAATATTCATTTTGCACATGGGTTATAACAATAACAGGTGTCTTTTTTTAGCTCAATCGATGAAAGTGTCGCACTTTGACAGATAGTACCAAAAAATACTGGAGAGAAAACTGTCTGTAACTGTTGCTTTTTCGTATTGTGGTGATTTCTCCTCTTACTTGAATATTTCTTTGGCAGTCTCAGACAAACAGACAAGTAATGGCAAAAAAATAATCTAAATAGCTTTATCTATAGCTGCTTTGAAAGTCCACCAGGGACGTAAAGCAGGATATAAATTTGTAGATAAATCAAATTTATCTAGGCAGGTAAAAAAACCCAAGTATCACATTCAATACTATCTGGAGGACAAAGGAAGAAGGAGCACTACTTTTTTCTGATGTGTCCTTATATCAGGATTCTTTTCCATTGGATTACTGAAAATCAAGGAAGAAATTGCCCCAATAAGTGTGCATAGGGAGGTAGGAGGAAGGCGGGGAATGGGCAGAATGGGTAGAATGGGGTGGGGGTAAGCAGAATGGGGTAGTGATGAGGGCAGGGAGGGGGGCCAATTGGGATCAGAAAGGGAGTGGGTTCTATAATAGTGGCATTCCCAGCCTCAATGTGCCACCAAGGTCCAAGCAAACCTGTGCTAGTTATGAACTGGCACAGGTCTCAGTAGACCAGGCAGCCTGACACAGGATTACCCTGGGGCAAGGGAACAAATGTTTCCTTATGCGAAGGAGGCCTCCAGATGCTGAAACTCCCCTACAGGATACAGTGGGAGCCAAACTGGCACCACTGCCTCACCATTCAGGGAGTTGTGTTGGATTGGGCTGCCCAATATTTTATTTAGAAGATGTTTGTTTACAAATTTACACCCCACTTTTTCTTGCTAACAGGCATTCAAAGTGACTAACAGACACTTATTTCATCTTTCACCCTCTGAAGAGGCCTCCAAGGCAGCTCACATCAATTTAAGTCTACACCAACAATGATACAAACATAAAATGAAATTTATCCTTCTACTTATAGGGTTGTTGGTGTATCTGTGGCCACTATGATGAGGGTGAGGTTTTAAGTTCAAGGTTAAAAGTACATCTGGGGGTGGAGGTAGTGATGGTGGTTCTTCTCCTTACTGGGTTATTTTTTCCTCCCTCCTCACATGAGAAGAAAGTTTGTACATGTAGAAAGCATTATACAAATATAACTGTTATTACTTTACATGTCTGCACACATATGTATGGATACACACACCCACCCACCCCTGAAAAATGTGCTGTTTCCATTTGTATGCACTATCCTGTCTTGTGACCTTTATAGGACACTAGTTTGGTAGCACTCCATCCTATCATGAAATTCTTTTTTTCTTCGTCTGGGCTGCAAATCTTGACTATGAACAATCAGGAAGTAAAGGGGAATACAAAAGATGAGTGAAAAGGACAAAATGAATGGAAGAAAAACCCGGCAGAGTGTGGGCTCATTCTGTCACACATTTGATATAGCAAGATACACTGTAGCAAAGGTGCATGAAACCTAACTAGATATGAAATCCACCATGAGGACAATTCCACTATTAAACCCTAATGAGAGCTCATAATGAACGCTGAGCTGCTATCGGCTTGGTGGAGGGGTGTTTGTAGTGAAAGTATTAAAGGGCCAAAAAAGTTCAGTGATGATCATTAATATTTCATTTTTTAAAATCATCTCTCCAAAGTGATTTAAAGAAGGAAAATGTTCCTTTTTAGTTTGGCCACCTAAGCCTTTTTTTCTCCTCCTTTAATTGAACTATATTTTTTTTCCTAAAATAGTTAGTGGAATAATTGGAATTATTAGAGATTTCATTTCAGATAATGAATGAAATATTAAAATACCTCTACCTAACTATTAGAGTTCTTCATTTCTGGATAAGCCTCTTCTAAAAGACTAATAGGTGAAATGAAGACCCATGATTACAAAAGAGATGTTTAAAATATCTGCTAGATAATGTTGTGATTTGTTAACTGAAAACATATGTGTTCAATCCATCTGTCTTCCTCCCTTCTTGTAACTGTTTTCACTCTTGATCCTCAAATTTCTGCTCTTCATCTTTCAGAAAATAAATCAATGGGAAAATCATTAGAATTGAAAAGGTCTGTATGGAGGGGCAGAGCTAGACTTTACCAGTTTTATCTTCTACTCTTCCTCCTCACAATGATAATGTGATGATTCTATGGGTACTCTGACAGGAGAGGGACAGACAGTCCAATTCTGAGCTGCCTGATGTACAGGGCTGCAGGAGTGCCAAAATGACTGCTGCAGTGCCCAACACTCAACCAGGCAACCATTCTTTCGTCCCTTCCCCCAGGTAAGGGAAGCAACCCTGCAATGGGGCTACTCGATTCTATGGCAGCTCTAGAGCTGCTGCAGAATCAGAGAGTTCGGTGACAGCCCTGTGTTGGGGTCCCCCACGGCGCTCATGATCCAGTGTAGCAGAGCTCCACTGGTCCGGCCCCCTCCCCTCCATGCCTCCTCCCACCACCACCACCCATCCCAGAAAGCCTCCTCCCCACCTTCCACTCACCCCCATTCACCTCTCCACAGCCAGGTGGTCCCTGCCAGGGTGGGTTAGCTCCAGCACTGGGCCCACAGTAAGGGCTCACAAATGTGCCTTATGGCACATTTGTGACAGTGCACACCGGCAGTGAGCCAGTGTGCAGGGCTCCGGATCGGACCCCCAGTCACATTGTAAGGTACCACTACATGGGAGTTGGTGATGGCGATGGCTTTTTCAGCACCATCTCCATTTCCTCTCAGGGATGTTGGGGGGTACACTGGCCATTGAGCAGGGGAGGGCCCCCGTAATAAGAACAGAAATTTTTAAAAAATATATTTTTTTGAAAACCAACCCGTATACTCTGAACTGAATGCATTCAACTTAAAGACTTGCAGAATCAATTGTTTTGCTTCTTGGATAAGAACTAGATTGTCCACCTAGAAGACCTATACAAAGAGTGCTCATCAATGGCTCCTCATCAATCTGGAGGACAGTTTTTAATGAAGTTCTCCAGGGCTCTCTCTTGGGCCCTATTCTCTTCAACAACTTTATTAATGACTTGGATGACTGAGACAAAATGAAACCTTATCAAACTTGCAGATGGCAAGATCAGCCCAATCCTAACTAACCCTTCACCAGTGCAGAGCACTACCCTGCAGGGGGGATAGTATACAGTCCCAAATAACTCCTCCAGGTTAGGGAACATTTGTTCCCCTGCCAGCAGGTAAGCCTCTGCTGCCATGGTGCATCTGTTTGCACCTGTGCCAGCTATTTTGCTGACAGAAGTCTAAGTGGATCCAAGAAGGTGGATCAAAGCCAGGAAGAGGAATAGGATATTGCTGGAGCTGCTGCCACCATTATTGTACCCTTCCCAGCCACAACATATATCCCTCCCAGCCTCAGTCTCCACCCCATTCCTATGCAACTCCATTCAACCCACCCCTACCCACCAACTCCCCCCCCCCATGACTTACTAGTGCTAGGGCTTCTCCACAGGCTGCTGGTGCACAACCATAGCTGCACACCATTTATTAGGGTAGCCCTGCTGCAAGGAATAGGGGGTTGCATCTTGTCACTGCCATAAAGCATATTGCACTGCCAGAACTCACACAGGGAGCCCATAGGATTGGAATGTAATCTGGGAGGAATAGGTAACATTGCAGAAGCCAGTACAAGCATTCAGGAAGACTTTGATAGGATGGAATACTAGACTGAAACTAACAAAATGGAGTTCAACAGGGATAAATGCAAAGTCCTGCACTTGGGGGAGGGGGGAAAATCAAAGTACAGTTGTGAATAGGTGATATCTAGCTTGGCAATGCAACCTTTAAAGTGGATTGTGGTGTTGCAGGGGATCTCAAGGTCCATATGAGTCAGCAATTTGATATAGCTGCAAAGAAGGGTAGTGCAATTATAGACTGCATTTGAAGAACGATAGCTTCTAAGTCATGGGGAGTAGTGGATCCACTTTTCTTCATGCTGGTCAGACCTAATCTAGATTGCTTTGTCCAATTCTGGGCACCACACTTTAAGAAGGATGCAGCCAAACTGGAGCACATTCAAAGAACAATGAAATGATCAGGGATCCAGTGGTGTACCTGGGGGCAGGTCCATGAGTGCTAGTGCTCCCAGGCACCCCCCCCCCAGTCATGCCACTCCAAGGGCTGCGTACATCCACTGCCTCCCCATCCAGAAGCGTTCTGAGAGCCAGAGAGGACACATGCAGTCTCCCCAATCCTCAGAAGGTCTTCTAAGACCTCCAAAGGACCCTAAAACATCACTTCCAGTTTTCTAAAAAAAACAAACTGGAAGTGACATTTTGAGGTTTTCCAGAGGCCTTTGAAGGCTGGGGTGGCACTTCCAGGCTTGTCCTGGCCGGCACAGTGGCCAGATCACCACTGCATGGGTCAGAAGTCATATGAGGAAACAGGGCTGGCCTTTGGAGCAGTGGGCCCCATTTGGAAGCACTTTTGTGGGGTTCCCTCTCTAATTTTTCAGGGCCCTCTCTACTAAATTTTTTTAGCTCTTCCCTGGAATGGAGCCAGACCAAGGGGAAAAAAAACCCTTTCACTTCTGTACAAGTGGATAAGATTCCTGTACCTTTAGTGCTTGTGCAGAATAGGCACCTGGGAGGTCAGCTGGAGGGAGCAGGGAGCAAGCACCCAGCCTGCAGTGCTCACCGACTCTCGCCTGTTGCTGCCCCGTCCACAGCAGCCCAGAGTGAGACTAGGGAGAGAATGGTGCCAGGAGCTGCAAGGGTGGGGAGAGACCAAGGCCCGCATGCTGCCACCTGCATGGCACCAATTTCAGGCCACCTGGAAGCAGCAGTGGGCAGGAGCCGCTTCCAAAGTGACCTGAGTTTGGGCCAATTTGAAGCAGTGGTAGGCCGAAAGGCAGTGTGGGGTCCCCACCATGTGTGGGGCCCAATTGGGTGAAATCTCCCCAATTGCCTAAAAGCCGACCCTGTGAGGAAAGATTGAGGCAGCTTGATAGTGTGGAGAAGAGAAGGCTAAGAGGGGAAATGATGGCATTCTTCAAATACAGGTCCTGAAGGAGATTCTGGCTGGATGTCAGCAAGACATTCTTAACAGTAAAAGTGGTTCAACAGTGGAATCGATTACCAAGGAAAATGATAGTTTCTCCCTGGCTGTAGATCTTCAAGCAGAGGCTTGATGGGCACCTTTGGAGATGCCCTAGAGAAGATTTTTCTGCTTCATGCAGTCTGTTGGACTACATGACCAAGCCCCTTCCAACTCTCTGATTTCTGAGGAAGAAAATTTGCTCTGAACCTGACAATGACATGCGGCCATCATCTCGTAGCCAAGGACAGGCGTCCTCAATGAATTTTTCTACTCCTATCTTAAAGCCATCCAGGCTATTGGCCATCACATTGAGACAGCAGATACCACGTTCATTATGCACTGTGTGAAGAAGTACTTCCTTAAGTCTGTCTTGAATTGCCTGCCAATCAGTTTAATTGGATGACCCCGGGTTCCAATGATAGGAGAGAGGAGAAAAAACTCTTCACTTTCACTACACATGCATAATTTTATACGCCACTATCACATCCCCTCGTGAATCATCTAAACTAAAAATCCCAAACACTGTGGCCTTTCCTCACAATTTCTCTGACCCCTAATCATTTTGGTTGCCCCTTTCCAGCTCTATGATATCATTTTTGAGGTAAATTGAATGGAACTGTACATGGTATTCCAAGTGCGACTGCATCAAGCATGATATTGCCTGCCAGTTTCCAAATAAAAACCCAAACACCCGAGAAGTGCACACTCACGGTTATGTGACCTGCCATACTGATAGAGCAATAACTACATACATGTCGAATTTAGCATTCTTCTGAAGGGGTTGCCATCCGCTTCTGTTGTTCAGCTGTTGAGCTCTGGAAAACTTTGTCACTATCTGCTGTCTTAGTGTTTTACAATCTTGCCCTTAGACATTTGCTTTGTATTTAAAAATAGACTCTAGCTGTTAGCTGTTACCTCCTATGAAATGGTTTGCAATGGCCTTTGTGCTGAATGCCCTACAAAAAGAGAAATTGGTGTCAGTGATAAATGCCAACCAGAATAAAAAAAAATTGGACATAGTACTAGAAATTAGGCCTCTTTGCCACAGTTAGGGATGCAGGACTCTCAATACTGAAGGCCTGTAGCCAAGGTTTGCATTCTGTTTTTGGTTCTGCTTTTAGTTTAGTTTTCCTTTTGCTGATAGGTGACCCTTGGCAAGACTTCTCTATTGTTGTATTTTATTATAGATAGCAGCAATCATTTCCCCCCTCCTAATTAAAAACCCAAGTAAATTATGAAGTGTCCTGTGGCTGCAGTCATGGGATACAATTATTAAGAACAATAGTTCAAAACTCTCAAGAGACTTTCATTAGTTCAAAATCCTCCAGAGACTTTATTTGCAAATTTCCTTTTCCCAACCAATCAATTTCAGTTGCAAGTTCAGACCCAAGTTCAAAATGCACCAGACATTATGTCTATTTACTCTTGTCATTACCTGGTTTGTTACTTAATATTTGCTATGAGTCACACTGCTGTAACATGCATAACACTAGTAATGACCTACTTATTGGAGAACAATGGATACTGTAGGGCAGCGGGGTTGCTCCTTGTTGAATACCACCTTGTATAGTTCCTTGAATCACAGTTACCTGAAGGGTTGTGGAGGACTGAAACTGTTTTCTCTAGCCTGCATGTTGAGAGCTGGAAAGCAAGCTTAGATCAGGATAGGCTTCTTGCTTCAGGTCTATCTGGCTTGAGCAACATATTCTAGCAGTTCTGTAAGCACAACACCATACGTTATTTTTTCAGTGTTGATGAAATCCCTCTGGTGCAGCAACTTTACTAGAACAATATATGATACTTTGCATTTCTGCCCATTTCTGCCCAGCCCACAGGTGTAATTTGATCCCTGTTGTGTATATCCAATGTTGGTCAGAAATGGTTTAAGGAACCTTATCTCCTACACATAGTTTTAACAGTAGCATAATTTTCTTCAGTGGTTAAGGACTGTGGTGAATAAATGTGGATGATAATCACTTGCTATATTCATTTATATGAAAAACTGACACAAACCTTTCACAAAGTTAGAGCAATAGCTTGTCAAGTGTAAAAATTTTATCTTCAAAAGGCATGTGCTCTTTTAAAAAACAACAACAGACCAATACTATCCTTTGCTTGAACAGGCATGCTGTATCCAGAGCAGGGTAGGGAGTGGATCCAGTGCAACTCAGAGTAAGGAGATTTATTTCACCTTACCCTATGTTGTGCAGCAGCCACTTCAATGACACTACTTGGATCTGTGCCAGTGAAATTGCTGGTGGAGATCTGAGCAGCCCAGTGTAACACCAGGCTACTCAGGAAGGGGGTTAGGATCTGGCCTAAGTGCCAGAGGCTAGTTCCATCCCTCTCCCGGACAAGTCTGCCCACTCACCCACCTGCCCTCTGCCCTGCTGCCCCCCCAAGCCAGCCTCCCCAGGCTGCCGTGACCTGACCTTTCACACTGTACTTCTTTTTTCCCCTCTAATATTTATTTATTTATAACAAATAGACAAAATCAATATGCAATGCAATCTTTTTTAAGTCCTTTACATCTACTAACATTCTTTGTGGTATGTTGCTGTCTGATCTTCCATATTTTGTTTGAAGTCATTCTGAGTGATTTCAGGATGGCTAAAATGAAGATCTTTACTGTATTAATGAAGAACATTATCCAGCTCTTGGCTATGTAACTGCCAGAAAGAGTCCTGGCAAGAAAATTAGGACTGTGGCCAGCTCACTTTGGCACTCAGTAGCTTCTGGCTGAGTACAGACACCCAACAGTAGGAAACCAGAATGTGCTCCAGCAGCCACCTAAGGGCCCAATCCTAAACAGTAGGATTTAGGAACCTGTAAAGCAGGTTTGCGAGCCCTTAGCATTGGTGGAATACCAGTACTCCACTACTGCACAGTCACCGGAACCACCGGGCAGCAGAGAGGTGGGTAGGAGTGGGGGCAGGTGGGGAGGAGGCGGCGTTTCAGGGTGGGGGAGGGCAGGGAGAGGGCAAGGAGGAGATGAGCTAGGGAGGGAGTGGAACAGGAGGGAGGTGGGACCAGCGGAACTCAGCTCCACAAGTTCCTGAGCTACATGTTGGGCTGCGTGGCCCGACATGGAGGCTCTTGATTCTGTGGCAGCCTAAGGGTCATTTTATTCTTGATATGCAGCACACCAGGATGGGGTGGGAAGGAATGGGAGGAACCATAGACACCTGTAGCAGCAGCAGAGCCAATAAGGTGGCAGTATGAATCGGCTCTCATTTCCACTCATGAGAGCTAATAGTAGAACTCTTATTCAGTTGTGTGAGTGTCATCAAGTTGACCAGTGGTTTTTTGTTGGTTACTGATTTGTTGGGTGACCTGTACTATTTTATATTAAAATACATACAGTTAATGGGGGTTACACCAACACTAGTGATGCCACTGCATTTAGACTATTTACATGCATGTTTATATGCATTTACATATGATGTTGTAATTTATTCTGTATGTTCTGGTACAGGAGGAGGTCCATCATGGGGGTGATGTTTTGAGGTCTCACACTGGGTAGTGCAAACCCTAGTGACACCTCTGGTGCTGGTGAGGTCTGCCTAAGAATTCAGTGTTGTTGGGGAAACATTAACTGCATCGTCTGTTTCTATGTTTTGTTACTCTGGTCCTCTTGCATTTCAACAGTAGCTTCTAAAAAGTCAGGTATAAGAACAAGTATTAAACATGTTCAAAAGAGTAGACAATGCTGTGTCACCTGTGTTTCTAGGAGGGCAACATATAATACATTTCTGGAAAAGGTCCAATGTGTGTGACATGGACAATATATGGAGGGGCTCAACTTCAGTCAATTGTTTTCCTGACATTCACTACTACTGTGCCTCCTTTTGTGCTTCTCTGTTCAAAGACAACAATATCAGCCTCACTAAAAAACTACCTGCTTCATTGAAATGAAGGTGGGGGATGCACATTCTTCTTCACTCTTGCACAAAGAGTTAATACATAATTGCAAAAGGCAGAATAGAATGTGCATTCTGGAAGCCTCTGACATAACAATTCCTCTTCCATAAAGACTGCACTTTCCTTCCCACCAGAACCATTGTACTAGTAAATTCAATGAACTGCAGCCTTGACATTCCACTTGCAATAGCTGACATTTTATATAGACAAATAGTTTGAGAGTTCAATACATTGATTCACACAACTAGCAGATGAATGACTGGCAGGTTATTGCTAAAATAATCCCAGTCTACATTCAAAAAAACAAAAAAATTCTTGGATGACATAAAAGCAAAGAAGAGAGGAGGTGCATAAAAAATTGTTCATTATCAGAAACCTGGCTGGGAGGGGTAAGTTCTTATTTCAGACTCCGTCAAGTGTTTAGAAGACAACTTTCAGCTTAAATGTAAAAGAAAAGTGCAGTTCCAGGGTTCCTGTAATAGGAATATAATATATAGGGTGCCCCTGTATAATAGGGAGCAGTTTTAGGGTAGGCTGGTCTCAATCAATAGTTTGGGGATGGCTTAAGGGTGGTGGCTGGGCTTTATCTTTTTCTCCCTACTATAGAGGCAACAGTGGACATTCTTCCTCGCAGCAGTGGAAACCACCATTTTCCTTTTCCAGAATGACACTGGAATGATGCCACAAGGGTGCTACTTTCCCAAAACGTTTTCTCAGTTCAATGCTATAGTATTCTAGGGGCATACCAGGGGAGAAAAATGGTGATAGCCACCCACTACAAGCAAAAATCTCTGCTTTTTTTACTCTTTTCTTGCCACTACAGAGGTGGCCGCAGAGCAGCAGAGGTTTCTGCCACCTTTTTAGTGGCAAGAAAAGAGTAAAAAAAAAATAGAGACCAAAACCTCCCTGCCTTCTACTGCCGTGCTTGTTTCAGTAGAATTTCAGCTCAATCCTATCAAATTCCCCCTCCCACCAATGTAGCCACACCACTGGAGTGTGCAGAGAAGTCAGTCCGAGAGGTTTCCTCAAAGTAAGGTAACATTTGTTCTCTTGCCCTGGGGTAAGCGTCCATTGCTCCAGTTATTGGTGTTCTTGGACCTGTGCCAGTTCTTTTGCTGGTGCATATCCAAGTGGGCCCAGGTAGGTGGAGCATGGCTGGGATGGGGAATGGAACATTGGCTGAGCCAGTGAAACCAATAACTGCCCCCTTCTGGCCCTTGCCACACCCTTGTTCTTGCCCCAGTCCTCACCCCATTCAGGGCCCAATCCTATCCAATTTTCCAATGCTGATGCAGTTGCACTAGTGAGGTGTGCGCTGCATCCTGTGGTACAGGGGCAGTCCTTGGGGCCTTCTCAAGGTGTGGGAACAAATGTTCCCTTACCATCAGGCTAGATACTGCTGCCCGAACGGCCCCTCCTAACCGAGGAGTTAAGTCCGATAGAGGTTAAAAGAGAAGATGTTTCAGACCTCATTGATAAATTAAAGATCAATAAGTCACTGGGCCCTGATGGCATCCACCCAAGGGTTATTAAGGAATTGAAGAATGAAGTTGCAGATCTCTTGACTAAGGTATGCAACTTGTCCCTCAAAACGGCCACGGTGCCAGAAGACTGGAGGATAGCAAATGTCATGCCTATCTTTAAAAAGGGAAAGAGGGGGGACCCGGGAAACTATAGGCCGGTCAGCCTAACATCCATACCGGGTAAGATGGCGGAATGCCTCATCAAAGATAGGATCTCAAAACACATAGATGAACAGGCCTTGCTGAGGGAGAATCAGCATGGCTTCTGTAAGGGTAAGTCTTACCTCACAAACCTTATAGAATTCTTTGAAAAGGTCAACAGGCATGTGGATGCAGGAGAACCCGTAGACATTGTATATCTGGACTTTCAGAAGGCGTTCGACACGGTCCCTCACCAAAGGCTACTGAAAAAACTCCACAGTCAGGGAATTAGAGGACAGGTCCTCTCATGGACTGAGAACTGGTTGAAGGCCAGGAAACAGAGAGTGGGTGTCAATGGACAATTTTCACAATGGAGAGAGGTGAAAAGCCCCAAGGATCTGTCCTGGGACCGGTGCTTTTCAACCTCTTCATAAATGACCTGGAGACAGGGTTGAGCAGTGAGGTTGCAAAGTTTGCGGACGACACCAAACTTTTCTGAGTGGTGAAGACCAGAAGTGATTGTGAGGAGCTCCAGAAGGATCTCTCCAAACTGGCAGAATGGGCAGCAAAATGGCAGATGCGCTTCAATGTCAGTAAGTGTAAAGTCATGCACATTGGGGCAAAAAATCAAAACTTCACATATAGGCTGATGGGTTCTGAGCTGTCTGTGACAGATCAGGAGAGAGATCTTGGGGTGGTGGTGGACAGGTCGATGAAAGTGTCGACCCAATGTGCGGCGGCAGTGAAGAAGGCCAGTTCTATGCTTTGGATCATTAGGAAGGGTATTGAGAACAAAACGGCTAATATTATAATGCCGTTGTACAAATCTATGGTAAGGCCACACCTGGAGTATTGTGTCCAGTTCTGGTCGCCGCATCTCAAAAAAAGACATAGTGGAAATGGGAAAGGTGCAAAAGAGAGCGACTAAGATGATTACGGGGCTGGGGCACCTTCCTTATGAGGAAAGGCTACAGCATTTGGGCCTCTTCAGCCTAGAAAAGAGACACCTGAGGGGGGACATGATTGAGACATACAAAATTATGCAGGGGGTGGACAGAGTGGATAGGGAGATGCTCTTTACACTCTCACATAATACCAGAACCAGGGGACATCCACTAAAATTGAGTGTTGGGCGGGTTAGGACAGACAAAAGAAAATATTTCTTTACTCAGCGGAGGAAAAAGCCATCATGGGTTACAAGCCGTGTTGTATATGTGCAACCTCCTGATTTTAGAAATGGGCTATGTCAGAATGCCAGATGCAAGGGAGGGCACCAGGATGAGGTCTCTTGTTATCTGGTGTGCTCCCTGGGGCATTTGGTGGGCCGTTGTGAGATGCAGGAAGCTGGACTAGATGGGCCTGTGGCCTGATCCAGTGGCGCTGTTCTTATGTTACCCAGTAGAAAACAATGAGGAATGGAAAAACAGCTGAAAATCTTATGTTACCCAGTAGAAAACAATGAGGAATGGAAAAACAGCTGAAAATCCCATCTCCCACTATCCCAAGATGGAGCATAAAATATATGAAGGAACATAGGATTTGGCAGCAAATCACAGAAGCCCTGCCCCAGTATAGAACTCCTGCAACAGAAAGCCACACTTAGATCACAAGGCATGTAGCATGGAGCCATATCCCCCTGCCCCCATACCACACGCACTTGTGCACAGACAGGGCTCCTGGTGCTGGGAACTTTGGAGAATGTGGTGTGTGTACAAAGGGAGCACTTTGCACTAACAGCATCAGTGGCTTGAGTTTTGTTAACATGTATCCACCCAGCATTCCTATTGAAGAGACCACACCATAAAAAGGCCCACCTGGAATCCGAACCCCCATCAACCCCAGCAGGGAAAGCAAAGATAACAAACCCCACACAGGTAAGCAAAGGGAGAAAGGAAGCCCATGGCACCACATAGAGAGGCCAAAGCCCTGTTCAATGCCCGCCCCTGACAGATCTCTCACATCAGCCAATACCAATGTGTGCCTGCCACAAACAACATTGCCCAATGATCTCTCAGCACCCACAGCCACCCCTGTAGGGAATCTCAGGGACTCCAGCTACTGTAGTTCTTTGGCGATGTTCTTTGGATGAGGTCTCTTGTTATCTGGTGTGCTCCCTGGGGCATTTGGTGGGCCGCTGTGAGATACAGGAAGCTGGACTAGATGGGCCTATGGCCTGATCCAGTGGGGCTGTTCTTATGTTCTTATGTTTTTATATGTTCTTATTTTGGCTACACCAGATCTGGAAAGTTGGATAGGACTGAGCCCTAAGTGTGCCACCTCATTCTTGGGCCAGCTCATTCGTCTGTATTTTGAATGTTTTTGATTTGTAATTTAATATAATGTTGTTGTTGCTTGTGTTAGCTGCTTTGAGATCCCTATTTAGGGAACTAAGAATATAAATTGCATATCTAATTTAACTGAATAGCTACTTATTTAAACTGATTTCCTATACATTTAATATGAAGAAAGCAGGGTATAAATTTAATAAAGAACAACAAGCTATATCCTCTTCTCTTCACTTACTACACAAAGGAAAAACATATCATTGTGGGTGAAATGAAATGAAGTGCTCTGCAATCATTTCTGTTTGGATCAATAACCCCTGAAGTTCTGAATCAAGAGCAGCATCTTGATTATAATCAAGATGATTATAATCATCTATAATATGATAGCATTTATATGATAGCAAATATATAATAGCATTTGTTGTGCTGGCGTGTAATAAACCATCTTCTTTGGCCTCATGGTTTGCTTTGCTAACAATGTTACCTCCAGATGACTATGGCCATTTTAATATATGGACTATGCAAAATTGGCTGTAAACATCATAACTGGCTAATAGGTATGAAAATCTCAGACCAACATTTATCAGAGGGTTTCATACATCTGTAGTTATACAGATTTCTTGGGATGCAAACATTGGATCCCATCCAATTTCCTGGGATGCAAACATCATCACGCTGTACAAGAACAAAGGCGACAGGGGTGACTGCAACAACTACCGTGGCATCTCTCTCCTTAGCGTTGTAGGAAAGTTGTTTGCCCGAGTTGTACTAAAGAGGCTCCAGGTACTTGTAGAGAGCGTTTATCCAGAATCACAGTGCGGATTCCGAGCCAACAGGTCCACCACTGATACGGTATTCTCCCTTAGACAACTGCAGGAGAAATGCAGGGAACAAAGACAGCCACTCTTTATAGCCTTCATAGATCTCACGAAGGCCTTCGACCTGGTCAGCAGGGATGGCCTCTTCAAGGTTCTCCCCAAGATTGGATGTCCACCCAGGCTCCTCAGCATCATCAGATCCTTCCACAAGGACATGAAGGGCACTGTTGTCTTCCATGGCTCCACATCAGACCCCTTTGACATCCGAAGCGGCGTGAAGCAGGGCTGTGTTCTTGCGCCAACCTTGTTTGGGATTTTCTTTGCTGTCCTGCTGAAGCAGGCCTTTGGAACTGCAACAGAAGGCATCTATCTCCAGACCAGATCAGATGGAAAGCTCTTCAACCTCTCCAGACTGAGAGCAAAGTCCAAAGTCCAGCTGAAATGTCTGCGTGACTTCCTCTTTGCCTACGATGCAGCTGTCACTACCCACTCTGCCAAAGATATCCAGCAGCTCATGGATCGTTTTAGCAAGGCCTGCCAAGATTTTGGACTGACGATCAGCCTGAAGAAAACACAGGTCATGGTTCAGGATGTGGACTCACCTCCCTGCATTACAATCTCTGCACATGAACTGGAGGTTGTCCATGACTTTGTGTACCTTGGCTCAACAATCTCCGACACTCTTTCTCTCGATACCGACCTAAACAAATGCATCGGTAAAGCAGCTACCACGTTTTCCAGACTCACAAAGAGAGTCTGGTCCAACAAGAAGCTGACGGAACATACCAAGATCCAGGTCTACAGAGCTTGCGTCCTGAGTACACTTCTGTACTGCAGCAAGTCATGGACTCTCCGCTCACAACAGGAGAGGAAACAGAACGCTTTCCACATGCGCTGCCTCCGACACATTCTCGGCATCACCTGGCAGGACAAAGTTCCAAACAACACAGTCCTGGAACGTGCTGGAATCCCTAGCATGTATGCACTGCTGAAACAGAGACGCCTGCGTTGGCTTGGTCATGTCGTGAGAATGGATGATGGCCGGATCCCAAAGGATCTCCTCTATGGAGAACTCATGCAAGGAAAGCGCCCTACAGGTAGACCACAGCTGCGATACAAGGACATCTGCAAGAGGGATCTGAAGGCCTTAGGGATGGACCTCAACAAGTGGGAAACCGTGGCCTCTGAGCGGCCCGCTTGGAGGCAGGCTGTGCAGCATGGCCTTTCCCAGTTTGAAGAGACACTTGGCCAACAGTCTGAGGCTAAGAGGCAAAGAAGGAAGGCCCATACCCAGGGAGACAGACCAGAGACAGACTGCACTTGCTCCCAGTGTGGAAGGGATTGTCACTCCTGAATTGGCCTTTTCAGCCACACTAGATGCTGTTCCAGAACCACCTTTCAGAGCACGATACCATAGTCTTTTGAGACTGAAGGTTGCCAACAGTTGTACTATAATTGGTTCTTTTCAGTAAAACACTCAAGGACAAGAACGATTTCAGGTTCTATTAAAATTAGTGTTTATACCTGTGCTATCTTCAGTTCATGAAAATGTGGCATGATTTGCAGAACTAGATTCTTTAAGGTTCTTTACTGTGCAAATATCAAAAGCCTAGTCAAGACTTAAGCTGGAATATTCAAACTAAAACTCATCTATTTATTTCTATAGTGAGTTCCCTATTTCCTTCATTTTACTTAACAAAAATGCTTTTGTTATATCTGTGTAAAACCTCCCCCCGCTCCCAGTGTTCTGAGTAGGGCTAAACGACAACATGTGCTTTTAAAAAACATATTCAATATTGTTGAAAAATGTCCTCCTTTTTTCCTCTTACCTGTTTTGGAGTAATTGTAACAAAAGGATATAACATGCACACCTATTCTAAAAGAAGGCAACTTTTCTTGAATGGCCTCTGATTGTTCTCAGAGATGTCACTAAGTAGCTGTCCCATCAAATCTGTGCTCTAGAGCAGGGGTGCCCAAACCCTGGCCCTGGGGTCACTTGAAGCCCTCGAGGACTCCCAGTGTGGCCCTCAGTCTCCAATGAGTCTCTGGCCCTCCGGAAACTTGCTGGAGCCCACACTGGCCCGACACAACTGCTTTCAGCGTGACGGCCAACTGTTCAACCACTCACGTGAGCTGTGGGATGAGGGGTCCCTCCACTGCTTGCTGTTTCACATCTGTGATGCAGCAGCAGCAGCAAAGGAAAGACCAGCCTTGCTTTGTTCAAGGCCTTTTATAGGCCTTGAGCTATTGCAAGACCTTCATTCACTCATATAAGTTCCACCTCTAGTATATTAATTTATGTAAATTTATTCAAATTTTAAATGTAAATTAATTCTTTCCCCCCCCCCCCAGCTCCTAACACAGTGTCAGAGATATGATGTGGCCTTCCTGCCAAAAACTTTGGACACTGCTGCTCTAGAGGGGCCTATGTCCACTACAGACTAATTAGCCTCCCTTTCTTCCCCAACAATGGCCCTAGCTCTGCGTAAAGTAACACTAGACCCCACCACCAGGGTGGCTTGCCTGTTTGCACTGCAGAGATCCTCCCTGCTCCAGTCAGCAGCTCCTCAAGCCACAGCAGCACCTTAACTTTTAGCAGCTCCTGGATAGGGCAGACTCACTCCAGTCCCCAGCGGTCTTCAGCAGTCTCTATTCTCGCCCACCACAATCCTTCAATTGGAATGAAAGTCAGTCAGTCCTCAAAGTCAATCTATCCTCCAACCTTTCCTTCCTCTACTACCCACCCTCTCCTTTCTCCAGGTGGTGCTTTTATCCCTGAAGGCCTTGTTGCCTCCAAGTGGCTGCAGCGGTGTAGCACACTCACTGCAATCTAAGGCCCTGGTGTTAATCCCATGCTTCCCAGACCTGTCAGAGCAAGAGGCCACTATTGACACCACAGTCTGTCTCCTCAAGGGATCTTGTGCATTTCCACTACAGTAGCCAAATCCAGTTTGCTACATAATGTCATCACATCATCCCATTCACTATGTGATCCCTGACTGGCTGGGACTGCTCATTCAGCAGGAGACAAAATGAAGGAGACAAAATCTTAGGAAAACAAAGGAATCGCAAAATTGGTCAGACCTTGGCAAATAATGAATTTACCACTTTGTCATGTACACACCACAGTAAGCCCTGTTTCATAGCTGAAAAGGTATGGTGTTTCTGCTCCATGGATGCTCCTATACTGAATGACAGCTGCAACATTCTGTCCACATTGTTAGGATTTAGCATGGTTATATACTGTATCGTGAAAGGTAAACCTATTAAAGATTGGCATGAGAAAGCAGCAATCACACCAATCAAGATATCGTTTCAAACAGGTCCTACAGCCCAATCCTATCCAGGCCTTGCACTGATGGGACTTAGTGACATCACATCCTGCTTAATGATATCAGGCCCTCAGCAGGCATCATGAATGCTATATGGCTGCTGTCTGAAATGAGTTTGACAAACCTGTTCTACCCTCTGAGCTGCTGTTTTAGTGGCACAGTACACATGATTGGACTGTTATTCTGGATGACATAAATATCTGTGTTTTCTCTAGTATACACATCATTGTATTTCTTTAAACTAGCTTTATTTCAGCTTATTTATGCTTAATCATCTTTTACTTACAATGATCTATTAATACAAACAAACCAATAATATTGAATAAACAGTGTTTATGAGGTGTAGTAACATTTTAAAACCATCCCTATTTTTCACAGTTTTACACTTTTCATACATGTCACAAGATTGCCACTCCCTTCCTGAAGCTATGTTCATTGTCAGTGGTCAACATGGACAGTGTACACAATGCATTCAAATTCATTGTCATAAGGCAACATTATGTGTGACAGTAGTGAAAAATGCTGTGTATTGCCTTGGATGAGGCAACGGCAATATGGAGGGTGAATTACATAATAGAGGCATAATAGATTTCCTCGCTCTCAGGGCTTCCTTCTCTCAAGCTTTTTCCTATTCTGCATGACAGAGATACCATCTTTCTACACACTCATTACTAAAAGAATGGTGATATGGTATAAGCTGCACTTCTTCAGTAGACAGAAGGGGGCAAAGCACTCCCTGCCGTCAGAAAGGAAGGCCGTCTTCAATTCTGTCTTTTGCTGGTCTCAGGGAAAATGATCAAAGCAACACAGCCGGGGGCTAGCCTAAAGGGGTTTGCAGGTGAGGTCTGAAGAAGGGGAGTGACTCAGAGGATGATCATTCCAGATAGGTATGGAAGTACAAGTAAAAGGGGATGCTGAAATGTGGAGTCACCAGAAAGATACAAATAGGAGGCCAAGATTAGAAGAAAAGGAAGGGCTGCTAGGAGAGCAGGGTCAGAAAAGTACAGGAAGGGGCAGTCAGTTCACAGGCTGATTTGAAGCAGGAGAACAAGTTGGAATTGGCTTCTGAAAGGAACAGAAATGTAGCCTAGGGAAGAAAGATTGAGGGCGACAGAGTCATATTTCCTAGAGTATTAGAGTACTCTGGACACAGAATTGTGGACCTCCTGAAGTTTAGTGGGCAGGGAATGAGGATTTCTGCAGAGGCAAGGTGAGAGGTAACTCCAAGTGAACTAGTGAGAAACGACTCTGTTTGAAGTATCTGTGCCTAGATTTCCAGCAGGCAGTTTCTCTGATATGTAGGCCTGAGAGAAATAGCTCTTTTTGAAAACCACTCAAGTGTACAAAACATTCCATGATGAAGTGTGGAGAAATTATAGTCAAAATGTGCCATGAAAATAAAAATTTATGTGATTGTATTGCAAAAAGTACCAGGCCTGATTTCTAAGGAAATGTGGATAAAACTAGATTGCAAGTGTTGCAATCCCCGTGATCAATCCCTGTGGAGGACAACATGGGTCTGTGCTGCTAAAGCAATATATGGAATCTGAATCCCTGGAGAATTACCACCACTCAGTAAGGACAATATTAAGTGAGATGGACCTATGGGCTGATGAGGGCAGTTCCTGATGTTGTTCACTAGTGGCCCTGGCCCATATTGTATAGTCCATTGCAATGACAGCCTATGATGGGATCTAGTAAACTTGCCAAAATGAAGTTTTGGCACTAAGAAAATTACTGAGAAAATGTTCTGTATCCTCAGATGGATACTGGTGTGCCGCAAAAGGTGTGCAGGTGTGCCGTGGGAGTTTGGGGGAGTGTCATATTTTAGGAGCATCATGTACTAGCAGGACCATTGGGGGATGTGAGCTACCAGCCAGCAGTACAGTGTGCCTTCTCAATCATCAAAAAACCGATGGTGTGCCTTGACAATTTTAGTGCCTTCTCACTATGTCCTGAGATGAAAAATGTTGAAAATCCCTGACATATACTGTATGCTTCCTTAAATGCAAACAGCTAAAATAAAACACATGTCATCTGGGCAGGTGAAAAGCTTCAGTATGTTTCCAACCCATTTGAAACCAGACAACTTTTAATTGTCAAAATTTTGAGATAAATAACACAAAGGGCCCAGTCATGTCCAACTATCCAGCACCGGTGCAGCCACAATGCAGCTCCAAGGTAAGGGAACAAATATTTCCTTTCCGTGTGGAGGCCTCTGTGACTTCTTCCCCACCAAAGGATGCAGCACACACCCCATTGGCATGACTGCACTGGCACTAGAAAATTGGATAGGACTGGGCCCAAAGGCAACTATCAAACATTGCGAGTATATTGTCCTAACAAAAATTAGTGATTATATATTAGTAGTGATTATATTTAAATTACAAAATGTTAGAGGTGGAAGTCATGTAGCCTGACCCCCTGCTCAGTATATAGGTAGTAGCAACTGCTTGTCTGCTTCTAGTTTTTAAATGGGCTTATTTTAGGTTCCAAAAACTAGGGTTAGCACTAAAGTTTTTAAAAAGTTAAATTCAAAGAGAATGTTAGGATCCCTACAAAGGAGAAACATTTGAGAACCTTCAAGGGAAGCCTAGTAAGTTACTTTTTAGAAGACACATGAAATTTCTCAGGAGAATTTTGCACATTCCTGCCAAGAATCTGAGTCTCAATTAATATTTTGCCATCCCATGAGGTCCAGAGGGATTGGGAGAGCAGTGAGAAAGTATGAAGCCACTGGTGAATTAGTGAGGTAATTACAGGTAAAGTAGATATGCCATCAACTACAGTACTAGGATCTGCCACATTTCAGAGCTGCAATACAGCACCTACAGTTGCCAAGAGTAGAATAAGATCTCTCAAAAAGTTACAATTGTTGATGCTAATGTGTGCCTCTGGAGGTTGGTGTGGCTTTACCAGCCACATCTAATAGTGTGATTTAAAATATTCTATTCAGCTTGACAAAAAGCTGAAGAAGAGCTGTGATTCAGCTAACTGCTGCTCCCTACCTGCTGTATATATGTACACATGAAAAAAAAAAAATTGGAAAAAAAGGTATTCCCAGGTGCATCAAGCTGGGCATGCAAAATTAGCAGATGCTTATGAAACAATTAGGCGAGAATCACTCCCTGTAGAATAGAATTCTCTACATACCAGGATTCTTCACCTTCTCTCAAGACTTCCATTTCCCAGTTTCCTGATGCGATTTTGTATCCATCTGGAGGGAGCCACGTGACTCTGTACGGCGAAGACTTTTATGCACAAAATAGTGCTAAAGTTAGAAGACTCTTGGGGAACTGTGGAATTCATAGAGAAAAGGTCACAAAGAGCAACTATAGGAAAATTGTCATATTCATGCCTTTAGCATGTAATGTAACAAGGCTAAGAAAAGATAAGCACTGCATAATCCAGTGTTGTTAGTATCAGTTGTATGGCACCAAGACCTTATTAATTCCTCGAGTTGTGTTTTTTTTTTTTCCAGCCATAAAACAGAATTTATTTGCAAGCCTGAGATGCCTGATTTGCTTTGTGAATAAACACAGTATGAGACTTCCCTTAAAGGCTAGGAAATGCCGCCAGAACATTCAGATAAGTACAGATGTAGATAAATCAAAACACAGTTCAGGTTAAAATATGAAGATCTAGGAGTAAAAAGGGTATGAATTCAAGCACTTTGGAGTTTTAAGTTAGCTGAAGTTTAGGCTCACTCACAAAAGCATGGAGCAGTTTAGACAAAATATGATCTGCTGAGGAAAAAGTGACAATTTCCTTACCAATGTGCAGCGCAATCCTATCTTGCCCTAGAACAGGCAGGCCAGGAGGCCTGTGCTGTATCCAGCAAAAGATAGGGGTCCAAAGTGGCTCAGTCAGAGGTAAGGGGAAACTCTTCACCTTACCCCTGGGTAAGCTACCGCAGCCCCAATGGGTCTCCTCGCTTGCACCACCTCAGGAGGTAGCATAAGTCCGAGGAGAGCAGAGCGGCTTGCAGCTGCTCCACACCATTTGGGAACAGGGGCTAGGATCCAGCATATCTGCCAGGGCCCAGCCCTGCCTCCCACTCCCCCCACCTGCCCCCAGGACTACTCTCTGCCCACCCTCCCCCACCCTGGAACATCTCCCTCCAGCCTCCTCCCCACCCACCGCCAACCCTTGCATCGGCCTAGCTCAACTGATGCAAGCCTCCCCTGTCAAGTTGGCACGGATGCTGGATTCAGCCTCCCCAAGCCGGCACACATCCCTGTGCCAGCGCAGTCAAAACCTCCTGGGCTGGCTCAAGAGACTTGTGCCGGCCCAAGGCGCAGTTTGGATTGTGTCCTTAGGCTGCAATTCTATTCACACTTACCTGGGAACAAGCCCCATTAACTATAATGGAACTTATTTTTGAGTAGATATGGATAGGATTGTGCTCTTAGTAAAGGGGACTTGAAGCTAAAATTATACCACAGTGTGCAAAAGCATGCAAAGTGATCTGACTGTCCCTACAAAAATGTCAATTTATCATCTACAAAATTTCTCTACCTACAAAAATGTCGGTTTCTCAGGTGTGCATTCATCGACGAATGAATGAAAAAAATGTGCTGAATGGGGTCCATTTGCTTCATTTGGAAATGAGCACCAGCAGACAGGTGGGTGAGCAAACTGCCTGGCAGGAACCCGATAGAAGACATCTTTTAGATTGTGTTGCTGCCTCAGTATGTATCTAAGAAAACTGGCAGGATCTCCCAGTTGTAATCTGTCAGCTTTTTACACAATCACAGCCTGATCTTATGCTGCCTTAGCACAAGTGTTGCACCTCCAGCACTAGTGCTGGGTATCACAAACATGCCATAAGGCACGTTTGTGCGGCCCAGGGAGTAAGCAGCACTGGCAGGGAGGCCTGCACCACCATTGAAGCCACAGTGGGAGCCTTGGTCACCAATGGAGCAAAGGTAAGTCCGACATGCTAAATAGCTGCCGCAGTTCTGAGTAGTCCCATTGAGCATGCTGAGGCATTACCTGGGGTAAGGGGACAAATATCCCGTAACTTTGAGGAGAACTCTAGCCTGCTTGCATCCAGTATAGGATGCAGCAGCTATTATATGGCACTGATGCCCCTATGCTGAATAGGATTGGGCTCTCAGTCAGATATTTTGGACTATGGGACTACTTCTGTTACTGTTCAGGTCCCTTTCTCTCACACCACAAAGAAGTTAAAATTAAGTCTATGGGCATTCAGGGATCATCAGGGTGACCAGATACAAATGGCAATAGAGTGCCTATACCTTTGAAGATTGTATAGAAGAGGGAATTTTGGCAGATGCTGCTTAATGTAGAAGGGTTTTAAAAGCTGTACCTGCCAAAATTCTCTCTCCTATACATTGGTTAAAGGTGTAGGCACTCTATCCTCCACCGCATCTGGCCACCCTGTAGACAGACTCTTTTGGGGCAACTACTTCAG
Organism: Tiliqua scincoides; assembly: GCF_035046505.1. NCBI lineage: Eukaryota > Metazoa > Chordata > Lepidosauria > Squamata > Scincidae > Tiliqua > Tiliqua scincoides. The sequence goes on from NC_089822.1 coordinate 69,488,771, forward strand.
ATTGACATCAGATTGCCACAAGTCCTTGTGGCAAAAGTCTCAATTTTTGATAGAGTTGGGCTGCAATCCTATGCACACTTACCTGGGAGTAACTCTCAGAAGCAAAGTCTATTAATTTCAATGGAAGTTACCTTACAGCAACTTCCATTGAACTTGATAGAGTTTGCTTCTGAGTAGATCAGGAAAGACTTGAGCTATTGGGCTCTCATGGAGGATTTTGAGTAGACAAAAGTCAGTTGCTGTTCAATCATCAGCCAAATCACTTGTTGACTGGTAATTCAGCACCCCATATTAAAACATCTGGTTGAGGCTGAAAGAGAATTTTATTAGAGGGACATGCAAAAAGGGGAAGAGAGAGAGATGTAATTTGGGGGACTGACCGAGGCTCTTAAACTAAGATGCCTTGCAAAAACCAGAAGATCCTTTCCGACATCTCCAGGAGGTGATCTGAGGTCCAGAGACATGTGGCCTCCCTAGGCTTCAGAACGTCTCCCAGATGCAACCAGAAGGTGCTTATGTTCCCGTACTGGAGGTCTGGTGAGACCCTCCAGTGCGGGTTCAGCACCAGTGCTAAGTCAAATCTGTGGATAACCAGGACCCACCTGTATAGTTCCTCAAAAGCTTATTAACAGTATTTATTAACAGTATTTATATACCGCTTTTCAACTAAAAGTTCACAAAGCGGTTTACAAAGAAAAATCAAAAGCTTACATGATAGAATGTTCCTCCATACACAGAAATGCCTCCACATAGAGCAGTGATTCCCAAACTGTGAACCTTGGCTCCCCAGGGAGCTGTGGTAACCAATCAGGGGAGCCGTGGAATCCTCACAAAAACCCTGCTACCATTTTCACTGTATAGGATTGAAGCCCTAATGGGGAGGGCATGGCCAATATCCAAGTAAATAAGGGAGCTGCCAGTTGAAAAAATTTGGGAACCACTGACATAGAGGCTAAACTAACTGCCTCCTCCCTGGTATCCAGGAGGCTATTTTTGCTGTTGTGATGTATGCAAGCCATCATGTAAGACTTCACCTGTTACCTGAAGGTGCAGGATTCAGGCAGAGGTTTATCACCTCCATGAGGATCAGTGCAAACCACTCCTGAAAACACTGCCTGCAAGTTGTAAGTCTGTTAGTGCATGGGAAGGTGAGTCAAAGTTCTCTGTGCTGAAGCATAAATGAAAATTTAAAAAGGTAAATAACATGCTCACAAAAACTAAATGAGAAGAACACTAAAAGATCTAAACAACTGCCCTCACACTGAATTGCATGTCACCATATTCATTCTTGGTTTCTTTTCTCCTAGTAGTCATAGTTGCTGACTGGAGCCGAATTTGCGAATGTTGAATGTACAACACTACAAATATAGTGTCTCAGTAAGACGGAATACTGTAGCATGGCTACATCACTTGTGTTGCATGGTATGGAACTGGGATTTTTTGAAAAAAGGCATCTCCTTTTTTGGAGTGGATGGTTTCTGAGATAAAGAATGTTTTCTTAAAATGAGACATATTCCACAAAATGAGGAATGGTGAATATCACTACCCAGATTCATAAACAAGGCTATTTGCCCTACAAAGAACTGCTCTTAAAGCCCCCTTCATGAAGGAGTTTCCAAATGGTATTGATGGCAGGTCTTACCTCAGCATGCTTCATCACCACACATGTTAACACTCTCTCACAGAAATAGTTACTCTATTACACACCAATAAATCCATAGCCTAACTGAACAGCACTGTTGCACAGAAGTCGACATATAATAATTCTGCATCCCTAAGCATAATTTTGAAATTATTTATTAAAATTATTTATTTTCAGTGGTGTTTTCCTTTTTTTGTGCGTGTGTCCATCCGTCCCCCCGCCTTTGGATCTTTTTTTTCTCTCTGGAACTTCATTGTACAGAATGGTCATTAACAATGATGCAAACGCCAATGTTTCCATGGAAACACCTTGTCCACTACTGAACATAGTAGAGCCATTTTTGAACCATTTGTCCATTTGATTAATTATGTCTTTGTGCTGAAGACGGCTTGGCTTGATTGTCTCATCATGCATTAGAGAAGCTCCTGCTTTAACAAATGGGGCCATTGTTTTGGGCCTATTCATCTTGGTGCATCCCTGAGAGCTGATAGACATTTCAGCAAAATGACTGTCCCTTAATGAGCTGCAGCTTGTCAGAATTGTTTAGGGCTTCATGCTAGGCACAGACCACTGTCGTGACAGCTTCAGTTATTAAGGCAATGAGTGGGATGTCTATAAAAGAGCCTATACAATGCACTGACCCTGGTTTTGATATCACATAGTTTGTAATTACCAGCTATATGTCCTATATGATAGATTCATAATAGATTTCAAAGCCTTGTCAAAACTTTAAGCGAGAGAGTTTTCTGATGAGCCACCTCTCAGTTCACAGTTAGGACGAAAGCAGGCAAAAATGCTTCACACAATCGTTTTTTCAGCCGTTTTCCAAGCAGGATTAATCTGAGTGGCGTTTCAGTGTATTGATAAGCGAGAAAGTCATACAAATATAAGGACAATGAAATTTTGCAGGCCTTTACCATGGAGTGCTTATAATTGGACTTCCACTGGTGGGATTGAAAGGCAAAAACCTACCAATAATGTAAAAAAAGATTTATATTGCAGGTTTCTTAGACAGGAGGGGGGAAGGCTATTTTAACTCTTGTTCCATAAAAATTCCTATTTTTAAAGAAGCTTCCAACTGAATATATTTGACTTGAGCCTTCGTTCTGACAGCTGCTGCTGACATTTTCTTAATTTCAGTAGACAAATCTGCCCAACTCATGTTTGCATTAGTGACTATCCGGCTCTGAAATGTAAACAGCTTCACGGGAGTGGGGTCAGTGTCAGACACATACATCCTTATTCCTGGCAACAGGTTATCGATTCATTGCATAATATCCACAACAACCACCATTCTCAACATTTTCAGGATTTCTTTCTGCCTTCTGTGACTATTTTCTGAATGTTAACAGTGGCAGTTATCTTCCCCTGCCTGGATGTACACGTTAGCAATAAGTGGCTGGGGAGCCAGCTATGTTCAACAAAACGAGAAAAATGAGGCGTTCGTCTAACCAAAGTGAATTGCAGTATTCAAGGAAAGGTCTTTACACTTTTTAAAACAGATGCTCAGATTTGCATCTTCAGATCTTCCTTTGAATAAGCAGAGGCTGCCTAAGACACATGTGCTTTAAATATTTCCCCATACAGAACCAGCGATTAAGCAGTGCCCTTAATAAACACAGATGGAAGTCAGCACCCTGTAGCTACCAACAGCCACATTTAATCAGTTAATAACTGTGGATTACACTTAATTCAGATTAATTTGTATTAGTATAGAATTTGTAACTCAGTTGCTTTCATATTAATTTACATGTTGTCTAGACATGACATCATATTGACTCTTTGTTTGGCCCAAACACTAATTGCAATCCTGGAAACTAATGGATGCAAACTTTCTGTTGGAAAAACAACAACAACAAACAATCTCCAAACCCCCTTTAAAAAAGGATTTCTGACTGCGCACTGTACCAAAGGAGGTTCAATATTACGATGCAGAGTTGCCGTCTCACCATTGTCTGGGAAGAGAAGCTCATCGTTTGCACCGCAACCTCCATAAACAAAGCAGGTTGTTCCTATGTGAAGAATGTGGCTGTTGGAAGGAGAGACTGCTATCATCCATCAACAATTGTTAGTCTCAGATTCTTCTGGGAAAAAGGGTGGAGGGAAAAAGAGAGAAGGGTTAAAAAAACAAAAAAGCAAAGCACACAATACATTGCTGTGGTGCAAATTGGACTCAACCATTGTCAAGGTTATCCTGTCATTTCCAATTGCATTTGGTGGGGACATGAGTGGTGGGGTCTGGCTGATGAGTCTCAGATCCATCAGGAAGGAATACTTGACCTAACTAACTTCATACTGAATACTCTTGAAAGATGGCAATAGTGCAGGTTAATTATCATTAGCCTTTATCTCTAGCCTGTTATTCTCAAAAGGCACGGACTGTGCTTTGTTCTAATGTTCCTCTTTTCTCCCACTTAGAAATTATTAAATTGCCTTGTTATTATTAAATTACAAGCCACAGAAAATATTCCACCAGTTCTACTTAATGCTATACAAATGTTGCTATTCCATGTGTCACTTTGGGTTTTGCCCCAAACAGCATAAGGTTATTACTTATGTAGCAGGTTTTTTAGAAACTACAAAGTGTTTTACAATCCCTATCACATTTGATTTGTGCAGAGAAGATGGTTCTTCCTCCTCCTCAAACTCAAGCCAAGTTGTTGCTACTGTCCCAATGCTACGCAATAAGGGTTGCTACTCAGATTAGGGCCACCACATGGAACTCAGTGGAAAGGCTTCCACGTAGCAGTAGCTCCACATGGTGGCCATAAAGTGTGTGAGCTGCTACGTGGATTGCCATGCACGTATGAAAAGTCTACATGTTCCCACCAGAGATGTGTGCATCGATCCGGAAAACTGTCCGCACAGCACCAATGTGTTGAGCGGGTCTCATGCATTACAGCAGCGATGCTTCCACTGTGGTGTAGACATGGCTTCTCATAGTGGCTGTGAGCCACCCTTTCTCAGAATGAGCTTGCAAAATTGCTGAGGTATTGCAAAATTTGATGCTATTATTTTGCTACTCAAGATGGTTTTGCAAGGCTCATTGGGATAAGCTACCAAAGATAATTGATTGCTAGATAAAGAAAAATGCACCTTGCTGAACAGTTGATCTGAGCTCTGTAGCAAAAGGCAATTGGCCTGCAAAGAGTCATGTACTTGTGGGTGCTCTGGTTTGATCTAGCAAGCTCAGCTCATAGAGTTTGCAACTTGACTGCCATTATTCTTTATGACACTTCAGTAAGAGTTATACTGATCAGAACATCCAACAGATAAAATCAGCAAAAGATTAGACCAATGAAAGTTTTCTGAAACAAAACCATTTTAGAACCCCTGAGGAATACCAGCAAACAGGTGGCCATCCACACCCTGTGGAAGAGAGTTCCACAAGCTGAGCAACTTAATAGAAAAGAACCTGTCATGAGTTGCCATCCACCATGCTTCCAAAGGTGATGGCACTTGTCACTAGATTCCCTAGATCAGGGGTGCTCACACTTTTTTGGCTCGAGAGCTACTTTGAAACCCAGCAAGGCCCGGAGATCTACCAGGGGGGAAGGAAGTGTCTGACAGACACCCCCTTTAATGTATGGAGCCCCTGCTGGAGTCTAGTCAGTTTCGTCAGTTTTGTTGCTGCATGCCTGAAGAGCAGCTAAAGTGTCAGTTTCAGTGTCAGTTTAGCTAAATATGTCAGTTTCGTCTAGTCACTAGACGAAACTGACATATTAACAGTTTGGAGAGACAGGGCTCCGCAATCTACTCATTTTGCCTCGCGATCTACCGGTAGATCGCGATCCACCTACTGAGCACCCCTGCCCTAGATGATCTCAGGGGGAAGGAAGATACCCAGGATGACCCAAAGGGAAAGAAACTGTTGCGGCTTGTGTTGTGGTGAGCTGCAGGGAGCAGCAAAAAGAGGTGGGGTGCTTTTCATCCAAAGTCTGCTGCCAATTCTCTGCAGCCCACTGCAGACAGAGCCAATCTGATCCACTTTCCACTCACTAAAATCAAGCAGGAATCAAATCATAAGGCCTTTCTCCTGCCTCCTTTCCTTTGCTTCACATCCCTTTAAATAAAACAGGAAGTGCAGGACATGCAAAGGAGAAAGGTAAGGGATTAGGAAGCAGGCTCACTGCTTTCTGGGTGATAGGGTAGGGAGGGGGCAAGGTAGAGATGGGGTCAGATAGATGCATATGAGGTGAGCTGGTCTTCCAAGTTATTTAGGGCTTAGGTCATAATCAGCAGGTTGAGCTGTACTAATTGTGCTAATTGTACTGTACTTGAATTGTGCCTGGTTGGCTGCCAATGTAGATGATTCAACAGGGTGAGACATGGTCATGATCCCTGGCACCAGTGAATCTGGCAGCTGTTTTCTATACCAATTGCACTTTCATACAGTCTTCACAGGCAGCCCAATGGAGAGCATGAGAACTGGTGTTACCAGTGCGTGGGTAAATATGGCCAGGTCTGAACAACCCAGAGCAGGCACAACTAGTGCATCAACTGAAGCTGGGCAAAACTCTTGGCCAGAGGCAATAGCTGACCATCCAAGACTAAAGTCAGATTCAAAAGCACTCCTAAGTTGTGCACCTGATCTTTCAAGGGGATTGCAAGGGGGTACCCAGCCAGAACAGGAGAGAGTATCTCTCCATCACTATGACAGCAGACCTCCTGGTCAACATCACCTCCACTGTGTCCAGGTTTAATTTCTGTTTATTTGCTCTAATCCAGTCTATCACTGACTTAAGACATTGGTTTAGAATAGCCATTCTCAAACATTTTTTGGTTCCCTTTAGGAACTCTTCTCAGGTTCCAGGGCCCCCATGTCAAACAAGGATACAATATGAACATACAATCATTTATTATTTTCAGTTTTCAGTTTCTAGCCCCCTTCAAATGTGCCAGGACACCCAAGGGGGCCATATAGCTCCCATTAACAACAATGGTTTCGACCAGGGGTGTTCAAACATGAGGCAGGAGGGCCACATCATCTCTCTGACACTGTGTCGGGGGCCGGGGGGGAAAAAAGAATTAATTTACCATTTAAAATTTGAATAAATTTACATAAGAACATAAGAACAGCCCCACTGGATCAGGCCATAGGCCCATCTAGTCCAGCTTCCTGTATCTCACAGCGGCCCACCAAATGCCCCAGGGAGCACACCAGATGACAAGAGACCTCATCCTGGTGACCTCCCTTGCATCTGGCATTCTGACATAACCCATTTCTAAAATAAGGAGGTTGCGCATACACATCATGGCTTGTACCCCGTAATGGATTTTTCCTCCAGAAACTTGTCCAATCCCCTTTTAAAGGCATCTAGGCTAGACGTCAGCACCACATCCTGTGGCAAGGAGTTCCACAGACCGACCACACGCTGAGTAAAGAAATATTTTCTTTTGTCTGTCCTAACCCGCCCAACACTCAATTTTAGTGGATGTCCCCTGGTTCTGGTATTATGTGAGAGTGTAAAGAGCATCTCCCTATCCACTCTGTCCATCCCCTGCATAATTTTGTATGTCTCAATCATGTCCCCCCTCAGGCGTCTCTTTTCTAGGCTGAAGAGGCCCAAACGCCGTAGCCTTTTCTCATAAGGAAGGTGCCCCAGCCCCGTAATCATCTTAGTCGCTCTCTTTTGCACCTTTTCCATTTCCACTGTCTTTTTTGAGATGCGGCGACCAGAACTGGACACAATACTCCAGGTGTGGCCTTACTATAGATTTGTACAATGGCATTATAATACTAGCCGTTTTGTTCTCAATACCCTTCCTAATGATCCCAAGCATAGAATTGGCCTTCTTCACTGCCGCCGCACATTGGGTCGACACTTTCATCGACCTGTCCATGTAATATGTTGTCCATATTACATAAATGAATATATTAGAGATGGAACTTATATGAATGAATGAAGGTCTTGCAATAGCTCAAGGCCTATAAAAAACCTTGCACAAAGCAAGACCAGCCTTTCCTTCGCTGCCACTGCTGCATCACAGACATGAAACAGCAAGTAGTGGAGAGGGTCCTCATCCCACAGCTCACCCAAGAGGTCAAACAGTTGTCCTCTTGCTGAGAACAGTTGCGTCAGGCCAGCACAGTCTCCAGCAAGTCTCCGGAGGGCCAGAGGCTCATTGGAGACTGGGGGCTCCCCGGGGGTCTGATTGGGAGCTTCCGAGGGCCACAAGTGGCCCCCGGGCCAGGGTTTGGGCACCCCTGATTTAGACCTTCCATAGCTTCCTTGGCAAAAGATTGAAATCTTTTCAATCTTGGTGCTTGGTGCCATCCACAAATTGAAGATCCTCACCCCCATATTTCACAGTTGATCTTCCCCAGTGGTTTCATGTAAGTGCTTAAGATAATAGGGAACAAGACAGAACCTTGCCAATGACCAAGATGCCAAACAGGAGTCCTCTACCTCTACCTTCTGGGAGATGCCCCACAAGAAATACTGGAGTCACCAAAAACAATGCCTCTGAACTCCATCCCCACAAAGTAACCCAGAACACTGCTGTTGATGGTTTTGAAATCTGCAGAGAGGTTCAGCAGAACTAATAAGTCCTGGTTCAGTTCCAGTGCAGATTATCTACCACAGCGACCAAGACTGTTTCTTCTGTGGCTCTCTCTCTCTCTCTCTCTCTCTCTCTCTCTCTCTCTCTCTCTCAGAATGAGCTTATTCTTAATTACTGGTACATTTTGAAGGTTGGAAAGTGTAGCCCCATTCTTGAGATCAATGTACAAAACAGCCTGCTGCTGTGTTTGAAGATGCCCCACTATCACCATGGAATAAAGAGGTGGAAGGACGACTAGAATTGATCCATGCACTCCCAGGTCATCTGCACTGTAAGAGAATGGAAGATGCTACCCACTTGGCAGGTACATGCTCCTTCAATCCAACAAGTGACATCACACATCTAACCGGACAATGGTGGCATCCAAGGGTGGTCGGCTGGCCATCAGCCAACTCTTTGAAGTGGTGACAACAGTGATGCAAATTGGCTGAGAGACCCATGTTTCATCCAGCACCTGATCTGCAAATGGAAATACCCCCAATGCCCCTGCATCATCAGAAGGTGTTTGTGTTGGCAAGGATTGCTATAAAGACTTGGCTGTGACCACAGCTCCTCATGCTCCCATCTTCCATCCTCCTCAGTGAATGAGAGCAGGAGGTATTTTTAGCTTGTTGTGTATCATGCTTTTGCTTACCACCACCTATGGGTTTTTAGAATTATTACCATTTGCTGTGCTGGCTTTTGAATGATGTTCTAGATTATAAATGTTAAATTCTTTTATTTTGTACTTTTTCTATTTATGAAGTATTGTAAACCGCCATGAGCTTTTGGATATATATAGCCAAAAGCTCCGGGCTGCTTACAATACTCTCTCTCTCTTTCTCTTTCTCTCTCTTCTGACTTGAATTACTTTTCTTGTGAATATTCCAGGATTATCAGTTTCCTTTATTTTGCTTTCATCTCTGGTATACTGTATAAAAATGCGGCAGGCAAGTACACTGGTATTTGTGCAAGTGATCTTCTCGAGTCTAATTTCCCACCTTCAAATGCAGTGAATAACCTCACCCAGTGAAATCCTGTGAGAGCAATACCTGATTGTAGATTAGTGCTTTGGCTGGTTTTCAAGTTAACCGACAATGAATGAAAAGATGAAGACAGCATGAGACAATCTTTTACTTTGGGTGGAGGGGGAGAGGATGGGGGATGACATACTGGTTCAGATTTGAAATTCCTTGCCACACTGAGTGCAACAACAGGGAAAAAGACTAGAAATACCCTTAGCATAAAATGGTGGGCAAGGGGGAGGAAGGGCTGGTTTCCTCTCATCTTTTTCTGTAAGATGTCTAAGTACTTTATCTCCTTCTCATAGCTGTCAATGTCAACTTTGATCACTAATATAGTACCTCGGCAGAAAGATAATGTAACAACATGCCTTAAAACTTTGTGCTTATGCAGTTCACACAGCTCCTTATTGCAGTCTCAGTTTGCTGGGTACGCAAAACTATCTGTATTTTACATTTTTTTAAACAGAAGAAATCAATTAATTCAACAATTTCTTCCTGCAATGTAACAAATAATGTAAAGTATTAACAGATTTTTTTTTGCTTAAAATAAAATTGCTTTTTTACTTAATTTATTCTTAAGAGCATTCTTTTAAACAAGAGAAGCTGACAACTCTCAGATCATGATTCAATTTAGCTTATTTTGTGGCACAACATATTAATAAGCCTTAAGTATCTGCCCTAGAATATTTGGTAGTGAAAATGTTTCCAAGGCACACATGCTTGACTGTGATGTGTATTCATTTCATTGCAGAGACTGCCAACATGTTGAAACTGCATTAATCTGTGTGTATATCAGGCAGGCTTTTTTTTTTTTTTAAGTAAAAGTTGTGCAGAATTGCTAATCTTCCTCTTGAAGATACAAAGCTAATGGAATGCTGCTCACTTCTGTGTGACCATGGAATAGATACATATATAATTTATAATCCAGCCATCATAAGAACATAAGAAGAGTCCCACTGGATCAGGCCATAGGCCCATCTAGTCCAGCTTCCTGTATCTCACAGCGGCCCACCAAATGCCTCAGGGAGCACACCAGGTAACAAGAGACCTCATCCTGGTGCCCTCCCTTGCATCAGTCAAAGCAAGACTAGGAAGTGGGGGTCTTTCCTTTCATATTTTCTGTGTGTTTTCTTGAAGCCATGATTGGCTCTTAGGGTCCAATTCTATTGAGCCCTGTGCCAGAAGTACACTCATACTGCTGGCAAGGAATGTTGCAAAACATAAGGTACTTTTGTGCCAGTGTGAGAACCACAGTGCTGGTGCTGAGGCCAGCACTAGTCGGTGCTGGGCCTCAGAGCCAGAAGATGTGTGCAGAGAGCGGCCAGTGGTATGTTTTTCTGCTAGCTGGCATTGAGGCTTCTGGGGGCAGGGGCAGGGCGGGGGGAAGGCAGGAAGGGGGCAGAACTGGGCAGGAGGAGGATTGGGCAGGAGGGAAGGGAGGATTGGGCCCAGGAGGGGCAGGGATGGCAGCAGACTCTTCACCATATCCTAACCCCCTCCCAGACTGCAGAGTCCAACATAGGCCTCCTCGGTTCTGCGCCAGCAAATAGGTGGTGCCAGCACATAGGTAGTGCAGCTCCAAGGAGATCCATTGAGACTGCAGCATTGTTACCAAGGCTAAGGAAACATTTGTTTTCTTCCCTCAGGGAGGCTCTGGCAGCTGCCCTGTGTCCTACAGGATACAGTAGTGGGTCATTTCAGCACTGCTGCTCCTCTGGGCAACATAAGAACTGGCTGTTAGTCTGGATTCCACATTGCCTAGAAGCATTAAACAAATTTTTGTGTGTCTTGGAAGCTCCCAGACTTGGCTGTTCTATTGATGACCTATTCCTGGTAACTGGGATTCCTTTCTGTGGAGAGCCATTTGACCCAGTCATTCCTTGTCTTTACTTTTCTGTTCTCTGGTCCAATCATATAGGTGGTTCATTTGGAAGAAGCCTCCCCAGATGACCAGAATATTAAATTCTATAGCAAGGGTCTCCAAACTTTTCAGCCAGGGGGCCACATCAAATATCTGGCAAGGTGTCAAGGCCTGGAAAAATAAATAAATTTTAAGTATAAAATTTGAATAAATGCATTAGAGACAGAACTTAGATGAATGAATGAATAAATGAATGAATGGGCTCTAATTCCAGGATTTCTCCAAGCACCAACACAAACCACAGAAATGAAGCACACGCTCAAATGGACTCCCATTCCTACAGCCCACAAGCAGCTCACTTACACGTATATGAGTAAATAACTCAGAACCAGTGATATCAATATGCCCAGCTCACAATATGGAAATATCCCAAGATGCCCAGTTCACCCACAAGGCTCTTCTCTGACCAAAAGCTATCCCTCTCAGAGAACCAGCTAGCTGTGGTATGGGCCTCCAAGGGTGAACAGAAAGTCATAGATAAGGGCAATCAACAAATGAGGATAAAGGGGTTAGGGTAAAATGAGGATAAAAGGGTTAGGGAAGAGACAGAACTTAGATGAATGAATAAATGAATGAATGGGCTCTAATTCCAGGATTTCTCCAAGCACCAACACATACCACAGAAATGAAGCATACACTCAAATGGACTCCCATTCCTACAGCCCACAAGCAGCTCACTTACACGTATATAAGTAAATAACTCAGAACCAGCATATCACAGGAAACAACCAAAACATGTTCCAAGGGCTGTGGAGGCCTCCCTGACCCTCAAAAAACCTAAGGCCTTCTGAGGGCCCAAAAAACCAGGGTTTTTTTGAAAACCAGGACGTGATGTTTTTAGGCCTTTAGAAGGCGTTCTGAGGTGTGGCCTCTCCAGCCTTCAGAACACTCTCCAGATGCCACCAGAGTAGAGCTATGGTCAGATTCAGTTAAGTGGGCCAGAGGCTTGCAGGTGACCCCAAACAAACACACACATGGTTCTTTGGATTTTGGAGAAGCAATCAAACAGGCGACAGGAGAATTCAAAGAACTTCTTAACGTTTACTGTTTGCAAACGGGACCTCCACACACTTGGAGGACCCAGAAGGATTGCAATCATGCAGGTTTTATAGGGAAAAATAACATACAGGCAGACACCGAAAACAACATTCGGCATGTTATCAGTACAGGATGTTGATTTGAGGATGGCAATTCAATACACATCAGCAGTTTGTTTACAGAGATATCTGTTAGAGGGGCTCTGGCACTCTGACTCATCCCTTTTACCCTAACCTTTTTATCCTCGTTTGTTGATTGCCCTTGTCTAGGACCTTTCTGTTCACCCTTGGAGGTCCATATCACAGTTAACTGGTTCTCTGAGAGGGATAGCTTTTTGGTCAGGGAAGAGCCTTATGGGTGAACTGGGCATCTTGGGATATTTCCATATTGTGAGCTGGGCATATTGTTATCACAGGGAACCAGAGGCCTGTCGCAGGCCAGATATAGGTTTGCTGAGGGTCACATCTGGCCCATGGGCTGGGAATTGGGGATCCTTGTTCTATAGCATAGGCCAGGGGTGCCCAAACCCTGGCCCTGGGGCCACTTGCAGCCCTCGAGGATTTCCAATCTGGCCTGCTGGGAATTCCCAGTCTCCAATGAGCTCTGGCCCTCCGGAGACTTGCTGGAGCCCACACTGGTCTGACGCAACTGCTCTCAGTGTGACAGCCAACTGTTTGACCTCTTGTGTGAGCTGTGGACATCCTCCACTGCTTGCCGTTTCATGTCTGTGATACAGCAGTGGCAGCAAACGAAAGGTCGGCCCTGCTTTGTGCAAGGCCTTTTACAGGCCATGAGCTATTGCAAGACTGTAATTCATTCATATAAGTTCCATCTCTAATGTATTCATTTATGTAAATTTATTCAAACTTGAAATGTAAATTAACTCTTTTTTCCCCAGCCCCTGGCATAGTGTCAGAGAGATGATGTGGCCCTCCTGCCAAAATGTTTGGGCACCCCTGGCATAGGCTAACAAGCTAGTCTTAATTTTGGTTGCAGACAGAAATACTTAATTATGAATTCATGAAACTGTCTTATAGAGTGTAGAGTATGGTACATGATAAAAATAATTAGGAAGATGTATACGTATAGGTATACACCTGGGCAAACAAACACATATCATTTTGACACTGTAGATATGTGCAACTTATATGTGTACGTTTCAGAATACTTTTTTATGGACCAGATACACTAAATTATTTCTCATTGAAAAACCAGTGAAAACCAGTGTCTACAACAGAGTGGGAAGACATGTAGATACCAAAAAGAATGAACATCTGCTCTATTGCACCGTATGACATTACCTTAATAGTATCTAAACCAGTGGTCTCCAAACTATGGGCCGGGAGCCACATTTGACCTGCCAAAAGATTTTATCTGGCCCACAGCAACTTGGTTTTTTTGTTTAGCATTTGCTAATGTTTGGCACTTTTACTCCTTATATATCATTTCTCAGTTTAACCACGGTGTTATTTCTTTGTAGTTGTCACATTTCTCATTTGTTCTAGATCATACTGATTACAAAAAAGATCCAAGTAAAAGTTATTCATTCATTTAAATTTCACTCATTCATTTCTAACACTGATTTTTTTTTTCATCCTGTGAAAAAGTGTAAAATATATAATGTGGCCCTTGTACTGAAAAGTGTAGAGATCCGTGATCTAAACTAATTGAACTACCTCAGTGTTTCTCAACCAGTGAGACTGGTACCACCAGTGGTACGCGAGGAGGTGACTGGTGGTACTCATGGGACCCCTGGACACCTGCCGCCTGGCAGCAAGACCAGGAATGTAATGCAACCAGGAATGTAAACAGGAGCACCTCCTTTCCACCCTGAGCCTCTTACTGGTGCCTGCTGCATCACATCTCGCCTCCCAACCTGGTAGTAACTGGTGATGATGTCATCACCACTTCCAGTGGTACTCTGAATAGGTGGACCGTGTGAAGTGGTACTTGTTGTTGGCAACCTTCAGTCTCGAAAGACTATGGTATCGCGCTCTGAAAGGTGGTTTTGGAACATCGTCTAGTGTGGCTGAAAAGGACAATTCGGGAGTGACAATCCCTTCCACAACGGGAGCAAGTGCAGTCTGTCCCTGGTCTGTCTCTCTGGTTATGGGCCTTCCTTCTTTGCCTCTTAGCCTCAGACTGTTGGCCAAGTGTCTCTTCAAACTGGGAAAGGCCATGCTGCACAGCCTGCCTCCAAGCGGGCCGCTCAGAGGCCAGGGTTTCCCACTTGTTGAGGTCCACTCCTAAGGCCTTCAGATCCCTCTTGCAGATGTCCTTGTATCGCAGCTGTGGTCTACCTGTAGGGCGCTTTCCTTGCACGAGTTTCTCCATAGAGGAGATCCTTTGGGATCCGGCCATCATCCATTCTCACGACATGACCGAGCCAACGCAGGTGTCTCTGTTTCAGCAGTGCATTCATGCTAGGGATTCCAGCACGTTCCAGGACTGCGTTGTTAGGAACTTTGTCCTGCCAGGTGATGCCGAGAATGTGTCGGAGGCAGCGCATGTGGAAAGCATTCGGTTTCCTCTCCTGTTGTGAGCAAAGAGTCCATGACTTGCTGCAGTACAGAAGTGTACTCAGGACGCAAGCTCTGTAGACCTGGATCTTGGTATGTTCCGTCAGCTTCTTGTTGGACCAGACTGTCTTTGTGAGTCTGGAAAACATGGTAGCTGCTTTACAGCAGCTACAAAGTGGTACAGCAGCAGACAAAGTCTGAGAAACACTGATTTGAAGTTAAACTTTTTCTTCCCTTTGTTCTACATTGGAATTTGTCTTTCTTGATTATATGATTTATTCAGTCTTAGGGTTCACCTCAAGCATCATAGACTCATCTAGCATCATCCTTGCCCTTTTCTTTGGCATGCTGCATCATAGATCATTAACTGTACTGAAAAGATAGAAAGCCAGTGCAATATGACAGCAATCATGATATTCATCAACTATGAGCAGATTTGCCCCCACAAAAACAAAGCAAAACTCAGCATTCCACAGTACTTGACATTTCTATTTTTTACCCATTGAACCATATATTAGTACCAAACAACTACACATTTTCAGTACAGCCAACCAAATGCTACGACAAAAATTTGGAAAAGTTTTCGACATTCCACTTAAGTCTGTCACAAATCTCTCAATGATTTTAAAGTTTCTGGTTCACAATTCCAGACTTGAAAGAGAGTAAAACTGACAACCATGAGGAGCCTTGCTATTGTTTTATGAAATATTCTAACACTGATTATAATCAATCCTACTAAGACTTTCCGATTGCTGGTGTGTGTGATATTTTGCATTTATTTTGCAAATATTTTGCATGTAATTAATGCAAATGTGAACGTAAATACATTGAATGCTTTTGTATTCTTTTTCTCTTCCACCTTCCAATAAAGTATAATCAGGATAAAATTCCAAAATCTGTTTTTAAAAAAGTTGCCCTATCAGGCATAGAGTTTCTGAGCAGAATATCAGCTGACAGCAGATTTTATCACAAGTTTTAAAACTACAGGAAACAGGGATTTCTAGCAGAAGTGCCAGCATAACCTGAGCTCCTGTGTAGCAATGTGAACTTGCAGCTATAATAATTAAGCAATTAGGCATGACAAAGAGTTGTGAGTTTCCCCGAGATAATCACCCCCCTGGGGTATTACAAGTCATGATCCAGAGATAAGTGTTTTTAATCCCCGAAGGGTGTGATTAAGTTATGATAACCACACACCCCCAGAGAAGGCTTATAAGTCATCTAGAAATATTTTGCAGGAAATTAGGAGGCAAAGAATGTCTGTGAGGCTGTGGGCAGGAGGCATTCTCACTATATACAACCAGATGAGATTGCCACAAAATAATTAAGAGATGTAAAATACACAACAACCTAATAAAATGAGTCATCAATCTGATCAGTTTTAATTGGGGAAGAAGAAAGAAATTATTAAAGTCTCTGCTTCCATCGCTAGTGCAGAAAAAGTAATGCTTCTGCCCATCAGATAGAACCCCAAGGAGTCAGTTCCTCCTTATTCCAAGATATGCTGAATATAACAAACGATACGGTCCTGCTTTCATTAACACACTGGCAGTACAATCCTAACCTTGTCTTTGGTTGGCACAGTGGCTGCTGCACCAGCCAAGGGTGTCACTAACATGCTGTAAAGCACATTTGCAGCACTTGGAGAGAAAGTAGTGGTGATGGGGAGACCTGCACCTCCCCCCTCCCCAGCCAACACTGCATCCAGAAGATTGACCACTAGCAGAGGTAAGTGAAGTGCAAGGTGGCAGAGAGGCATATATTCACAGTGTTCTCATGCTTCCCAAACATAATTCATGCCATTCCTTATCCTTAAAGTCTTCGCCTACCATCCCTTCCTAGCATACGTATTTACAAAGGGACGTACAGCCTTCCCACAGTAATGAACCATAAAGAGTTCAAGGCAATGGTGCTGTTTTCTGAGATAGTAAGCAGAAAACCTTTTACTAGGTTGTAAACAAAAAATCCCAGATTAGCAAAATATGCAACTAATGAAAGAGGTAATCATGCAGCAAAGCCTCTAGTGCAGCCAAAAGACTGAGCTGTGAACCAAAACATTTCCCATTCAACTCTCACCTCATTTATAAATCATTTGATGTCCTCTGTCTCAGGCTCAACAATCCAGCCAGTGTAACACCGGTTCCTTGGGAGGGGAATCAAGATCCAGACTAGGTTGCCCAGGCTGGTCATACCACCCCTCCCAGGCCCAGCCCTACCAGTGTGACAACACAACCAAGAGGGGAGATCAACCAGACTGAAGACACCACAGAAACAGAATTAAGAAAAATGGAGGGATTGCCTTTATGAAGAGGCAGACAGCAATATATCAGTGTTACAAACAACCAACCAAGATGGAAGAGCAACCAAGACACAGAACACAGAAAGGGTGGGGGCATGAACTGCAAAAAGTGAAAAGACATTGCAAAATTCCCCCCTTCAAAAAAGGTGAGGGGTGGGAGACCAACCAAGTTGGAAAATGAAACTGTGAAATGCTTATAGGGGACACACAGAGGCTGCAGAAATGTGAAAATTTAAGGAAACGAAATATGAAAAGACAGACCCTTGATGAAGTAGCTGCAGTGGTGGACCACAGGAAACACTGGTGAACCTTGAGGTCCATCAGCTTATCCTATGAATAGGACTGGGCCTCAATGAAATTGTACAGTACTTATTCATTATACCGTACTTAATGAAAAGAAGCACAGATCTGAGTGCTTTTGGTGCATGTGCCTCCATGAAGAGAGATGTGTTTGGTGCATGTCTCCCAATGAAATTTCCACAATAATTTAAGGTCTGTTCAGAATACATTAAGGTCTGCTCTCTGTGTACGTGTGTCCCCTGTACTGAGCTGTTAGATTTGTCATGAAGAATCTTTTAAGAACGTAGCTTGGTGGTTAAGAAAATTCAGTAGGAAATAATTCTGCTGTTCAGAAAAGAAAACTCAAACCATAGACCAGGCACTTTCTAGTGAAGCTCCAAAAACTTTCTCCTTGAAGCATGTGGGTAAAAGCTATTTGACGTGGCATGTCATTAACAAAGCATGGCATATATTATATGTTATATGACATGGCCCATAATAATAAGCTGTGGAATAAATCCAGAGTAGCAATGTTTTTGTTTCTTTTTCTTCTTCGTCTTCTTCTTAGAATAGCAGACACTCTTTTCAAATTGTAGAAAGGCAATCCAGAGTTTTAAATGCCGTGGTGAAAAGGTTGCCATAAATATTCTTTTCTGGCAGATCATTTAAGAGATCAGCTCATAGTTCAAATTTGCTAACTGTTGCCTTCAAAAGGAGTCCAAGCCTGTAATAATTTTTGTTTACTGACACTTTGCTAAATGCAGCCTTATACAACACAAATCACATCTGGGAGTAATAAAAATGACCAGGCTGAGTGGTCTTTTCTTGATGAAATTGAAATTTATGTGTCAGAGATCATATACTTTTTTTATTCTAAATCATTACTGGGGAGAGAGAGATGAATGATAATAATAAAGCTTTCTTGCATGAATTTAAAATGAGTTGAAGGAAATCTTCAGAAAGGCTTAACACGAAGTTGTTGCTTCTTTTCTAACTTCACATATAACATCTTGATAATTTCTTCCATGAACATAAAGTGAACCTACAGAACACATCCCTTATGGAGTCTTGCTTAGGAGGATACATTTTTTAACCAACTATTCCCTACAGATTCTCATTCTAGATATAATTTTTTTTGCATTCACACATCAGTTTTAAGACTCCTTCTGCCGGGTAGACCCGGGTTCCATTTCCAACTCAGCTCTGTTGGCCACCAATGCCCAGCCCAGTGGGCATTTCCCTGGCTCCCAACTTTGCTCCCCGCTGGTGTCACAGTTTGGGGCGCCCCCCTTGGATCTGTCCATGCCTTCAACAGAGAGGCTAGAGACCCCACGCAAGTGGGTGGCAGAGTAAAAGGAAGGAATGGAGCAGTTGTGGACCTACCATAAGGTCTGATGGGGCAAAAGCCCCAGGTGTGAGGAAACCAGGACCCTGCAGAAGCTTCTCTGAGGCTCCCAATGGGGTAGAAACTCATTTCCCGGAGGCACAGTTTATAGCACTGGGGAACCTCACAGAAGTTTCTCCCACGCAGGTGGAGGACATGCAAGGTTCCATGAGCCTCAGGTGAGTAGAGGGGGCGGATTTCTGTGTGGGGAGCGGCAGTAGCCCGCAGGGTGTGCCATTGCGGACCTCTGCCCTGGGCGCAGGGCTGGGGAGGTCTGTTGCGGGGATGGAGCAAGAAGTAGCTTCCCTACTCCCTACCTCACCTGCCTCAGCTTCGCCTGCTATTAGTTAGGATTCAGCATGTGCCCAAACCACATGAAGGAGAAGCCCGCGGATCGTGGTAACCCTACTGGAACTAGAGACAATCCAGCCAATCAGATGCAGAGCAGCGAGGAGGTGAAAGGAGTGGCGAAGGGGGAGTCATGAGAAGCTGCACATTGGCAGCTGGCGCTGTAGAGGATTTTTTGTTCTTCCTGGGATGTGCTGAGACTTCTTTTTTCTTCTGGAGACCTCGCGGACCACATGGCAGGGTCCTGCGGACCACTATGGGTTGGGAACCCATGCACTAGAGGGAGGGAAAGTGAAGCATACACCATGATTTCTCCCCTAAGGTTACATATCACCAGAGTCTTCACTATTCAAGCAACACACTGGTGACATGGCTTAGAAGTGTGGCTGGAAAGAACAACCCTTCTCAGCAAATTGCTTGTCCTGTCACTACTGGCCAATCAGATTCAACCATAGCAGAGAGATTGAAGGACAAAAGATAATCCTTCGCTCTGCATTTCTGGCTTTCATCAGTTTAATCTAGGCCTGTAATTGTATTTTAATATAGTTTTTAGTATATAATAAAAAACAAAGCTGAAGCAAATGATAACCTAAGTCTCTGGACATGTTCATTGTTGTAAGTAAAGTAGGCATGCCAGATGTTCAGAGATTATTGATGCGAGAGGCGAGGGGGGGGGAAGGCAGCGCACTGCAAAGGGGGATTGTATGTTGGGTGCTTGGGAGTGTGCATTAACATCTCCTTTCCTTCCCCCACCAATTGAAAAAAAAAATTGGTAGTGGCTTGAATGAGTGAAGCAATTATCTCTCACGCAGTTTGTCTTGAACCACACGCAACAGATAAAAAGACAGGCAAGTCCAGTTCATGGCGAGCTTTGTATTGTCAAAGTGCATGTCATTTTATTGCCATTCAATGTTCCCTACCACACAAAGAGCTGTCAAGCCAGTAGGTCTTGGATGCATTACATAGAGAGCTATTTTCTCCCTAACTATTGCTAAATGACTCTTTCTTCTGTGATCTTTAGCTATCTATATGATTTTACTCACATTAACGCTTGTGTGTTATAATACAAAATCTCTGTGCTGGCCCCAAAAAACTGTTTCAGCATTGACATTGGCACATAGAAAGCAATAAACTAGGGGTGTGAGGCAGAGAACCATGTGTGGCATCTGGGGCATTCTGGATTGAGGGTACAATTCTTGCTCCTAGTAGTTGAGCACCCTGGGGCAAAGACCTGTACTGGGCCCTTACATAGAGCCCCCACCTGTCCTTAGCGTATCTGTCACTCTCAACAGCAAGCTGGGTTCACAGTCTATCCAGATAGTTCCTGTGATGGGTATTGGCATTTGGCTAGTGTCCAACTCAGCTGACTCCTGATCCTGCCCCTAGAAGGGTGGAATACAAATATGGAAATAAACTCTGCAGCTCTGCAGGGTGGTGTCATTTTAGCTATGGGGTCCTGTCCTTCATTAATACATCTTCTGATGTTACCCTTTCATTCCAGTTTCCTTTAGTCGCAGACAATTGCTGCTTTGCTTAAACAATGGAGTGCATTTTTGTTTGGTGATGAATATGTTTTGCATGCTGATGATGCAATGGAAAAAAAGTTCCATTAGGAAGGTCCTTTGATGAGAGAGATTAACTATAATGAAAGAAAATCTGCCCCAGTGGAATTTTGTCAGAGGCTCTGAAGTAAGGTGACACTGAAATTCTGGTTCAAACTGAAAATGCATGATTACAGTTAGATAATATGCAATGACTCCAACTCTTCAGTCAGAATCCAAGAGCTACTTTAGGTGCACCCAGTGTGATTTTTGACTTTTTTAAAAAAAGCAGACACTTATGTCATACCAATACTGATGTGGCACACAGAATTAGACACTGTTTGGGGTTGTTGTTGTTTATCTTAAACCAGTGATTGTTTAATCTGTTATCTAAAGATCATTGACAAACCAGTCTGTGCTTTCAAGTAGGCTGCAATGAAAATAAATGCAAAATACTAAAAATCCAAGTGTTTCTTAGAAGATGCCTCATGTTGATAGAGTGGAGACTCTTGATGAGATACAGGCAATCCTGATGGTGAGCAGTGGTCACATGTTCCAGTGGTCATAAGAACATAAGAACATAAGAACAGCCCCACTGGATCAGGCCAAAGGCCCATCTAGTCCAGCTTCCTGTATCTCACAGCGGCTCACCAAATGCCCCAGGGAGCACACCAGATAACAAGAGACCTCAACCTGGTGCCCTCCCTTGCATCTGGCATTCTGGCATAACCCATTTCTAAAATCAGGAGGTTGCACATACACATCATGGCTTGTATCCCGTATTGGATTTTTCCTTCAGAAACTTGTCCAATCCCCTTTTAAATGCATCCAGGCCAGATGCCGTCACCACATCCTGTGGCAAGGAGTTCCACAGACCAACCACACGCTGAATAAAGAAATATTTTCTTTTGTCTGTTCTAACCCTCCCAACACTCAATTTTAATGGATGGATTTTTCCTCCAGAAACTTGTCCAATCCCCTTTTAAAGGCGCCCAGGCCAGTCACCATCACCACATCCTGTGGCAAAGAGTTCCACAGACCAACCACATGCTGAGTAAAGAAATATTTTCTTTTGTCTATTCTAACTCTCCCAACACTCAATTTTAGTGGATGTCCCCTGGTTCTGGTGTTATGTGAGAGTGTAAAGAGCATCTCCCTATCCACTCTGTCCATCCCCTGCATAATTTTGTATGTCTCAATCATGTCCCCCCTCAGGCGTCTCTTTTCTAGGCTGAAGAGGCCCAAACGCCTTTCCTCATAAGGAAGGTGCCCCAGCCCCGTAATCATCTTAGTCTCACATGTGCATGGAATCCTGAAACCTCTCAAATAACCTTCCTTGTGCTACATTCTGAGCATTGGCCCTGAATACTTTCTTGATTGACATACTTCTCAGTGCCTCAGAATATGTTCATAATCCTTTTAGCTCCAGTTCATAGCACAGTTGTTCCAGAAGAACACAGAATAATGTGAATTTCAGGTATCTTTCCATGTTACTATTTTACTGTGAGAAAGGAGCATAGCTCAATACCAGAGCACATGCTTTGCATGAAGAAGATCCTTTAGTCCCTGGCATCACCAGGTAAGACCAGGAAGGACCCCTGACTGAAACTATAGAAAATGATGGGCATTAAGTAATCAATGTGTAGAAAAAACTGAGCTAGATTGTCTGATTAAGTAAACGAGAACTGTCGGTCCAATCTTCCAGGGCTGCAGCACTGGTCTAGTACATGTTGCCATGGAGATGGCTGTTGTAAAAGTGCCAGAAAGCAGTTCATGACAGCCGAGTGTCAGGAGGTGCCATTGTGGAGGCCTACACAGGCACAGGGTCACCTTCTGCACTGATGGGAGAAGCACTAGGCACTGGGGGTGGTAAGTGTGGGCGGGGGGAAGTCGGGGGAGAGAGGGGAGGGAGTGTATCAGGTTGGGAGAAGGGTGGCGATGGAGAAGGGGGTGCTCAAACAAGTCCGGGAAGGAGTGGAGATGGCAGCAGAGGCTCCTGATGGATTCTATCCCCTTCCTTGGTTCAATCCACCAACATGGGGCTGCTTGGGCAAGCACCAGTGATTTTGCTGAGACCTCCAACAGCCTTGCTTGAATCATTAGAAGCTGTTGCCCTGAAAGCACCTTATTGTAGTGGTTCCTAAACTGTGGGTCGGGATGCATTGGTGGGTCACAAACTGATTTTTGGTGGGTCGCCAAAGGGTGATGGAAAGATCAGATAACTCAGAAATGGATAAACTGACAACCTTACTTAAAGAGAAATCAACAGAAAATTTTATGAAGCATTGGAAACCAAGTATTGACTTTCTGTATGAAAGAGAGAATAATGAGTTAATGAGTTCAGGATTTTAAAATTAGATTTTAAAGGAAAGAGAAATTATTCCAGAATAACAATTTGAAAAGGGGTGTGATATAACATATATATGGGTGGAAATTTAGATTATTAAGATTTAAGCCTGTAAGTAATTCGAATATTCAACTTCACTCATGTTATATTAGTATAGGTTTTCTTTATCTGTACTTTTAAACTATTTTTTAATGTTTGTTTTTCTTTTCATTTTATTTTGTGTTTTCTTTTTTCTTTTATTATAATAAAGTTAGAAATTAAAAAAATAATAATAATCAGATAACTAATTGCCTTAAACCCTGCTGTTCAAAAATCAGATACTGTAGCTGCTTATTACCCTGTAAAGAGCTCAGTTTCTGCAGTTTGTATGTGTACATACAGGGAGATAAATATTTGAGGGTATTTTTTCTGGTTATTACTTATAAATGAATGAATGAATGAATGAATGAATGAATGAATGAATGAATATTATTTCTCTCTAGATCTCCTTTTTTAAAAGTCTGGTAAACCTAGGTGAGTCCCAATAGAGTGTCATTTTTAAAAAAAAGGATCCCGGTACTAAAAAGTTTGGGAACCACTACCTTATTGCATTTATTCTCAGCTTGTATGACACACTATGGACTGCAAATTACATAAAACTGATGTAGGGGAATGGAACAGGTTCTTGTACTCCAGGAATCTGGACAAGATAGCCTTCCAAAAGGGTAATTCAAAAAATCAAATCATGCCTCTTCCCCAATGCTAAGTGTGTCCATTTGGCCTGCTTGCTGGCACACACTATAAGGTCATTACTTAATCCTGCTAATTGGTACACAGGCTGCCCTTAAACTGAGATATGTCCATTAATGGTTGTGCAGACTCATAGTAGCAAATGAAAGGAAACATGATTTTAAACACAACAATATAAAGAAAATCCATATTAAGGCAGGATCTCATTTCCCCATTACAGCATAGCAAGTAACCAGAGCACGGTGTGTAAAAGACTACACAGAGGGAAGTTTATTTCAGAAAATAACATTTCACACTTGCAAACTACTGTAAAGGGCTTTTAGACACCAACAGGTGAGCCATTTAAACAGATTAGTTGAGCCATTTAACCATTGTTTAGAGACATTGCAATACATTGTACTGAATCTTTTTCCTGCCAATAGTCCCCATTAAGTCAGCTTGATATTTATCAGGGGACCAATTAAGTAGACACTACTGTATTATTATGGGAAAATGCTGTAAGGCTTTTCCAGTCTAAGTACTCCACAAAGAAATCTGCAGTATACATTTTATACTGAGAGGAAAGTTGTGTATCAAACTCCATTAAATGAAATTCTTCAAGAATGTTGGGGAAAGTTGGTAAAATAGAACTGGAAAAAAACCATATATCTACCCTTAATATAAACTGGTTTTTTACATACTAAACATTTTAAACCATAGACCAGTAGTTACTTTTGTTTTTTTTTCTTCTGTGGAGAATTGCATGCTAAAAAAACATGACTTTAGAATGAAAAACTCCATAGTGGAAAAGTCTATGTCAGACTTGGCCCCTAGCATGTTGCGTGCCTCTCACGTACATTCTTCTCATGACATTTGTTGAGAAGGATTTGTGCTTGTAAATTATGAATAAAAAGTAGGCCCTAAAGGCACACAAAGTTAATAAAGGGTGTTGTTATTGTTGTTGAACCAAGCATCCCATCAAGTAAGTAATCGCTTGAGTTGACTGAGGAAACAATCCTATCCATAATTCCAGTGCCAGTGCAGCCATGCCAATGAGGGATGAACTTCATCCTGCAGTGGTGAAGCAGTCAAGGAGGTCTCTTCAAGGTAAGGGAACATTTGTTTCCTTACCTCAGGGCTGCATTGGGGCTGCTTCAGTGCTGGAAGGTAGGATAGGTTTGGACCCTAAAATGGACCCATACACTTTAATGACATTTCAAGTAGCTTCTCCACAGGACAAAGTGTTAACAGCAGTGCTTTTAAAAGCACAAGTAACATGTACACATGGGGGGAAAACAATCATGTGCAAAGACCTAGTGTAATGGCCAGTAGTGCAGCTGTATAAGGACCCCATCCGATACAACTTTCCAGCATCAATGAAGCCGCAGGGCAGCCCAAGATAAAGTAACAAACATTCCCCCATTGAAGAATGCAGTACACGTACACACCCTGTTCACACAGCTGCATCAGTGCTGGAAGGTTGAATAGGACTGGGCCCTAATTGAGTGGTGAAAGGAAAATGGAGAGGAAGGTGAAGGTGCACCAAATTTCCTAAAAGTGCTTCAAAAACCCAAAAAGAGGGAGGTTCAGTTGGTTTGAGTTGGCTGACTCGGGGCCCAATCCTATCCAATTTTCCAGTGCAGGTGCAGCTGTGCTAATGGGGCAAGTGCTGCATCCTGGGGAGGGGGAGGCAGTCATAGAGGCTTCCTCAAGATATGGAAACATTTGTTCCCTTACCTTGGGGCTGCATTGTGCTGCACCACTGCTCAAAAGTTGGATAGGATTCAGTCCTCGCTCATGCTCTAAACGGGGAATCTACGGCTCATATTCACACAGCAACGGAACCCTAAAAAAAGCAGTTAGAAGGACAAGAAACTAGGAGAGTAGAGGAAAGAGGAACCCTTTAGAATAGGGATGGGGAACCTGCAGCGTCAAGACAGCATACAGTCATTTGGTGTACCAGTTCCAGCCTTTTGTATATTTGTCCATAAATACTAAATCCACCTTTTATTTCATGACACAACGACAAACTCAGGACTTTTTTTTGGGGGGGGGACACTTTTATTTATTCTTTCCTGTCAGTGGGAACTTGATAATTGGTGAACTGGCAACCACCCAGTGACTCATGTCATAGGCCTGAGAGCTTATTAGGGAAACACATGTAACAAGTTAAATAAAAATGTTATGCCTTTTCTAGTTAAGAAGATAATAATGAATTATATATTAAAGCAAAATAAATAAAATTTGGCCTTCTGATATAAAAAGGTTACCCACCCCTGCTTTAAAAAGAGAAGGGGTGGAGCAACAAGAAGGAAAATGTTGGGGGAAGGATCATGGACTAGATTAGCTGGTCTTCCAAGAGGAACCCAGGTCACAGGAGGCAGAGTTTTGGTGTTCTGAAAGAGAAAAGAAAGGGGGGATGAAGGGAAGATTAGACTAGAGAAGGGAAGGTTTAGATCAGGGGTGCTCACACTTTTTTGGCTCGAGAGCTACTTTGAAACCCAGCAAGGCCCGGAGATCTACCAGAGTTTTTTTTACAATGTTCGCGCCATCATAACATATAACATTTATGTGTACAATGTATGTTGGTGTACCTTGAGCCCCACTGAGTATAACAGGACTTACTCCTGAGTAGTCATGCCTAGGATTAGTCTGTGAGGCTGCAATCCTAGCCACACTTACCTGGGAGTAAGCTCCATTGAGTACAATGGGCCTTACTCCCGGCGTTTCCTCCCAGAGGCACCTGAAGGGGGGGGGGGTCAGCACTCCACGATCTACTCATTTTGCCTTGCGATCTACCGGTAGATCGCAATCCACCTATTGAGCACCCCTGGTTTAGATGCTTCGGACCATGGTGAAAGACTGAGGCTGAGGACTGCAAGGGGGAGCTAGTCTCTCCCACTGAACAAGTGCTCTTGTACTCCATGTCTCTGAAGCAGATCTCAAAAGACTCTCCGTGTTCTGAGGACTTGCTGGATCAGTCCATTAAAGGCACAATCCTAACCAGAGCTACTCAGAAGTAAGTCCTGTTTGGTTCATTGGGGCTTACTCTCAGGAAAGTGTGGTTAAGATTGCAGCCCTATCCTATCCACACTTTCCTGGGAGCAAGCCCCATTGACTCTAATGGCACTTACTTCTGAGTAGACATGCCTAGGATTGGGCTGCTAGTTTGTTAGGTCAAAGAGGCCTGAAGCTGATATCAGGCCTCCAACAAACAGCATAAAAACAGAAATAGAAACAGCACACACATATGGAAAAGAAAAAAATCACTAAACTTGCAGTGATTTGACTTCCACAAGGAAAGAAAGTGGAGATCTGGTGGTTCTTTGGCAAGGTTGCACATGGACCCAAGTTTCCTGTTTTTGTGAAGCTTAACAGTGTTGCATTGCAGGGATCACAGTAGGAAAGGGCCAACTGAGTATGTCTCTCTGAATAAGAGAGGGGTCTTAAACTTGGAA
The DNA here is from genome assembly GCF_035046505.1 of Tiliqua scincoides. Lineage (NCBI taxonomy): Eukaryota > Metazoa > Chordata > Lepidosauria > Squamata > Scincidae > Tiliqua > Tiliqua scincoides. The sequence goes on from NC_089822.1 coordinate 69,515,823, forward strand.
AGAGATCTGTGAAGTCAACCCTTAACATGCCATAAGGCAATAGCCTGAAAAGGAGCAGGATTGCTGTTTCACAAAATGGAACCCAGTGCTAAAAAGTTTGGGAACAACTGTGGTAGGTGAATATGCCTTTTTCCCTCCTACAAAGTTACTAGTCTTCAAAATAGGGGAAAGTAAGGTGTTGAAAATGAAGAGATAATATTTCTGTAATATTGCTATTCCCAGAGACAGGAATGTGAACCATGAAAAAAAAAACACATTTTGCTATTTCTGCATTCTTTTTCTGATAAAAACATAACAAGTGATTTTTTTTTCAATAAGAAATGCCATTTAGTGGCAGATTCAGGCCTTGGGTATCAATCAAATTCTCAAAATGCTGTGTTGGTATACCATACAGGACCATAAAGTGGACTATTAGCTTCAGCTGAGATACAAACGATGCTGAAAGGGAATTTACAACTGTGCACCATTAAGCATCACTACAAAATGTGAACTTACAGGACAGGGAATCATGTCTGTTTAGAATTGTTCAATACTGTGAGACTGACAAACCTTGAAAGGCCAAGTACCACCTTTTCATAAGCCAGCTTCAGTCAAAAGTGAATCTATTTGATTTTGTAAGGAAAGGGAAAATTCTAACTATCTCAACTCCTTTACCTCCAAAATCCATATGAAATCTATCATTTAATTATCTGGCCTAAGGGCCCAATCCTATCCAACTCTCCAGCACCTATGCAGCTGTGTCAATAGCTGTCAATAGATTGGACAAGTTTCTGGAGGAAAAATCCATTACGGGGTACAAGCCATGATATGTATGCGCAACCTCCTGATTTTAGAAATGGGTTGTGTCAGAATGCCAGATGCAAAGGAGGGCACCAGGATGAGGTCTCTTGTTATCTGGTGTGCTCCCTGGGGCATTTGGTGGGCTGCTGTGACATACAGGAAGCTGGACTAGATGGGCCTATGGCCTGATCCAGTGGGGCTGTTCTTATGTTCTTATGTTAATAGGGCATGCACTGCATTCTGTGGTGGTGGAGCAGTCAAGGAGGCCTCTTCAAGAAAAGAGGGTTCTCAGGGCTGCATTGTGGCTACAATCTCTTATCTCAGGGCTGCATTGTGGCTGCATCAGTACTGGAAAATTGGATAGGAAAGTCGATGCTAGGCCTTAGCACCAGAAGTCGTGGAGGAGAGTGGACAGCAGTAAGTGGAACCGCTGACCAGCAGTGAGGTTATTTGGGGTGGGGGGAAGGTGGGGAGAGGGTAGAACTGAGTGGGGGAGGGCAGACCATGGGGCAGACCAGGCCTGGGAGGGGGGCAGAGTTGGTGGCAGAGTCCACCACCAAATCGTATGGCCTCTCCTGAGCCAAAAAGCCCAACGCAGGTCTCCTCCATTCTACATCCGCTCAATAGTGGATGTAGATCCAAGTAGCCCCAAATGGACCACTGTTACTCGACATAGGGTAAGGGAACGTTTCAAAGGAGATCTTTAGGAGTTTCCCTAGCCCCATAGAATACAACAGTGGCCATTTCAACACCACTGTAGCCCTGGGCACTAGGGAAGCATAGGATTGGGCTGCCCGTCCCATCCCACAAGTTTATGGGCAACTGTTACTATCCTCTCTAAAATCCATTCAGGGACCCCAAATTTTACTTGCTCCTCAAATGGGAATTTAACGTTCTCTTTGAAATGACATTTGTGGCAGATTATTTTTGCCATAGGATAATAAAAATGTCTTTCAGCAGTTGACAAGAAATAAAAGTACAAACATTACCTTGCACTTTTTAAGCTGTCTAGCACCCACAATAAATGTGATGGGGGATTCTTATAGGGCAGACTATGTTCCTATATGCATCCAGTATCATGCAAACAAAAATAAATTAAAAATTACACAATTTTTTGAGACAAATTTGCATCTCTAAAGAACTGCTACTTTATTACTGGTTCTTACTTAACTAGTCAACAGACATGTAACAAATACAAAAAAAGAGTGCTTTTTGTGGGGAGGGGTGCCAGAGGGCAAAACTAAATTCATCTTTCCTTTCTCACCACCAAAATAAAAATACCAACAAACATTTGCAGCCATGAGACATCTTCAGTTCTGAACAGTTTTCTGTCATGAATGATGTCTTTTACATGGAGCTAAAGACTACAAAAAGACAAACTGTCTTATATAAAACCAAAATCATGTGAAAGCCTTTCTTAAGAATGTTAAGACATATCATATGATCCCAAGCAACTCAAATAAAGTCACAGTTTGCTACTGATGATCAAAGTCTGTATTTTGGTGCCTTTTCTCTAAACTGAAATGGACTTTGGTACATGAATATGTGCAATTTAACTTGCTCAATTTTGTGCCCCCTTTCCTTGTAAGGATTTCTTAATCTCTTTTCTACTTAAAATCCACTTATGTTTAGGGTGGATCACTTTTATTTTGGGGATAATGCAACAGCAGGGAAGGAGAATTAAAAAATAATATGTACAGGTCCAGCCCATTTATACATGGATTTTTTTATACACGAATTTGACTCAACACGAATGGCCCCTGCAAATGAGAAAGAATGTGCTGATCTCTGGAGAAGGGGAAAAATGCATCCCTTTAAAATCAGTTTTAAAAACTGAACAGTCCTTTAACAACAGCCTCCTTAATGAGAGGGGGGGCAGCAGGCTAACAATCCATCAATCCTTCTCTCTCCTTCTGACCCCTCCCTTCCCCCAGCACAAGAAAGAAAGGTGATCATTTTGCATTGGTGAAGGGAGGGGCTGAGTGCTGATGGATTGTCTTCATAATAACTCTTATCTTAGAGTCAAAAGGTCAGCAAGGCTGTTTTTCAATCACTGGAGCAAAGAAACTTTGTTTTTTAAATTGATTTGCTATAGTGCATTTTTTTTTATCCACGTGAGTGCTTGGAAGGGAACCCACGCGAATAATTAGTCTCAACCTGTAATGCAATATATGGTTCCACCATCACAAAAAATATATGGTTGTTCCACACAACAAAATGCTAAATGTAGATTCTAGGTAGAAAATAGAACAAAGGAAAAATCCATAACGGATTTTGGGAAATCATGAGATTACAGGCTGAAGAATTGGGGAGTTTGAGGTAGTGGGATGGAAGGGACAAAAGAGAAGAATCTGGAGAAAGAAGACAAAGAAGCAGGGAAATATCAAGGTTGCAGCTGTGGTGAAAGAGCTGAGCAGCAGCCACTGTTCTTTGTAATCTGAACCAAGGGCTACAACAGCAGTTCCCACAAATACCACTGCTGTTCACCCTTCATCCATGGAGTCCTGAAGTGGCCATACCACTGTGCAAAATCTCACGCGATATTGCAAGAATAGCAAGAGATCGTGCAAGAATCACACAAGCTCTTGCAGAATTCTCATGAGATCTGGTGTGATCTTGGCCTGGCGAGCTGGGACAAAGAGGCTGCATGGCACTTTGTGAATGCACCACAGCCCCTTGTGAGTGTGCCACTGCACCACTGGAAAGGGCCATTTTGCCCAGTTAGCAGGAGTAAACCGTTCGAGTTCCATCTCCACAATATGATGTAGCTGTCCCAGTCTTTGAGTGACCACCACGAGGAATAGTGCATGTGGATTTGTACTACAGCAGCACCAGGTCCACATTTCCATTCACAGTGCTGCACAATGCTGCCTTCCATTTCACTCCCAGCTGTTGTATTCCATTACGTTCAGAGACAGGTGAGTTTTGAAAGGCTCACTAGCGTCTGCCTCCCAAGGGTAATGGGGAATTACCTGCTTCTGACAGGTAACTTGATCAATTAATTATGCACAACATTTTCAACTGGTGTTCAGTTATCGGTGTTAATTACTCAACAAAGACAGCTTGTGCCAGGTTTGTCAGCAAGATGAACATTTTAATGCAAATGTAGAGAAGGCTTCTCTCAATGAATGTATCTCATTATCCACATCATCAGGATGGTCTGGACAGGCAGCAAATGCACTTCCTCTGCAAGCCACTTGCTATTTTGTTTCAGACTGTTTCAAACATGAACACTTGGGATTAAAAAAAAATTGGCAAGCAAAACAGAATACTGATGTCCATACTCATTTAGAACTCAAACAGATGAGCAGAAACCCACGTGATGTTATTGGCTGTCAGGCTGTGCCATTTTATACAGTAGATGGGTAAATGAAAACATTCCCATACAGAGTCGTCTCTTTGGCAAGAGACAGGAGGGACGTTTCTATGTGGAGGAGCATTCAAACATACTTTTGATGTGGTTTGCTACTCTGGGTAGGACAACAGTGGTCTGAGAATGCTTTTTTTTGGTCGTGGACAGATCATAAATTATGGTCCAAACCTATCACCCCATTCACAGCAGTGGAGCACTGTTTTGCTGCTGTAAATTGGCTGCTAATGAGACACAGAGTGCACCAGCAGTGGCCACTGCAGCATGATGACAGCATCAGCAAGGGATGGTGGTGGTGGTTCAAGGGTGGGGAGTGGAGTAATGGGCATATCGGGGAAGGGAAGGGAGGATCCATGGGAGTCACACATGCTGGAGCTTATCCCTGCTTTTCAAAACCTATCCACCCCATTCTCTCCTCAGTTAAAACACCACCAAAATGGCTGGCTTATGTCCAAGAAGACCCATAGGCAGCCTATATGCTTACACAGAGAAAAGTAAAAGTGATTTTTACTTACCTCCCATTTTCCTTCAGATCCTCCCCACCACAGCAAGCAATGCATTCCTTTTTGGCACAGCTGCATGCTATAGCATGGCAGCAAATAGGATTGGGATCCTAGTTAAGTTTAGACTTACAGTAACCACCACTCTCTGCAGTAGTAAGGAATATGATCTCCATGCTTCTGTGAATGCCATCACGATACTATATTTGATAAGATGTCATTATCTATGCCTATACTAGAATTGTATGGGTCACCAAAGTCAGTTGCATTCAGCCACTTGAATTGGATTCAATCACTGTGGGCAAATAAGATGAAGGAAAATGATGTTTGCAAGTAGCAACAACCAACAGAACAGAAGGGTGGTGAAACAATAACCCAACAACACAAATGTTTAGCAAGTTGAGTATTTTTTTTTTTTTTAAACCAGTTTGGCTGCATTGAATGTGCTAATTTCAAGACAAATATAAAAAGTAGCATCTGGTACACTCCTAATTTAAAGGAATATTCCCATCTGCCCACACTTGGTCCCCCCACTATATCCAAACTATTTGAGGAGCTGGATCACCACTTTTGTGCACCCTAACAGCAGTTGTTTGAGACATTGTTTGGGACAGCCAGTGTCTGTCTGGCAAATATCTGTTGTTCATAATGGGCTGAAAACTGGGAAGAAATTGCTACATGTGAAAAAAGAGCACTTCACATACCCAATGAAGGTGGGCTGGGAACAGCATTCCTATATATATGGTAACAACAGAAAGTATTTGTTTCAATGAGAAATACATACAGGTCTGGGCAGACTTGAAGTGTGCTCTCTAAAGGGTTACAGCACACCTGTGACTCACTAAACTCAATATAGTCCATCAGCTAGTGTGTTTCACAATTCCTGTTTTTGTAGTCTCGGAGAGGGCACCAAAAAAGATATTCATTTTGCTCCTAGTAGGTTGCCATGGATTGGGTGGGTAATCAATCTTTGCTCTATGGATATATTACCTGGTAGGTGGGTAATCAATCTTTGTTGAATGGATTGCAAGGTGAAGCTAGTAGGAATGTGTTAAGCACTGCAGGGCAGAGTTAAAATGTTGTAGCCAACACCAGGGCTTCTAGCTATCTGGTACTTGCTAGAAGAGCCACTAGTGGGCACTGTGTTTGCCTGGCTTCTGCCACATTGGCAGAAAAGGACAGGTCTTTCTTGAAGACTCTGTGGCAGGCCATGTGCAGCCATGGCCCTACATTTAACCTTAACTAGAACACCAAAATTGAAGCTTCAGCACTGGGGCTGTTTAATGCAAAAGAAGTTCCACCTGTCATTAATTTCCATGGAAATATCTGCCCTAATCTGACCTGATGGAGCCAAATGAAAAATACAGAGTAATAGCCCCACATTCACCCTGTATCCTTACTAAAACTGGGCGGGATTGCGGCCTTCAGCGCATTTAAATAGTGGGACTTTTGCCACTAAGAGTATATGTATGAGAGAGAGATTCAAAATTATGACCTCACCTGTCTGAGGTTTGGCTCACTTCATGTTCTTCAATTTTCTGCGAGGGGACATTTTCTGGCAATTTGAATTGTAGTCTGGATTGAATGAGACAGAACATTTTCCATGGACTCCAACCTTGACCTTCTAGGTCCTATTTCCAGCTGGGCTGGCATCACCATTTTGCCCAGGTCTCTACAAATCCACCTATTTGTCCCTGGTCATTCTATGCCAAGTCCTGACAGGTGGTGCTTCTTTAAGAGCACCTCTAGCTGCCTCTCTGTAAGGCTTAGAGAATACTAACAGTGGCATCAAACTTATTTTAGTCCTACCCTAAGTAAGGACAAAACAAGCCAGAAAGCCTGTTCCATGGATTGGTCACAAAAAACTCCACATCCCTACTTCAGATTGAAAACATTTATTCTGTTTGGTGCTGCAGTCGTGGCACATCTATCTGGTTTTAGTATAAGTGTCCCTCTTTCTTCCAGTTAATTGAAAACAATTCTCAATCACCCTCCTGTGTTTAAAGACTCCAGGATTAAGATACTTTTTCCACCACTCTATCAGGAGTTTAAAGACATGTAAACAACATCATTGTCTGAAGAGTTGACAAATAAATTCAAGCTCCCCAGGATACTCTTGTTTAGGATTTTCCCAATTAGGCATTTTATTTGATCTTAGGGTCCGGGTGAGTCTCAGTTCTTTAGAATTGAAGAAGAGATTAATGGACCAGATACAATGGCTAATTCATCTCCAGGGTTTTGTTCCTTGCTTCTCTGTGCTAATTTAATAGTGATATAGACAAAGTCAAATAAATCAAAATGAGAATTAGGCTGAGAGGAGTCAGCCAAAAGTTGCTTTTCAATAAAAAAAAAATAATAACTGTTTCAAATGTAGACTTTGTGGGAATATTATATATATTTTTAAACAAAGGATAGACACAAGTAATTTGCAGGAAAACAAGGTTTTAAAAATGAAAGTGTGCTGTCAGATGGAAAAGAAAGAAGTGAGCAAGAAATATTTCACCAGATATTCCAATAGGGCTGGGGGGGGGGGAGAGAGAATAAGTCCAGGCAAATATCAGAGGGAAGCAGATGCAAAGTAGGGCACAGATAAAGGAGCAAGCAGGTTTTTCTTAATGGCTGCACTAGAATCTGAAATTAAGCACAGCAGGTAGGAAGACACTGCGGGGAGTTTAAAAGGTATCGCACATCTGTATGCTAACAAACTTTGTTAGACGCCCCACACTGTTTGTATTGACAAGAGGGAATTGTGTATATTGTGCTGTGTTGTTTTTTTTCTGTGTTGACCCACTCTACAGAAAATGCAAGGTGTATTAGGAGCCCCCCAATTTTTCTCCAAAACATACTTCTTACCAATATGGAGTTGTACATTTTGCCCACCTATATCTGGATGACTTCTATCATACATGCAAGTATGTGTGAGAGCATGTCTATATGTGTATTTATTTTAAAAGTTTGCAGGTCTCCTTTCTTCTTCAGTGAAGGAGTCACTTAAGGTGGCAAACAATAGCATGAGAAGCAATTTCAGAGTTCAACCAATTCAGCCAAGACAAGCAACAGAGCACTGTGAACAAAGAGCAACAAGCCCAAATGACAAGAACTGCAAAATAACTTAAATCTAAAGCACATTTTTAAAAACCCTCATAAGGAAGGCCCACAGGAAGGCCAAAAGAAAAGGAAACATCTTTACTAGCTGCTTTAAAATGGCTAGGGACAGACAGACAGTTATCGGTAAGAAGTCCTCCTCTTACATCCACACCAAATGCATCTGCTAGGTGAGGAGCAGAACCTGAGATGACGAGCATGCTGTGTGGACAAGCTCATTCGGGAGAACAGTTCCCAAGCCATGTAGGATGTATGGTTAGCACAGTTAGATCCTGGGGTATTACAGAGGCCCCTAGCCAGAAATTTAGTGCTGGTGAGGGCCTAAGCCTGAGGTATTCAATCTGTGCATCCCGCCTTCCTAGTGAGGCATGGCTAGCCTCCAGGGGCGTCACCAGGCATCTGGGTAGAGAGGCTGCTCTGCTCTGCTCTGCCCAGCTGCATGTGCTGCCTGCTGACTTGCTGCTTTTCTGCAGCTGTGAATGAAGTGGGTGGGGCAGCATGTGGCTGGGAGGGCTGTGAAACATGGTGGGGGGAGGTGGGAGAGAAGGCTGGCTGGGCAGGCAGAGGTGCCACATCTCAACATGGAGCTCTCTCCATGTGCAACCGTGCCCCAAGGACTACATTTCCCAGTGTGCCCCTTTCCCTGGGCATCCTGGGATTGGTCAAGGCTGCTTGGAAAGGAAGGAGCCAGCCTGCTCCGGGGGGGGGGGGGGTCCAAATGCCTCAGTCTGCATCCCTCTGTCTTGCCTGGGGGGAACAGGGGTGGCATCTACATATTGCATGTGCACGTGAGCACAGCCCCCATCTACTTTGGGGTGAGTTGTAATCTTGCTGGGTGTGGCTGCAATCCTTTCCACACTTTCCTGGGAGTAAGCCCTATTGACTCAAAAGGGGCTTACTTCTGAGTAGACCTACATAGGCTTAGGGTCTGTGTCAGCTTAACCCAGGATCCTCACCTTCTCTTTTTCCTCTCCCTTCAAAAAAGAAAAAAAGCCGCTCTTGATGGCTTTGTTTCCAAAAATTGATTAAAAATAAAAATCCCCATTCCTTTTCAGCCATTCCCCTTTTTCCTCCTGCCTCCTTTTTTTTTTGGGGGGGGGGGGTTACTCTGTTGGTTGCTCGTATTGGCAACCTTCAGTCTCGAAAGACTATGGTATCGCGCTCTGAAAGGTGGTTCTGGCACAGCGTCTAGTGTGGCTGAAAAGGCCAATCCGGGAGTGACAATCCCTTCCACACTGGGAGCAAGTGCAGTCTATCCCTGGTCTGTCTCCCTGGCTATGGGCCTTCCTTCTTTGCCTCTTAGCCTCGGACTGCTGGCAAAGTGTCTCTTCAAACTGGGAAAGGCCATGCTGCACAGCCTGCCTCCAAGCGGACCGCTCAGAGGCCAGGGTTTCCCACTTGTTGAGGTCCATCCCTAAGGCCTTCAGATCCCTCTTGCAGATGTCCTTGTATCGCAGCTATGGTCTACCTGTAGGGCACTTATAAGACAAAAGGCACAATCCTAGCTAGGTCTACTCAGAAGTAAGTCCTATTGTGTTCAATGGGACTTACTCCAGGTCTCAGTTTGCATCAGTTTGTAATTAGCAGATACACACAAACAAAGTCTTCCCCTCCTGCAAATTCATCACTTCCCCCTCCCTTTCCAAAACCCTCCAGGTGTGCTGCTAACAAACTCAGGGCACAATCCTAACCAGGTCTACTCAGAAGTAAGTCCTCTTTTGTTCAATGGGGCTTATTCTCAAGTAAGTGTGGTTAGGATTGCAGCCTCAGACTGCTGACAGCCTTGTTTTTAGTGTAAAATTATAACACCTTCATCCCCATTTTGGGGGTAACTGAGGTGAGGTGTTGTAATGGGGAGCCGTGGCCAGTGGCTACAAGGATCAGGAGGCGCGAGCTGGAAAGGTTTGAGAACCACTGGTCTAAGCACACTCTCTCTCACACACACACCCACACATCCCAACATCTACTCTCACTCTCTCAGTGTCACCCTTGGAATTACAGGCAATGGATAAAGAATGCAAGAGCTCAGCAATCATACATTATAAAGAAAAAAATGTCAGTTGAAGGAATAGTTGAACAATGATATATTTTGCAAAGTGAAGCTGTTGAATATTCTTCACTGTCAGTTTTTAAGAGGCACTTGGCTTGAAGACCATCTGCGATGAATGGTTCTAAATATGAATAGTGTGTCCTGCGTTAATCCATAAAGTTCCACTGCATGAGTCTGGATTAAAATGTATCCAAGACCCTGATAATTTTGCATTGTAAGAGCCAGGGATGGGTCCTCAATTTCAATGTTTTATGTATTTATTTGTTTTAAAAGGAAATTCTAACCTTCTTAGGTTTCAAAAGCAAAATCCAGTTCTTCACCATTGCTAGCTGTTCTTGTCTTCTGGTGTTCTGACCAATGACAGCATCAAAAATGTTCTGTTCAATCTGATTCTTGTTCCTGGGTCCAAGACTGGCCAGCTCTAGGAAGCTCAGGGCACAATCCAGACCACTCCTTGGATCAGCACAAGTCCCTTGCTCTGGCCCACCAGTATCACAAAAGTGGGAGAGAAGGAAAGCCAGTGCACAGATGTTCACTGGCCTCCGGAGGCTAACATGAGACCCACTCAGCTGGCCCAGCAGGTTAGCCAGCGTCAACCGAGTTAGGCCAGTGCAGGGGTCTGGGAAGGCAGGAGGGAGGCATTTTGGGGGGTAGGCCTGTGGCCAAGCGGCAGGTAAGTGGGGGGTCCATGATCTGGCACTTATGCTGGATCCTATGCCTGTTCCTGGGCAGCCCGGGACAGCTCTGGGCTGCTCGGATTTGCACCATCTCTTTAGGTGGTGCAGATCTGAGTAGCCCCATTGGGGCTGCTGCGGCAATACCCGGGGTGAGGGGAAGCGATTCCCCTTGCCCTGGGCTGAGCCACAACTGGCCCCAATCCTGCCTTGGATGTGGGGCAGACCCATTGGCCTACCTACTCCAGGGTAGGTTACGATTGGGCCGTCCCAGAGAGGGCACAATAGAATGGCCAGTGCAATGGCTACAGAATCTTGGAGAGGCATTTGGATCCTGATACTTGGTGAAGATTTTAGTTAAAATACAAGAAAGTCCTGAAGCTGATGGGATTCACACACATGGGAAAGGAAAATTTCTTCCTCCCTGGTTGCAAGTCCCTGGAACTGTCCAACCTCATTAAATTCAATCTGTAAAAAAATATTTAAGGTTGCAATCCTAAGCACACTTTCCTGGAAGTAAGCTACATTGAACACAATGGGGCTTTCTTCTGAGTAGACATGCATAGGCTTGTGCTGTAAATGTATCACTACCCATTCAGCTTCACTGCCAATATCCCATTTTTATCCTCCCCATGAACATTTTATATTCAATATCATTCTTAATCATTACAGTGCTTAGTCAACAAATCCCAAAGGGTGTGTTTTTGTAATGACAGTACCTAAAAATTAGGATAGTGTGCAAGGCCTAGAGCAGACCTTTATTTTTTTACTCTGAGAACTGAAGTCAGTCAGCCTTCACCTTTGCAGGCCTCAAACATCACACTCCAAAGCTCATGGGAGTTTAGTTTCATCCTAGTGAGAAAATACACAGTCTTCACCCAGGGTGACAACTCTTTCATACCAAACAGCTGCCTCCCGGTCTGTGACATCTCTCAACCCAAATGGAGAGTTTTAAATTGGACAGAGCTAGTGGGCACAGCACTGGAGCCCTGTAAATAGCACTGGAGCCAACCAAAGTGGAGAGTTTTGAATTGCACAGAGCTAGGGGGCACAGCACCGAAGCACTGGAGCCCTGGCAAATGCAGTCACAGAAACTATTTTTTCCCATTGTTGAAACCTGTCACTTATTGGATGGGTTGGGATGTAGGGAAGATTTAAATTTTGTAGACAATGGTGCAGCAACTTGGCTTAGGGCACAATCCACAAAAGGAGATGGACTGGCGCAAGTCCCTTGCGCCAGACTAGAGGTGTCGCAAATGTGACATAAGGCATGTTTGCGCCACTGAGTGAGGAGGGAGGCAGGCAAATGGATGAGTGTCAGTCTCCGGAGGCTGACCCAAGTCTCACGGGGCCGGTGGGAAAGGTAAGTGTTACCCTGGATAAGGGAAATGAATTCCCCTTGCCCTGAAGTGATCCGCAGGTATACCCAACTCTGCTCTGGATGCAGTGCAGGCCAGCTGACCTGCCTGCTCCAGGGCAGGTTAGGATTGGGCTGTTAGTAAAATATAATCTCTTCAATCAATTAATCCAATCTCTCTATAAACATTATTCTCATTCTCAAGAGCTTCCAGCAACCTGGATAGCTTGAGATAAGACAGTTTATTTTAAATGAAAACTGAGGACAGCTTCAGAGAAGTTCCAGGAGACAATCCCATTGCTTCCTGCGTCTTCCTTAACTTTTGAAGGTTCCTTTGAAGTTCAGTCAGTCATGACTTATTATGTGCTTTGTAGATGTCATGTGCTTTGAATGCTTTGCTGAATGAAGACCTTAGGGCCAACTCACAAGATCAGCTTTGCCCACTGCAGCCACATGTAAGGGGCATAATTCATGCTCCGGAGTGTTGAATTCTCACAGCTTAATCATAGCTGTCATCCAGCATTTCTCAGTTATCAGGTAGAACTTTATGCACCTACCGAGATTTCTCATGATCAGCCTGATCCCTCCATTCAAGTGGAAACCATCTGAAATGAATGTTGCTGTCCTCCTGCAGAAACATGTTTGCTGCCCATGTATGTGCTGAATTTGGAGCAAAGTACCTCTCCCACATGTCATATGAAAAACTTGTTCAGACATTGTATGGACTACCTTGTCTTACTCATGTGCTGCTGTTTAAGGGCCTGATTCAGAGACTTCAGCACCAGCCCTCCACCAGCACTGAGTGTTGCAAACGTGCCATAAGGCACACCTGCGAGACTCACCACAGTCTCAGCATTGGCGCCGGCTCAGCACTAGACCACACTGAGCCAGCACAGTCCTTTGCTCTGGGCAGCAGAAAGCTGAGTGAAAGGAGGAGATGTTCTGGGGTGGTGGGAGGGCCGGGCAGGGGAAGGGAGAGGGACAGGAGGGGGCGGGACCGGTGGAGCTCTGCTCCACCTGATCCAGAACCCCATGTTGGGCCTCCTGGCCCGACATGGAGCTACTTTACCCTGCACCAGCTGAAGAACTGGCACAAACTTGAGTAGTCCCATTGAGCGGCCTGCTCACTTACTTGGGGGAAGGGAACAGATGTCCCCTTCCCTCAAAGAGCCACCAACAGCTGCCTGGCAAGCACTAGATGTAGCAGCAACCATTTTGATACTGCTGCTCTTCTAGGCAGACAGCTCAGGATTGGGCTGTAAGAAAATAAGGATGTAATCATAAAGACACTTACTAAGAACTAAGTCTAACTGAGCTCACTGGGATGTAATGTAAACATGCTCAGGATCATGCTCTAAAAATATAATAATATATGAAGAGCCTTGATAGATCGGGCCAAGGGCCCATCTACTCAAGCTTCCTATATCTCACAGTGGCCCACCAGATGCCCCAGGCAACACCCATGTCAACAAGATACCCGTATCCTATTGCCATTCCCTTGCATCTGGCTTTCAGAGATAGGCTACTTTTAGAACTCAGAGACTGTGAATAGTCACCATGGCTTGTAACCTGGAGGATGGAATTTTCCTCCATAAATATGTCCACTCCCCTTTTAAAGGCAACTAGGCCAGATGCCATCACCACATCCTGTGGTAAGAAGGTACACAGATTAATTACACGCTGGATAAAGAAATATTTTCTTTTGTCTGTTCTAACTCAATCCCTGGTTCTGTTACTGTGTGTTATTCTCAATCCCTTTTTTTAATGATTCTGAGCATGGAACTGGCCTTCTTTACAGCCACCACACATTGGGCTGACACTTTCATTGAGCTGTCCACTACCACCACAAGATCTCTCTCTTGATCCATCACAGAATGCTCAGAACACATCCTTGTATCCTTTAACAAGTGGATGGTTTGATTTTGTGTTGCCATTTTACCGCTCTTTTAGTATAGGTATTGGTTTAATTTTTGCACCAGTGTGCGATATATTACTGAACCACATTCCGGAATTCCATCCTTTTCTCATGCACTATCCCAGAGAACAAGGAAAGAATGGAGAGATGGCTTGCCAGCAGGGGAGGAGGTGGCCCCACTGTTGCCTGCACTGCCTCTAGGCTGCTCTCACCTCTGCTGTTTCCTGTGGGGAGGCTGCTGGTAACAGTGGTGGCAGCAGCCTGCCCGGAGGATCCTCCCCATCTGGCCAGCTGAAAGGCAGCCAATGAGATGAGGTGAGACAGCTGTGGGGAGGTGATCAATGTGTGTGGCTGTGGATAGCAGGTGGCAGAGATTCAGACATTGGATCGGTCTGAGCCAACCCTGCATAAAAATTCTGGATTCAGTTCCCCTCCTCACCAAGGACTGACTTGTCTTTGGCCTTTCTCTCTCTCTCTCTGTTCCCCATCTGTAAAAACATAATAAAAGCAGGCTGTTTTCAGAAGGTTGAAATGAAGACAGACAAGATGGATAATTCAAAGCATCCCCCCCCCCCGCATTTTCATTAACGTGGTGAGTAATCACAGTAATAGCAAATGTTGGTGCATCAATATTTGTTCTTGTGCAAAAATAAAGAGTGCCCCCTTTTAGTGCAGCAAAGTTAGCCTAGATGCCTTTAAAAGGGGATTGGACAAGTTTCTGGAGGAAAAATCCATTACGGGGTACAAGCCATGATGTGTATGCGCAACCTCCTGATTTTAGAAATGGGTTATGTCAGAAGGCCAGATGCAAGGGAGGGCACCAGGATGAGGTCTCTTGTTATCTGGTGTGCTCCCTGGGGCATTTGGTGGGCCGCTGTGAGATACAGGAAGCTGGACTAGATGGGCCTATGGCCTGATCCAGTGGGGCTGTTCTTATGTTCTTATGTAAAGTTAATCTGGCTGATTTGAAAGAGGTTGCCTTTTAAATCATGCTTCCAAATCATGGGTGAAAGATTCACAACAGTTGGCTCATATTTCTCCGTTCATGCAGAGCTGTTGTTTCATGTGTGTGGCTCTCATGTTTCTCCAGTAGGTACACATATGAAACAGTGGTTCATCCTTGACCATTTTATCACAGGGGAGAGACTGGGCAGAGACTGCTAGAAGTGGTCGACTCTGAAATTTTCGTGATTACATGCTTTATTCCAATTGTAGCGAGACAAAGAACAGCATTTCCATCCTAGTGAATGTTGTCAGGTTCAGGGACACACCTCTTCTGAACAGTCCTACTTATCATAAGTGTTGCTTTTAAATAATCCAGTTCTTATCTTGTTTGTCAACACAGTGTTTGATGCCCAGAAAGATTTATTCCAAGTGCAAACATTATCAGATACCTACTGTTCTTCTGTAGTATCAACGGGGAATTCAAAATCGGCCAGCTTAGATCTCTGCACTTCAAAGGATTCCCCCTGAAACCTTGTTTACAGCATAAGAAGAAAAAAACAAGGTCCCAAGTCCCCTTTTGTACAACTATTAAAACCACATTAAAGCATGGCAACTCTGCTCCAGATTCCTCCCAAACATGCACAGGAATACCACTGACAGCTAAAATGGGTCAACTGCTTCCTTTTTAGCATGTTAATTTAGCATTATGAAATCGAAAGCCAGAAGAGGGAGAGATGGGGGTGCTTGACAGTAATCTCTGCCCCGACCCCCGGCTACTCATCTCTGTACTTTCACATTTGCCAGAGCTTCAGTGACAGGATTTACCTTCACAAATTACCGTGCAGAAGGGAGGCTTTCGTTGTAACCCTGAAGGCATTTCCAAGAAAAAATGAATTCCTGCCAACCGGGCGCACACCTTCAAAACAGTGTTTGGATAGGTGACACAGCGTACTCCACAGTTTGCAGTAAATGCAACCTGTGAGCTGGCAATTTTTAAAAAAATTCAAATTAGAGAATGGGAGTTGAGATGGCGAGAAGCATCATGACAGCAGATCCCATCCCAAATCTCCATGTGTTGATGTGCTACTGTACACAGAACCTGCCCATCCACCATTTAGGGATAGAGGCATAGGCTATATGCCTCGTCTGCAATGCTCTCCACTTGGCCACAATGCTACCACCACCACCAGATAACACAGAGCAGTCAGGTAATGGGCAAGGGTCTCAGTGATGCCTGACCAGTGGAAGCAAAGGATGTGAAGCAACAGTGACCGAAGTACTGTGTAGGGAGGTCCAACCTGTCTTTCTTGGCTCCCCACAATAAAATCTCAGAGTCTGACCCTGTTCTACCTGCACAGAAGAATGACAGAACAGCATCCTGAGATCTCAGTTTGAACTATTCTTCAGCAAGACTACCAAGGGTTAACTTCCTGACCTCATCACAATAATTGATGGTCTCATGTGAGAAAGGGGCTCTTCATCTGTTCTGGTGCTCTTAGATGCAGGTAAGCTTTGAGACAATGAAATGACATTTCACCAATCTCGGTGACACCTAGTAAGTGCCTCCTGTTGACAGTAGTACTGTGTTTTAATGAACAAATAAACGGCTTAGCTACCATTCTTGGCAAGCACCCCCAGCTAGTGAGGCAAAGCACTGGCTCTCCCAGTGTTACTTGGGCTAATTGACTCCTTGGATAAAGTTAAATCACACTATCCCCAGTGGGATGTATGTTTGCCAGTAATCAATAGCTCAACAAGATCCGCATGGCAGGTAATTAAGTGGAAAGTAATTAATACCCATCAAATGTTTTATTAACTGTTTGCCATTCCTTCACTCAAAAGTCCCACTGTACTGTAAATAAAGTTGTGATGGAAGCAATAAAGCTGGCTGGGATCTGTAACAAGCAGAATCATGCAGCTGGTGAATTTGGGAGAGGTTTGTCCTTCTCCTAAACATGGTGTTGCACAGAAAATGTACTTTTGGATAGCTGCCCTACATCCGAATGGAGGCTGACTAGTGTCTTGCATGAAACATCAGGTAGTATTTGTTGGAGAAAATTAAAAATAGTTTCCTCTTGGGGGGGGGGGGAAGCAGAGTGGCTTAAGCAGCAGACCCCCCCCCTTTTGGGTATCACCCCAGGGAACCTCTCTCACCCGGCTGACTGCTAATCAATAAAAAAGACAAAGAGGCAATGGCTTGCTAAAGTTGCAAAAAAGATGTTATTTACTTACAGTTCCACTGAGTGTATATTTGCAGCATCTGATTAGGATCAGAGGGTCAGCTATTACTTAGAGATAGCAAGGCCTTAGAGCTGCCTCACCCTGCATGCCTTGTGCTCAAGATGGCCTGGGCATCAGAGCCCTGGTGTGCACATCTTAACAGGTCGGTGGTCAGAGGGCAAGAGGAAGTGCTCAGAGGAGAAGGGAAGGATAAAGGGTTAGGGCCACACCCCACAAGGATCACAGTGAAAACAGGTAGAAAGGTCAGAGTCACTGGGCCATAGCTTGACCCCTTCTGGACAGCATCCTACCCCATCTGGACAGCAGACTGAGTTGCATCAACTCCAACAGTATTCTGTGCTTAGATAATCTCAAAGATCTAAACTGTGCATACAGCAGCTTCACCTATGGTGGTTTTCTCCCCCACGCACCCCCCCCCCCCCAATGCATGCAGTCTTGACTTTCCTTCGGTACATGCTCACACCGATAAATATGAAATGCACACTGAAAGAGTGAGGATATGGCTAGAGGTAATTAAATTTTGGTGTTTGAAGCAGCATCCTTTTCAGCCCCTGTCCTCATGGGAATTGCTAGGAGTTGCTGCTGAAATTTCATCTAAAGTGAAAGTCAAAGTGGATTTTCAGGTTGTTCCTCAGGAGAACTAAAGATGTTGCAAGAATTTTAGCAGAGGATTTATGAATATTGGACTCCCCTCCTCAAGTGGTTGTGAGCAGAATCCCAATGAGCATGAATGTACCCACAAAAGTGTGACCTTCACTGAATGAACTGACAGCTTGCAAAAGTTTTTTTTCATTCATAGCTCAAGGATTAAGGAGTGCATTCAAACTTTTGCAAATGGTTAACGCTGGTAAAGGCTTGACCTCTTGCGGACATATTCAAGCCTCTGCAAGAGATTAAATTGGTAGTACAAAAGCTTGAGATTTTGTGTACATTCATTTGAAATGTACACAAAAGCTCAACACGATTTCTGGTCCAACCCTGGAGAACCATTTGTGGAATTTCAAGGAAAGCCAATCGAATATCTACAAGACTCCCAATTTTCTTAGGAGTGATTTGGATATACCTAGAATGTCATTGTAGCTTTCATCTAAAGTGAAATTTGAAATGAATGTGGAGGTGAAGAAGTTTTGAGAAGACTGTCCACACAATCCTATCAAAAATCCCACCACCACCAGAGCAGCCATGCCAACAGAGCACATGCTGCATCTTATGGGAGGGGGGCAGTCATGGAGGTCTCCTCAGGGTAAGAGAATGGTTGTTCCTCTTTACAGTAAAGGAACACTTCCCCAATAGGTCTCTTCAATTTTGCACCCAGCATTTTGCTGGTGCAGAACCAAGATCAGTAAGGGGACAGGGAAGAAGCACAGGGTACTGGTGCACATAGGTGTCACCAGTAACCATCTCTTTCCCTCCACCACCCCACCCTGACAATCCTCCCATTCCTTCCTTTCTGCCCAATCCTATCATGGCTCACCCCCCACTGGCAAATCTCCTCTGGCCTACACATAACCACTAGCCATTGTGCTGCAGCCTTGTTGAACATCGCTTCCACTGACTTCTTCTTACTTCTTCTGGCAGAACATGTGCTCCTCTAGCAAAATGAGTTGGTAGCATTGGGGCATGATGCAGTTTATAAAGGTCATTTTGCATATCTCAGTTGCTGGTTACTGTTAGTACTGTAATATACAGTTCACACATTTATCTTTGTGAATCTTACCTGGGGATGACCAGAACTACACTCACAGAGAATATCATATTGTGTGAACTGATTATTAAGGAACAAAGTTTTAGTGACCTTTGAATCTTTGATCAATGACTGCTTTTATTTCTTATATAAATAATAATTCTGTTCTTATCCTGCTCTTCAGACAAGAAGCCACAGAAGTATACAACAGTAAACTACAAACATGGTAAACTAAGGCTGCAATCCTAACTACACTTGCCTGAGAGTAAGCCCCATTGAACAAAATAGGACTTACTTCTGAGTAGACCTGGTTAGGATTTTGCCCTAAATTGTAGTTATAAGAGTACTTATGTAAGCTACATCTCAATTGTTTTGTCTTCCAGCTGACCCAAGATTATTCTTGTTACTCATAGCAATAGAAATTAAACAAGTGATTACAGTACATCTATTATATTAATGTCCTCTTCCCACAGCTCAGTTCTGGGTGATAGCAATCCAAGTTTGCCTTGTAGACCTTGGTAAAAGTACCAAGGGACAACTTGGGGGTATTCACCTCTGCTTCTCAGCTAGAAGCAAGCTCAGCTATTACAAGATCAAGCACTCCAAAAAGCCAGAGCAAACCATGTTTAATGAGCCATACAGATGATGACTGCTTCCATCTTTGAACTAAACTGAACGGGACTTTTACTGGCATAGAGCTTTCATATTTAAGATACTAGCAGGCAAGGATGGGAAAGTGTCTGAATGTATATGTAATATCAGGCTAATCAGATATGAATCTGTCACACTTTAGCATTCCCAACACATGCTGGGAAGTTCTTGACATCAGAAATGTAGCCAGCTGTTCTCACACTATGAAGCTTCCAGTCAGCGACCATTCCTCATACCTTAAAGAGGCAAGCAGGGGAAAGCAAGGTCATCTGTGAACTGTGCCTAACTGAACCCTGGTTATCTTCCCAGAAGGGAATCTGTAGACATTTTCAACGCATTCCTACACATGTCCATTCAAAAGTCCCATTGTGTCTAACTGCATTTACTCCCAGGAAAGAGGAAGGATTATAGCCCTTTAAAATTTCTGAAATCATTACGGGAAATTACTAATTTTCTTACAGGATAACCTGAAAATACTAAATATCTTAGTAGAGTAGTAGTAGAGGGGAGGGGTGTATTTTAGTAGAGGGGAGTAGAAGGATGTATTTTAATAGAGGAGAGTAGAGTAGTAGTAGAGGGGAGGGGTGTTTCTGGGCAGGGAGGGCAGAACAGAAAGGGATCAGACCCAGGAGGGGGTGAGATTGGTGGCAGCAGTGCACACTGTATCCTAACCCCTATTCCCAGGCCAGGCAGCCCTACATGGGCTTCTCGGATGTGCGCCAGCTAACTTTCCATGACAATGACTGGTATCATTACAGTATTGTTACAGTTATGTTTGTTCCCCTGTATTGTTCCCCTGGGGGCTGGGGATAAGAATAGGCCCTCAGTTTGGCTGTACTTTTTGTAAGAGGCGACTAAACAGCCACCGGGTAGGTGGGACTCGTTAGCCTGAGAAGGCAGCTCATCTGAGAGAAGGAAAACTCTGATCCCAAACCTCCACTGCCTTGTGGCTACATCCAGTTATGGAAAAGTCTTCAGGAGTCAACCTCGAGGCAAAATCCAGAGCCAGAGTCCCTGAGGCAGTTCATGGCTGAACACAGACACGTTCTGGCAACTCCTGCGACGCTGCTGGAACCAACCGTATTGGCCTCTGCCTTTCCATTGGACCATTTCAGCAATGTGTAGAGGGGGGATTTGCTGCATGGGTAACAGCCTATCCTCCATATCTACTTTACCCAGGCTTCGCGCACTGGAGAGGACACTCTGTTCCAGAACCACCATTCAGAGCGCGATACCATAGTCTTCCGAGACTGAAGAATGCCAACATGGATTGTTACAGTATCACTGATATCATTCCAGATATCATTACAGTATATGGGAATCACTTTGGATACTGTATATCCTTGTCATACTGACTCAATCCTTATGATTCTCCATGTGAGTTTGTTCTCGTGAATAGCTGGAAGTGGTCATATAGAGGGGGAAAAAAACTAGAGTGATCCAATCCTGAGTTCACTGGATTACTAAGATGTGTGCTGGGGGAGTTTACATGAATAGACAAAGTGGTATCGGATTTCAAAGAAAAGTAGCAATGAGTTTCCGCCAGGATGTTCTGCATGTTTTTTTTTGAAAAATCTGATGTATGACATTTTTTGAACTCTGATATGTGTCACAACTCATAGAACTCTTGCAATCATGAATCCCATGCAATCAGCACAATGCTGGGAAACAGAAGAAAACCAAGTAGTAAAACTGTTGGGACAACACATCAGTTTATATAGATGTGAATACAAGAAGAGGACGGAACCACCTTGACTTCCATAGCAAGGACCAGCACCATACAGAAGAGCTAGGGCTGGCACAGTACAGGTGAAGCCCAAAGCGGAATACAGAAAACGCACTTCCCTGCAGAGGTCAGTCTGTCTTCCTGACACAGATATCTCCTTCTTGAATCCTTTTTGCAGACCCTGTGGACTGCACCATTGCGCTATGGGTGATTACATCTGGTGCCAGAGCAGAGTTGCTCCAACTTTTTTTTGTGAGAGAAACTTATGACCTTCTTCTGAAATGCTCTGAAGGAAAGGGTGAACCGAGTCATAGGCATGTTTATATAGACAGCTTGATGTTGCATTTCCTCCAAATTAAGCAATTAACATCTACCACTGAGGCTCCTTAATTAGCGGCAACTGCTGCTAAAAAGTAACAGATATCTCCATTACAATCCATTCATTTCAATGGTTCAAAAGCAATTTTGCCTGAGCTGCCTTAATTAAGCCATGCAATTATTTCTCCTAAACTTAAAGGGTTACCAAGAACGGCTTAGAGATAACAAATTTAAATCCACATCTTTTGACCCGAGAGAGAGAGAGAGAGAGAGAGAGAGAGAGAGAGAGAGAGAGAGATGTTTAGAGCGCAAATAAACAATATTACAATCAATATTCCTCTCCTCAAATCAAATCCTCCAAGCGCCCCAATCAAGGGGATAAAATGTTGAACTGAATAACAGCTCAAAGGAGGCAGCGACCTTTTAACCCACCCAAGGAAATAACAATTTCTAGTGAAGCTGATTGCCCCATCTGCCAGGGGGATGGTTTATCGCCGCTGTCTATAGCAAGCAGTTACCCGAGTACCATTTGCTGCAAGATTTGCACAAAAAGCAAAAATGCCCTTTTATTCTAAAGGCTGCTGAAATAGTTCTTCATAACAAACTTGCACTTTCAAAGCAAAACATTTTTTTCCCATCTCGGCTGCCTGGGTCTCTGCCGCTGTACTTCTTAATGACAATGCTGGAGCCACTGTGAGACACAGGAGGCAAACGCATACAGGAAGTGGGCCCACAGAGCAGGCCCCTCACCAGCAAGCTATTCACCATTTAAATTATTCCATTTTGTTGGAAGAGCTCTGACAGATTTCATGGAGGGGAGAGGGAAGCACAGTGCACTTGTTGACTGGTCAAGTATATCTGAAGTTCGACTTTTATCAGCATGAAACTTAAGCGATGCAACAAGTGAATAAGAAACTCTATATTCCGATCAGGAGTGGTTCAGCTGAATGGACAGAGTTTCAAGTAAACAGTATCGGGTATGTAAGACTGGACAACAGGAAGCCTTCCAGCCCTCCAGTAGATTAAATCATCATTAGCATGTAGGGTTTCCTGGTTCTTGTTTAAGGGGAAAAGAAGAGCTGGGTTTGGCATTACAGGGAGGAATAAGATATCAGCAGAAGATTTTGAGAAGCCAGCAGGTATCATGTACTGCATTTGGCACTTAAGTGCAAAACTAGAGGGGCAAATTTTTGTAAATCAATCCTAGGACTATTGCAGAACTGAGGACACTTTCATTTGTTGCCACATGAACCAACTCAACATGGCTGCTTCCTAATCCACCTGCATTGGACTACTTCAATGCACTTGTGATCCACCAAGCTTAGCATAGTTCACCTGCAGCCACCAGAGGATTTGCTAAACCTGTTTTTTTGCTGCATATTGAGGATACCAAAAACAGGAGGAGTTGTCAAGCACCTGGCAGGCCGGCCTTGGCTTGCAGCCTGGGTTTTGTTTCATAGGTCAGAAGTTGTGCAGAACATACACAACTGTTTTCTACCAAGTCAGATTCAGGTCCGGGTCTATCTGGATCAGGTTGTCTACACCGACAGACAGTAGCTCTCCAGGGTTTTTCCTGTCCTAATTGGAGATGCCAACTATTGAACTTGGGCCTTTCTGCATGCAACACACACGTTCTGCCATTGACGAGGTTCAGTCTATGTACAGAAACCACCTGAGCAAAGAAACTATTGCGGTTTCTTCTCACACCAGCATTGCTACATATTGTTGTTATTTGTAGTGAATCAGAACTCTAGAATCAGAAGTAATGTAGTAAGTAATTTAGAGGAGAGGAATGCTAACTGGGTGAATGATACAGATGATTTATTTCTCATTCTGGTAGATGTCCTCCACTGCATATTACCACTTTGGAAATGGCTGTCTGTATTCACTTATCACATCAGGCATTGACCCACAATGGTTGGGACATTGCTATCTGCACTGCAACATCAGTTACCCCTGTTTTTTGCAAGGATAAATTTGCATGGGAGGGGAGTGTACGAGGTGGGGCTGGGAATGAACTCCCTTATCTTTTGTTTTTATGAATTTTCTCTGTAAAGATTTGGGCATTTTCTGAAAATTCTCCCAGAAAATGTGGAAAAATGGAAAATATTAGAAAGTGAGCTAAAGGAAACACATCCATCACTAATTCTAGTATCAATTATTCATTTATCTAATTATGTTTTTTATGTGACTGTTTTTCTCTTAGTCAGGGCCACACAGACCCAGGCCTGGGGGCTAGATCCAGCATTTGAGCAGATCCATCCACCTGGTGAGTGGACCTTTCAGTTCTGCTTGGATGTCATGTGACATCCTCCTTTTTCAGAGGACAAGGATGCTCTGGGCAGTCACATCTGCCCAGATGTCCTGTCACGTGGCCTTTTGGGACATTGGGCAGATGACACAACAGCCCAAAGCATCCCTGTCTTCCAAAAAAGGACATCATGCAGCGCATGAGCGGAATACTCAGGTGGCATCCAGACAGGGATTGCATTCCGGGCGTGCAGTGGGCACAGGTTTGAGTGCCGCTGCACTTAGTGTTTAGCAGCTAGCTTTTAAATTCATGATTTGCATTGGTTTTATTGCATTTTATATATTTTAACATCTTGATGTCCTAAGATAAAAGGCAGAACATAAATAGAAAAATAGAATAAAAAGTAATATTAGTACAGCCTGCAATAGGATACACTACTGGTGGTTTGTACCTTGCACGCATATGTTCAGGGCTACAGCTGACAGGTGCAGCATTACTACAGATAAGAGAATTGAATCAAACCTCAACCCCCAAATAGGTACTGAGATTTTTTTTTCCAGTAACTAGAACCAAAAATCATCTTGAACATGAACTAAACACAAGCAAAAGATCTGGATCTTATGCTCCATGATATAAACCAATAAACTGGTTCAAAACCAGGTCAGACTGGTTACTGATCCACTTTTTCTAGTCCGTGTCTGAACCAGAACAGAACCAGATAGTTGAAAAATCCAGATGCATCTGGGCCAGGACCCAAGCCAAACATTTAATGGTTCATTCGACTGCCTGAACTTTGGTGGCCTGCAGAGGCAGATGGTAAGATCTCTGTTCTCAGAAACAAGCTGTGAGAAGATGCCTCTCATCAACCGTGTGATTGTTTTCAGCCAAACATGTGAACACATCCCCATATTTTGTGATATGCTCGTGAGTGTCAACAATTATGCTCACAATTATCAACAGCATATGTTGTCAGTCATTATGAGCATAGTTATAGTTATTACTCTCTTTCCCACTTCAAAAAGTGGGAAATGTTCCATCGGTAATTTGATAGCGTTGCTAACAGCCTGGTATTGACTGAATGAATATGCAAGTGTTCAGGATAATGTGTACTAACCAAACATATAAAGAGAAAGCACTCAAGTGATGGTATTCTGGTACTTCGGGGGGAGGGGAGTAAAGGTCAGTGTGCTCAAGAGCGAATAGCCAAGACTGAGGTGCCACACTCAAAAGCATAAGTGAGTAACTAGTCCCAGAGCTTTGAGATGAAATAGTATTTTGTATCTGTTTTGTCCCAGTGCTTTGGGATGAAATAATGTTTGTACTATGGTGCTCCCCATTACTACACATGGCTGTAAAAGTTGGACGATGAAAAAGTTAGAAGGAAAATTGATTCTTTTGAGCTATGGTGTTGGAAGAGGCTCTTGCACTTCCCATGGACTGCAAAGATAACAAATAAAGAAGGGCTGCAGTGCATAAAACCAAACACATCACTAAAAGGCAAAATAATACAACTTAGGGCACAATCCTAACCCCTTATGTCAGTGCTTTCTAGCACTGACATAAGGGCAATGCAGCTCTGAGGTAAGGGAACAAACATTCCCTTACTTTGAGGAGGCCTACATGAGTGCCACCCAACTGCAGGGTGCAGCACATGTCCCATTGGCACTGCTATGCCAGTGCTGGAGAGCACTGACATAAGGGGTTAGGAGTGCGCCCTTAGACTTAGTTCCCTTGGCCATGTCATGGAGTCGACATCATTGGAGAAAAACGTTATGCTCGGAAAGGTCAGTGGCAAAAGACAACGAGGAATCCAAAGATCGCATTGGTGGGATGTAATCAAAGCAGACACTGGCCAAAATATAAAGCAATTGAAGGAAGTTGTACAAGATTGGAAATCATGGAGAGAGTCAAGGGTTGGACATGTCTGAATGGATAATTCAATTCAAATGTTTAGTATGATGGATTATGTGGGCTTCGTCAGTGATTGACCAGGTTTGGCACTGGATGAGGGCTGTTGTTGCAGAATGCTGCTTTGTTAAAGCATGAAACAACCATGCTTCCAGCACTCCTATCCAGAAATGAATACAATACAATACAGGTATTTATATACCGCCTTTCTATGTCCTCAGATTTCTCCTCGGACTTTATTCAAGGCGGTTTACATGGGCAGGCAATTTAAATCCCTGTAGGGATTTTTACAATTTGAAAGAAGGTTTCTGTCTTTCAAGAAACCACAACAAATGAAGAAACCACAGATGAAGGCAATGGGTGTGGGGGGGGGGCAGGGCTACTGTATCTGCAGGCAGGCCGGAAGCCTAGATATGGGGATGTGCCTGTATACACAATCAGGTCCAGGTCAGCCCAGACCCATATTTAACTAAATTGGGGGAATGAATAGCAAGAGATGCAGTGAATGGCTGTTGGGGGGGGGGGGGGCTGACCACTGGATAGTGAAATGAACAACCTCAAAGTGCCTCTAATTAGGCTACCAGTAACCATGAGACAGAATTTTCCAGAAGAATATTGATTTTATTAAGAAGAAAACTCAGTCTGTATGTAAGACTGGGCTGCACAGAGGTTTAAGTCCTTGTGAGTGAAAGATACTTGTAACTAGCTCCATTTGGACAAGCATGGGTTAAAGTGAATTGGGGAAAGAGAGAGGGTTGGGCTGCCAGCTGGACTGAGTGTCTTCCACTAGAGATGACCCAACAGAAAAACGGAGAAGATTAGTGGAAGGTTTAAAACACTTGGAACAGAGGATTTTAGAAAGCAGGGGGAGTTATTACAAGGGTTAGAGGGAGAGAGGAGAAGAGAAATTACCTATCCTTAGTCTGCTGGGCAGGCTGGAGTATGATATCTTCTGAGATGCAAGGCCTGACTTCATGGCTTGGGAAAAGGGAAAGGAAAAACGCAGTCGAAAAGGTGCTCTTTGGTAGGCAGGGAACTTTGCCAGAGGTGAGAGCAGCTACCAAGGTAAGAAACTCTCCAGCAGGAAAATCCTCACCAAAAATGGACAGAGTGGAAATCTCTAACAGAGGGAGAGACCACCAAAATGGACAGCATACTGTAGATGCCTTCAGTGTGGAGGAAAACACCAAAATTCTGCTCCCAAAGAAGGGGTAGTTATAGGACATTGAACCAAGAATGTAGGACATTCATGAGTGAATAATATGCCTTAAATGTGCACTCCTGTGTGTGCAGCTAGGAGTTGCCTGCGCATGATTAAGATCTGCCCTTCCAGGAGAGTACAAAGACTTAATTGTACCCCAATGAGAGAAGTTCCTAAAGGGACAAAAAATATTGCAGACTGCTCCCTTACTTAGGTCATTGGTGGAGGGAGAGACATTCTGGAGAAGGAGGCTGAAAAGACTGTCCTTGAGGCCTGGCCAAAGGGCAGTTTAGCTTAATTTATTATTCAGGAAGACTCCTGCTTACAAACAAGATTATGCCAAGGTGGACAGCCCAAATTTGCAAGACTTTAAAGCAGCGGACCGTTGTGCCATGGCACACTGGTGTGCTGTGAATGGGCTTCAGGTGTACCACAGGGCCAGAGTAGAAAGGCAGCAGCGGTGGTGGTTGCACAGGAGAAGAAGAGCTACCTTGAGCCTTGTACAGCGGCATGAGAAAAAGAAGTGGCAAGCAAAGAGGCCAGACGGGGCTACGCCTGCACGTTTGGAGAAAGAGGTCATTGGCAACAAGATAGTACATCCACCCCAGAGCCTCTGAGAGGAAATTCATCAGGGGTACAAAGTTTCTTTGGGGCACCTTCTCAAAGGGGAAGGGGGCAACAGCAGCAGGCAGAATGGGGGGCAAAATAGGGCAGGGGGAGGGTGTTGACAGCCAAACTAGCCTTTGGAGTCCAGGTCTAACAGGCTTCTTGATGCAGAGCTCAGGTCTACCCAACCATGCAGCATTGGCAGCTAAAGTAATATGAAAAACCAAACACACTCCTGAGTCTCTCTAAAATCTTTGAAATATAGAAAATCCATTGCAGAAAATTAGCATCAGCGTGTAGTTGGTCTGTGGAACCCATTGCCACAGGATCTGGCGATGGCATTGGGCCTAGATGCCTTTAAAGGGGGATTGGACACATTTCTGGAGGTAAAAGCCATCACGGGTTACAAGCCATGATGTGTATGTGCAACCTCCTGATTTTAGAAATGGGCTATGTCAGAATGCCAATACAAGGGAAGGCACCAGGATGCAGGTCTCCTGTTATCTGGTGTGCTCCCTGGGGCATTTGGTGGGCCGCTGTGAGATACAGGAAGCTGGACTAGATGGGCCTATGGCCTGATCCAGCAGGCCTGTTCTTATGTTCTTATGTTAAACATCTTTGTATTTGGGTTCACACTAGAATGAACAGTGCGCTGTCTGCACCAAAATGAACTTCTGCAGCAGCTGTAGCCCCACAGCTGAGTCCCTGAGTTCCTATACACTCCTTCATAGTTATCGGATCCACAAGCCAAAGAGCTACTGTAGCAGGCCAGTTTCTTCCAGATTTGACGCTGTGTTAAGGAGGGTCATGGATGCATTCCTGGGCCCAGTGTGTATGGCTTGCAGCAGCAGTTGCCACTGAATGCCCATGGTTGCGCTCCCAGCATCATGCACAGGCAGTGAGTTCAGGTGAGATAGGAAAATGTTAGAATCCAGGAACTTTCTGGTCCCCTTCTTTGACTCCTGGGCCCCCTTTTCTACCCTGGGCCCGGGTACAAATTACTCCCTTTACCTCCCTCTCCTGACCCACCCCTGACCCACCCCACTCCCTTCCATATTTCCTGGTTGTAGAGCATTTATCATGAGTAGGGGGTACATGCCATGGAAGAACCCAATACAGGGTTTGTTCCAATCCTTGTTCCAAGCCTGATGGATTATCATATCCATTGTTTGATTGTCACCACATTTTAAAAAAAAATGTAATAAATGCTTATCTTGTAAGCATGTTGCTTACATGTTGCATGTTAAATGTTGCATGTTGTAAGCATGTTATGCTGTAAGTGTGTTGTAAGATTCAAGGCCATTTTTATAGTAAACATGTTTTCTGTCATTAGTTATCTGTATCAGAAGTCAAGATTCTGTGTACACTTACACCCTACCAAGACTGAACTGCAGCTTTCTCTATCCTTCATGCTTCCTTTTTGGGCTGATGTTTTAAGTATGTTGTATTGTTCTGCATGTAATGTTATGCAGTGTCTCTGTAGTGCTCTTTGCCTAGCTAACAGCTCTACAGCAGGGCCTATCAACAAATGAAGTAGAACAGGGATTCTCAAAATGTGAGTTCTGAACCCCCCCCCCCCCCCAAGATGGTCATAAGCAGCTTGTAAGAGGGTTGCAAACCTCTGCAGAACAAGGATCAATCTGTGTAATCTCCAGGTTGGGCTGTGGAAGACTCTTAACTGACACCCTGCTGCAAAGAAGTGTAGGCAACACTGAGCAACATGGACCAATTGTCTTATCCCAAGTGTTCTCAAAGTGTGGGTCACAACTAGCTCTAGTATTGGGGGGGATTTCATACATTTAAATGTTATTTTTCAAGGGTCATAGTCACATAAAGTTTGAGAACCACTGTTGTAGAACAATCAGTTTTTATATGGGGCAGAGAGGGACAGATCTTTCCATTTCTGTGGGAGACAGCTAAACTATATTTATATCAAACAAACAAGCAATCTTGGAAGATAGCCAGACCAGACCAATCACATGAGAAGCTCTTCAGTCTGAAATGTGATCAGATAGGTTTTCAACTTTGTGGCTTTCTCCTCACAAAGAAAAACCCAAATGGCCTACAGAGCAGGGAAACCACCCCTGCACATGTTTTAGTTCACCAACTGAGGCCATAATTCAAAACAAGTGATTAGCATATGAATAAGGAACTGTGCTCTCCAATATTCTTTAAACATTTCCCTGTGGTTTCTCCTGCTTCCAAAGAGTCAAGCTGCAACTTTTCAGCAACAAGGGCTGCAGTAAAGACATAAGAACACCAAGAGGCTTGATGGATCAGGCCAAGAACCCATCTCATTCAACTTCCTGTATCTCACTGTGGCCTACCAGATGCCTCAGGGAGCACTTAAAACAAGAATCCTGTATCCTGTTGCCATTCCCTTGCATCTGAAATTCAGAGATAGGCTACCTCTAAAACCCAGAGGTTGAATACAGTCCTCATGACTTGCAACCTGTGATGGACTTTTTCTCCGTAAATCTGTCCAATCTCCTCTTAAAGGCATCTAGGCCAGTTGCCATCACCACATCCTGTGGCAAGGAGTTCTAAAATGAAAGATATTTTCAGCAAAACTCCAATTGCCTATACACGTTCCTTATTGCATAAATTAATTTTTTTTCTTTTATATTACTAGTCTCTGATAGCAGTATAGCTTCACTTTTTCATGAACAAGCAATTAAAATAATTTAGACCACTGATTTACAAACTGTGGGTCGGGAGCCAATTTCAGGTGGGTCCCCCATTCATTTCAATATTTTATTTTTAATACACTAGACTTGATGCTGTCATGGTATGTGACTGCATTTGGGGAAATGTTACAGACCTGTACTTTGAACAAGCTACTATGTATATTCTTTTAACAATGATAGTAAATGGGACTTACTCCTGGGTAAGTGTGGGTAGGATTGCTAAACATTTTCCTGCTTGATGATGTCACTTCCGGTCATGACATCACTTCTGGTGGGTCATGACAGATTCTCATTCTAAAAAGTGGGTCCCGGTGCTAAATGTGTGAGAACCACTGATTTAGACTATAGGAGGCAAATGAGATTGTAGAAGGAAGACTTGGTCCAGGAAGCTTGATCTAGCCACCTTGGGCATTTGCTTTGGCATGGGAAAGGTGGAATGAATGAATGATTGAATGAATACATACATACATACCATTCTGCCTTTTAGCCTGTCAATGTGAAAAGGCTGAAATCCAATTTTTGCATGGCACCTTTATAGGTGAAGTGGATATTCCTATAAGTTTTCATGACTATAAGTGGGGGTCAATGGATTTTTAATTTTTTCTAGATTAATTGAATTTTCAAGGTTCGAATCTTGAGATAAAGTCACACAGAGATCTCCATCCTTTCTCTTCCCATATTTTCCTCTTTTGACTTTCCTCACCCCTGCTTATTTCCAAACTGACAAAGAGAGAAGATCATGAAATTGCTTCTGTTCTGGTCCTAGCAACATCCACACCTAAGGCTTTTAGTTCTCTTGCAGTTGGTTTTCCTAAATTGTCAAGGAGTTGCACTTGAACTGTTCGGAACCACACATGGTTCATGAAATACAGTTTGGTCACTGCTCTAGAGAAATATGAGAAACAGCTGTTTTCTCAGTGAAATAAACTCAGCAGAAGAATGATTGGTTTTATTGTATAGTATACATTGAACCAAGATGTATGTGAGTGTGTGTGTGTGAGAGAGAGAGAGAGAGAGAGAGAGCACGCAAAATAGTCTTTCTACTGTTGGGAAGGGGGGATCCTCTGAAACAATGGGTGATTTTATCTCTATCTCTTAACCAGTGCTTCCATAAGCCTATGAGACATTAGGCAATACAGATGCAGACATTTCTCATAATATAAAATTGCTCCAACATCACTACAATCAACCATCTTTCAATCAAGAACATGGAATGATGGGAAGATCCTTAATGCTTTTACAGCCAACTCATCATTCACTGAAGTAATCCACATACTTTCCTCCCACTACTGATTTGACCACTTGTTATTACCACCAGGGCTATAATTTGATTAAAAAAACAAGAAAAAAAATTATCCTGGAAGGGGGAAGTTGGGAGTAGCTGGCTCCTAGAATTTAAACATATAAAGAACAAAGCTCAAAGGAGTATGAAATCTATTGACAAATATTGCCTTTACATAGTCTGATTGACAGATACTTTCTGTCTTTGTATAATATTGAACAAAGGATTGGAAATGATTGACAATTCATGTTACTACTAGTGGCAACTTCCACTCAGTAGCTGACCTCTTGCTGCAACTATGCAATTCAAGTTGTTTTTGCAGCCCCACAATACCTATGTCAGCATCTTATGCAAGGCAAGTGAGTAGAAGTTGTATTGCTACATACACCTGTCTTCCAAAACATGTCCAGATCCCTTCACTGTGGAGGGTGGAGCCAGCAGCAGGGAGGGCTCACTTCGTATAGGAGAGTCAGACTTCATACTTGACTAGAGATGGCATTCCTGAAAATCTCTTGCTGCCAGAATATCTGGCATTATAGTTTTCTCTTCCCCAAAATTGGAACGTAGAAGATGTGACAGTCCCATGCTCCCTGACATGAAATTACAGGAGGAAAATGTCCAGGTAAGAATGAGGCCTGATTCTTGACCCCAGCAAGCCCCCTTCCCCCAGTAACAGCTACCCTCTGCACCTTCTCAAATATTCTTTATTTTGGCTTGGGAAGGGGTGGTTGAGCAAAGTCTGGCTAGTGGTGGAGGGACCACCATTCTTAGCCAATCCTGAATTTTGAGGAATCCCAGTTTGGCACATAACAGTGGGAGGCTTTCCAAATGGGAGAGGGGAACTTTGTATTCCAGACTCCAGAAGTTCCAAGTTTGCTCCATCATGAAAAGCAACTTGTTCAATGCTTGGCTGCCATTGAATGGTCCACCCACCATGTCTACCCTGCTCTTTGCCCTTTCCTGTAGCACCACCCTCATCTGAGACTCTCCCTGATCTCCTCCAGGCTTGGCTTTAGAAGGAAGCTGAATAAGTGCCGAACTAATTTGGACCCGGTCTCCTACCGTTGGACCATTCAAGAGGCTGCAATCATACCAGTAAAATGCATAAGCTGCAAAGATACAAAGAAGATACAAACAGAATGTCTTAAAATCCTTTCCACTTTTTTGCCTTGGGGGGGGGAAAAACTGGAAAAGTGAACTGGTTTGAAAAAAACAAAAAACTCCCATGAACTCAGTGCAACTGAAGACAGGAGAAGCTGCTCATCTCTCCTGAGTGCAAATGCAACATTATGTATGTATCCAAATTCTGTTCTCTGAGTATTTTCCTGATTTGTCACTGAGCACTCATTGAATTCAGTAATCCAGACAGATTACCATAGGGCTTCTATTTTTAGGGATCCGTCTGGTATTGTGGCAATTGCTGCTGATCGGATTACCGTTATATCCTCACCATGTAAAATGCATTGATGCTGCAACAGAAACCTGCACTCCTGAAACCTTGCTGTAGTTACAGTGTCAGTCTAATAGCTGAAAACCTATAACCTAATTTCTCATGAAACACCCTTGGACCAGGGCTGCTTACTAATTCATGAGAAGCCCTGTTCTCTGTTCAGACTTGGCACTCCACTTCTTTACACGCTAGAGAGTACATGGATTTTCTGTCGTTTGTTTTGGATGTGGTCGGTAAACAGAGTTTGGGTGGCTTACCCAGCACATTCTAAGGCCCCTGTCATATCACCCAGGAGCTTTTCAGAAGGGGGGAAGTCTTGCCAATTGACAAGCACCTTGCTCAAGTAACTCGAGTTCCATCTAGTGGTCTTATAGCAGAAACACAATTCCTTCTTGTGATCATGATCCGTTCTCTACTCAGGAGAGCCAGGAACATAGTTTTTTCTTTTCGGCTTGGAAACTATATTAAGCATTTTGAGACTTCTGTGGAGTATTTTCAAATATTTTCAAATTTAAAATTAAGGACATGATTGTGTGCCTTAGGGCGCAATTCTAACCCCTTATGTCAGTGCTTTCCAGCACTGGCATAGTGGCGCCAATGGGACATGTGCTGCATCCTGCAGCTGGGCGTCACTCACGGAAGCCTCCTCAAAGTAAGAGAATGTTTGTTCCCTTACCTTCAGAGCTGCACTGCCCTTATGTCAGTGCTGGAAAGGGGTTAGGATTGCACCCTAAGAGGGTCTTTTAATGCAACAGTTACGCATTTAAAACATTCCACTTTTTCGCCTAGCAGTTTGTGTATTTTATGTATCATTATTTTATTTCATTGATCAATCAATAAAACATACCCTGATCTTAAAATTATGAAATAGAACAAATATGTGATGGGATATATGCTAGGCTATCACTAGACTAGTGAATACTGCTAGGCTGGAAAAAATACTATTATTTTAGTGTAAACAGGCAAAAGCAAACATGAATGGATAAACAACCCACTCCCATCTAAATCGTCCTTTAGTGATGCAGCATCACCAGCATGGCTAAAATTCTATCCCATGGGGGGAATTTTGGCTGTTGGACTTCTCCTTGGGGTAATTTGTCTCCTTGCCCCAGGGAAAGTTCCAGCAGCAGCAATAGGTCAACATGATCAACTTGGTCTACATAGATCAACTTGGACCTGTGCCAGCAATATCACTGGTGCAAGTTTATGTTGATCTGTGCAGGCCCAGGAAGGAAGTTTGGATATGGTGTGCCCCTTCTGGGTCAATCCACCCATCCCCTGCCCCATCTCCACCCTGTTCCACCCCACCCCTGCACTGGACTTACATGCTCTGGCTGACATCCCAACAACCACCAGTGCCAGTGGGAAGGTTCTGGCCTTCCCACCGGCATCCCTGGGCTTTGCACTGTTGCAAAGTGCTTTTGGGACTTTACTACAGCGCGCACCAGCAGAACAGGCATTCTGTCAGCAATGACCCTGAATACGATTGGACCATTGGTCTCTTTAGCTAATTTTCAGCTACTTTCACGTCTCAGAACCCCGTCCCATCAGCAGCCCAAATGTGTGTGCTGAGGTGGTTTTCCAAGTGGAACTATGTTTGGTTTTCCCTCTGTGACATTTCTCAGCAGGAGGCATGACTCTTTTAAGCCATTTTGGATTGAACTAGATTTTGGTAGAAATGCACCTGAATCTGGAGGGATTAGAGCAGCATTTCTCAAACTATGGGTCAGAACAGTTTCTGGTGGGTCCTGCAGATCCTCCAGTGAGAACACAGGTGATGAAAAGATCAAATAACTAATTGCCTCAAGTCCTGAGGCTATTCAAAAATCAGATAGCTGCTAACTGCCCTGCAAACAGATGAGCTCTTGCAGTTTGCAAGCTTGTGTAAATAAAGGAAGAGAAATGCTTGAGCATCTCTTTTCTAATGTGTTTTTTTTTTCCAAGTCTGTCAATGACAAGTAGTGGCTGATGAAGGCTGGGTGACATACGTAACTAAACTAACAACCTAGTCCTAAAGTGGCACTTCTGCTGGGTGCAGTAGTGCCAAAGTGGCTACCGCTGCATCCTGCAGGCCCATGGCAGCTGCTTAAGGTCTCTTTGGAAGAAAGGGGACTTTTGTCCCCTTCCCCTGGGGAAAGCCCCAAACTCCGCAATGGGGCTTCTCAAGTCTGCACCAGCTATTTTGCCAGCTGAACATGAAGTTCAAGTTCTGGTGGAACAGAGCTCCACCAATCCTACCCTCTTCTGCCCCAGTTCCTCCCCCTGCCCTTGTTTTGCCCTCCCCCTCCCCAGAGGCTGCACCACTCTCTGGTGGTTGCACCTATCCTTGAGGGTAGCACATCTTCTTTTTGCCAGCACTGGGTCCAGTGCCAGCACTCCCTGTTCACTGGGTGCAGTAAACATGCTTCATGGCTTGTTTATGGCACCTAGCACTGGTGTGAAGGCTCAGCTCCAGCTGTGGGCCAATTTAGCCCCTCAAGCCTTAGAGCTATTCATTTTGGCTGCCTCATTATGAGAAATGGATCTAGTTCTTTTTAAAAACAAATAAATATTACTTGTATTAAATATTAAATATATTATTTCTTTCTAGGTAACATTTTAAAAAAAAGTTTTAAAAACTTTACTTTTCGTAATGTTAGGTAGGTCCTGATAGAGTGTCATTTTAAAAAATAGGTCCCACTGCTAAAACATTTGAGAACTTTCCCAACACTTGCTGGCCATCCCTACTTAAACAGAAACATATACCTCTTTGGGCGCAATCCTAACCCCTTATGTCAGTGCTTTCCAGCACTGGCATAGCGGTGCCATTGGGACATGTACTGCATCCTGCAGTTGGGTGTCACTCACGGAGGCCTCCTCAAAGTAAGGGAATGTTTGTTCCCTTATCTTGGACCTGCATTGCCCTTATGTCAGTGCTGAAAAGCACTGACATAAGGGGTTAGGATTGCGCCCTTTATCATTTAAAATTAATGCCACTTGCCCTAAAGTTCAGTCTCCTTTCAGGATCCTTGAATTGTTTCAAAATGGTCTTATCTAATTTATCTGACTGACATTAAAGTACATGAGATATCCCAACTTTCAGGGAGACTTGATGCATTTTAGGAAGCATTATTCACAAGTTACTGCTCATATTTGTACTCTCTAAACCTCAAGAGGAAGCATCCATTCCCCATCATTATGTACCAAGAATCTCACAGGGAATAGACCAAGGTAGGTCTTCAATGTGTCTTCATTCAATGATGCTTCAAACTTCCAGAAGCTCTGACCTCCTGACCACTTCCCTCCATGCATCTTAAGAAACTGTGTGGGGAAAATGAAAGTAAGACTGAGGCTTTTCATCTTACTAACGTGAGACATGAAAGACAAAAATGGTTGAGATTTTTCAGGTTAGGGGAAAAGGCAGCTAAGCAGAGACATAATGGAAGAGTATAAAACTACGCATTGTACGGAGAGAGGAGATGAGAGAAATTATTCTCCCTCTCTTACAATACAAGAACACTGGATCACCCAATGAAGTTGATTGGCAGTCGTCTCAAGACAAGCAGAAAAAAAAGTTGTTATTTCATCACACCACAGTGGACAGCTTTAAATGCCACAAGTGGTGGATCATGTTCAAAAGTTGCACCCCTTGGAAGCTACAGGAAACAGGAAACAGGTGATTGTCATCACTGTTACTTCCTGCTTGTGAGCTTCCCAAGGATATCTGGCTGGACCCTGTTGGAAACAGAATGCTGGGTCGCATGTTTGTCTTTCAGCAAAAATAAATCCCATGTCTCTTGTGTGAGGACTTTTAACACTTACAAATAGTTCTGTTATGGAGACACACCACAAGGTGGCAGTGCAGTTTAGAAAATGAATAACATGACTTTGGAAAAGGTATCTGAATTACTGATGTTTGCTGTCCACCCTCGCCACCCACCCACAGGGTGAAGGGCATTATTGAAATTCCTACATAATTTTAGAGCTTTTAGGAACCACTTTTAACAGACAAGGCTTGGGACCTCTAGGAAAACTTTAAGAATAGCTTGTAATGAAGAATTGTATATACTTCAGTACAGGGTGTGGACTCTAATTGGTCTCCGCTCCCCAGAATTTTTCTTCAGGAGAGAAAGGGGGAGATGAATATGACTAGTGGCTGATACGTAGTGAGCCTCAAAAAGTCTTGAACTTGTATGTTTAATACTCCAACTCCGTAATACCAGGTCTGCTAAATCCTAGATTTTAATTTAGATAATATACAATTATTTTCTGTACTGGATATCTCATGGCAGTCTGGTAAGAGTTAACTTAGGCAAAACAAACTTTCCTACCACTTGCATATGAAAGAAGCCAAAAAGTTCTTTCCATCTGGCTAACCAAAAGCAGACAACTAAATCCAGATGGTTTTGGCTGGGCTGTAACAGTCACTAGATCAGTAGTTCTTAAACATTTAGCACTGAAACCCACTTTTTAGAATGATAATCTTGTCAGCAACTGTTACCCTGCACATGCCCAATCTTATCTGATCTCGGAAGCTAAGCAGGGTCAGGCCTGGTTAGTACTTGGATGGGAGACCGCCTGGGAATACCGGGTGCTATAGGCTTATACCATAGTCTTTCGAGACTGAAGGTTGACAACCAGGACCCACCAGAAGTGATGTCATGACCGGAAGTGACATCATCAAGCAGGAACATTTTTAACAATCCTAGGCTGCAATCCTTCCCACACTTACCCAGGAGTAAGTCCTATTTACTAGCATTGTTAAAAGAATATACATGATTGATTGATGTTTGTCCATCGTTTTCGAAGAGGACCTTGACATCTGGGATGTCAAGACTTGCGCGTGAATTGGATTAAAGTGAGAGAGAGGTGCGCATAGTCAGCCTCACTCTCTCTTCCCAGATTCCATCTTGCTCCAATGGCAGGACAAAAGTCAAGACGGTTGGAGATGGACTGGGTGCAGTGGTTGACCAGGGCGTCTGTTGTGTCTTGCCGTGCTCTTGGCATACATAGTAGCTTGTTAAAGTACAGGTTTGTAACATTTTCCCAAATACAGTCACACAGCAAGGTAGCATCAAGTCTAATATATTAAAAATAAAATATTGAAATGAATGGGGACCCAGCTGAAATTGGCTCATGACCCACCTAGTGGGTCTTGAGCCACAGTTTGAGAAACACTGAACTAGATGGAGCTTTACCCCTCATTTATCAGGGTGTGGCTGCCTTTGACAGATGAAAAAAATAGCTTCCGTTTTTTCAAGCAGTTAGATGTTATCTTTTAGTAATATCTTTCTCGTCTCAGAATCTCCTACTTAAACTAGGTATTTACATGTGAGGAGCTGTGCCAGCATGTGGATGGTGACATGCATGCAAATGTTTATTTCTCGGAAGTGATGCAATGTAGACAAACAGCATCCCCTGTATGACTGAAGCAGCTGATCTAGCAAAAGGTACACACAAAGAAGACTGGGAGGATCTCCTTTCCTGGAGCCAGATGTTGCTCCATAAATCTAAATGCAATTGTCATAATACTAACAGAGAATTTACATTCAAAATTTAATGCTAGCAAAGTGATATCGTAGTAAAATATTGTAGTCAATGATGCTTTTAAAAAATCTAGTGGGAGAACTCTGCCCAAAATCTAAGGGTGTGATTTGATGTACTTAAAAAAAAAATAAACAAAATGGAACGTATTCAAAATAAAATAGGACTCAGCTAGATTTGTTCCCTTTTACCTATTCCAACATACAAATAATGTGACATAAAGTGTGGTCATAATGTGTGACTTTATGTCATACGTTCTCTTGAATGAATCCAGCTAAGAAAGCCAGTAGCCACCACGGGAGGGGGCAGGCATGCATACACACCAACCTCCAGAGGGCAAATTCAGCTTCCAGTGCACCAGCACCAGGTAAGTTTGTGCTGGCCTACCTCAGCCAGTGCAGGGATCTGGGGAGGGCAGGAGGAGGGTGGAAGAAATTTGGCATATTGAGGTGGGGGGACAATGGGCCCGTGAGTGGCCCAGGCCCGGGAGGTTCGTGGAGCCAGAATCCGGTACTTAGGCTGGATTCTAACCCCTCTCCCAGGTGTTCCGGCCTAGTACCAGGCTGCTCGGATCTGCACCACCTTGGTGCATATCCGAATAACCCCATTTGGTCTACTGCCGCATTACCCAAGGTAAGGGAAATCTATTTCCCTTGGCCCGGGTTGCACCACAGCCAGCCCCAACCTTGTACTGGAAACACTGGCAGCCAGCTGGCCTACCTGTTCCAGCACAGGATAGGATTGGGTTTTTAGTCTGGAAAAGAGCTCAAGTCTCTTGCAAAATATTTTTATGTAGTCTACACCAATGCCACAAATTGCAAATGGCATTGTTCAGAAAACCTAAACAAATATGAAGCTGAGCAAACATTTGAATCAAGATACATACCCATGTGGCAAGCAGCTCGGCTCTGCTGGTCTGTAATACTGAACGCCCATGTTATCCTTAAAGACAGGGTTGGCCCAACCATGAGGCTGAATGAGACAGTTGCCTCAGGCAGCAAAGTGGTGGCGGGCATCCACCTTCATGTGCCCTCTTGTTTCCACTGCTTCTCCATCTCCCACTCCCTGGATTGGAAAAGGAAGATGGGGAGAGTTCACCAGTTTCCTTTCTTCCACACTTCTTCTGCTCCATTCCGCTCTCCCTCTTTCATTTTGGAAGCAGGAGGAGCAGAGGCTGGTGCATGACTAGATGGAGAGGGCAGTAGTTGGAATGCTGCCTCAGATAGCAGAAGATCTTGAGCCAGCCCTGACGAAAGACAGGAATTTCTAAAGTGCAATGAAGTGCTTGCTTCACCCTTGCCATCCCAGTACCCTTGGGATGTTTTGCTTGGCAATACGGTTTCTTGCTGAAGGAAAAGAGCTCGTGAGTACCTGCACTTCCTTCGCCAGCAGCATTCTCTGCACGTACAGAACAGTTCTGAGGTGATTGTACCACTTTAAGTGGCATTGGAAGGTACCAATTTTTTATTTTCATTCGTAAAATTTATTGCAAGTAAAAATAAGCATATTGGGTGG
Organism: Tiliqua scincoides; assembly: GCF_035046505.1. Taxonomy (NCBI): domain Eukaryota; kingdom Metazoa; phylum Chordata; class Lepidosauria; order Squamata; family Scincidae; genus Tiliqua; species Tiliqua scincoides. The sequence continues at coordinate 69,555,562 of NC_089822.1, forward strand.
AAAGTTTGTATCCCAGTCTTCTTCTTCCTGTTCTTTTTTTTTTCTTCCCCCAATTTGCAAGAGATTATCAGAGAAGCCCTGGAAAATGTGAGTACCTACAGTGTAAGGTGGTTTAGCTCATTTGTCCAATCTGCATATGTAGGGTGGGTCTAATAATAGCTCCCACCCATTTGCAACTTCTCCTAAGCTGCTTTCAACAATCATAACACCAAAAAAAATCCAAAACAAAAAGCTCCCATCGCTTTCGACTGGGATACCTGCAAACACAGGAAGACACCCAAAGGATGATTAGCAAAGCCTGAGGAGGGACTAGCACAGCTTTTGCTTCAAAGATAGTCCTGCATTGAATGTGTGGTTACACATCCCACTTGAGTTGAACTGTATGGAGCTCCATGTGTGTTAAGGAAATTCTGCTGTACCCATATTTGTGGTGTGGTGCTGAAGCTGCGAGACTGAGCTTACCTAAGGCTAGGCCATCTAGTGAGTGTATCACTGAGTTCATTCACTTCCGCTTCACCAGAAGCCCTTAGGCCTCCTTGGGCTTCATGGGGCATAGCAATTCTAAAGTACTTGAGTCTTCAAGTACTAAATGGAGAATCATCATTGTTGATGTACACTGGAGTCACATCACAGGCACATTTAACTTACATGAATTCATGTACAGTATGCATGTTCAGCCAAAAAAAAATATAGAGAGGAAAAATAACTATTTCAAGAGTACAGGTGATTCAGTGGACATCCATTCCCTCACCCCACAAGCACAACTCTGGTTGTGTTTGGTCAACTGGGCCAGAGGTGCTCAGGAGATCAGAGACTGGCCACAGGCCGGATAGAGGCTCGCCATGGGCTGCATCTGGCCCCCGGGCTGGGGTTTGGAGACCCCCACCTTAGACTATCTCAGTTCCAGCATACCTCTCATAATGTGACATTTAATAGAACAGCCCTGTGTGTTAAGCAACATAGGGGACATCTACTAAAATTGAGAGTTGGGAGGGTTAGAACAGGCAAAATATTTCTTGAACCAGCATGTAGTTAGACTGGGGAACTCCCTTGCTGCAGGATGTGGTGATAGCATCTAGCCATTAAAAGGGAATTGGACAGATATCTGGAGGAAAACTCCATCACAGGTTACAATCCATGATGGGTATGCACAATCTGAGATTAGCTGGTTGCTCATCATGAGGGCCGAGTAGGAATCATCCAAATTGGCTGTGAATGGCAGTTTTTTCGTCTACTACAGACTGGTGACGGAGGGACAGTGTGTGCAGTAGGTTTCATGTTTTTAAAATTGGCCACTTGTGTTTAATAAAGTGGCCCAGTTAAACCCAAGCTTAAATCTGGCGTCTTCATTGGGGGGGGGGGTGCGAGGGTCAAAAGAATGTCGGATGCAGGGGAGTGTCAGCGAGATGCAAGTATCTTGTGGTTTATGTGCTCCCTGGGGCATTTGGTGGGCCATAGTGAAAAGTAGGAAGCTGGACTAGATGGGCCGTGGGCCTGATCTAGCAGGGCTCTTCTTATGTTCTTAAGCAACTTGAGGGATGTTCAAGGGTAATTTTGACTACAAGCAATTTTTGCCTTATGCTGTCTTTAAAACCTAACTCCCGCATAAGGCAACTCCACTGAACTATTTTATTTATTGAATTACCCATAAACCACAAGAGGAAGCACCCATTCAGCATCACTAATACGTGCCAACAACCTTACAATGGCAGCAAAGTGTATATTTCCCACACCTGATTGCACAAACACAAGCTGGCAGAGAGCATTAATCAGTATGACAAATCAGAACTCCCCCGTCCTTGTTTGTTCCCATTGGCAAGCACAGGCTTGAAACTGCTAAGAGATCTCTGGTTCATTATTCATCATTCATAAGTGGGGACAGATGACTTAAGCTAGGTGTGTGCAGCAGTAAGAAAGAGGATCTTGCTCTCATTCATTCCAGGAAAGCAAGTATCAGTGAAGAAGAAGTACCCTCCAGAGGTGAGGGGAGCTGCAAATATGGCCTTCATGGTGAAGAGATGGCTGAGAAGGCTTGGATTCACAATACTGAACTAATGACTGGTGTTTAGTTGCAAGCCGCTGGCAACCAGGGGGACAAATCCAGTCCACAGAGGGCTGACTGTTTGCTAACCAGTCAACTATCCCTAAAGCAGTATTTTTCAATTTTTGACCCCTGCCAGACTATTTTGCATGGTCCACTAATGGAAGTACCACCGAAAGTAACAGGCGATGATATTATCACCAGTTACTTCCAGACTGAGAGGGCAGACACAACACGACAAGCACCAGTAAGAGGCTCAAGGGAGACAGGACGGCTTTTTCAAGCATGTGAAAAGTGCACACTGGAGCTCTGCCCATCAAGCTGAACCTCCTACTGCTGCTTGTCATGTCGCATTGCTAGTCAGCCACTGCCAGGCAGCAGAACGTCTGGAGGTCCCACTATTACCATCAGACACAACCTCAAGTACCACTGCTTGAGAAATACTGCCCTAAAGTAAGCCTTTTAGTGATCATCAATACCTTTTAGCTGGTCTTAGGATAGATGGCAAATTACCACAAATCTGGACTGCATTCCCTTCATGATAAAAACTGCACGGTAGTTTATACCAGAAAAACCGTAATGGAGTAGATCTGGAATATATTAATCTTCTTACAATGCAAGCCAATGCACATCGTCTCAGGAGTAAGCCCCATGGAACTTACCCCCATGAAAAGTGTGTATAGGATTGCAGCTTTACAGTTCAATACTCTTAAGTGTTGATATGGGAGTAAGTTCAAAAGAATGCATAGGATTGTAACTATAGTCTCACTCTTATTTAAAATGTTGAAATATGATCTGCACCTTTCATATCAGATGGACAAAACTGAAAATAAACTTGCCACATAATTTTTTTTTTTAAATGCACATTGCTTGATTAGTTTATCTGACTTTAACTGTTCTGTTCACTCTGTATCAGTATTAATTTTGTGCATTATTGGTGTCTGCATTTTGGTCATGCAGGTTTACCCTAATTAGTCTTATGACCCTAATCTGATTACACAGGCCAACACACATTTTGCCTACACCGTGGCTTCCTCATGAGGAAGCTGCTTGAACCATTCACTAAAGAGGCTATACTGTATCTCCCAAACTAGACGTGATAGGGCAAAATGGATGCCATTTTTGGAATTGGCACCCCAAATTCATATCAAACCACCATAAAGTTTGGGAAAAACTTTTCTGGCTCTCAATTTTGTAGGCCTGAGTTATCATTTGCAGCACTATCCATTTGGCTCCTGTTGTGAGACGGCCATGCCAATACAGGTGGCACAGAACATTTTCTTGAATGTTGAATTCCTTACCCTTCCTGTTGCCTTAGTTATTTCTTTGATCTGAAACATTTTCTTACACAGTCTTTCAATTTTGCAATTTCCAAAGTGGCTGTCAAGAATTAAAAATACGTTTAAGCAGTACAAAGAAAATTAAAAAAATACATGCTGCAAATATAACTTCAACAGAGCAAATAAAATTAAATGCTACTGGAAGCTAATAAAAACTGACATTGCAACTGTATTGACATTGACATTGTAAAAGTTTTAAAAAAGAGTTTCTCTGGTGCCTTAAAAAAACAAAATGTAATGCCAGCCAATTTTATGGATAGATTTATTGTGTACCGAACAATGCTCCTTGCTGCAACAGAAACAGGAACAGAAAACTAAACAGTAGACTGATGACAAACTATGATAAATATGCCCCAGTGTGAGCCCCACCCAGAAAGGGAGCCTCTCCTTCTAGCTTTAACCCCATTCCTGGGAACAAGGGGTTGCAAAATGATGACACATGCATAGCATAAGCATGTGTTTTAAGGTGGGTGGTGATTTGGGGGGGGATATTGCATGGGGGGCAATGAAACAGGAAAAAGCCATAGTGGGCTGTGTCCTGGAAAGAGTCTGAATGCATCTTAATAGTGTCACCTTAATGCCTCAAAGGTTAGCCAGTTTCCTGAGCAAAAGCATGAACCAAGATACCTATTGAGGCTGAATGGTTTAATAAAGTGGTTCCCAAACTGATAGCTGATAAAGAAGATGTGTGGAGCCCAATGGATACCGAAACAGAGCAGCATGAGCATGTTTATCTGAGAATAGGTGACCATGCCTCAATTCAATACAAAGGGCAGGCCAAGGGGGACACAATGCCACCAGATCTGATTATTGTAAGCCCAACAACCTCCCAAGAAGGAAGTGCCCACCCACCCCCCAGCTGGCAAAGAAAATATCTTGAGTCTTATGGAAAGCAAAACTGAGCCACACATACATGTTTACTCATTAGTAGGCAAATATGCCTTGGTCAAGTGAAGGGGAATGCAAGGCCACCAGAATGGTCACAATTCAATGAATGTGGAGCTCAACAAATGCCCTCCCCCCCACACACACACCAAAGTAAGGAGGCTTAAGTGGCTGCTGATGTGAAACTTTTTTTTTGTCCTGTAAAGCTAGGTGGGTCCAACAGTGTTATTTTAAGAAGTGGGTTCTGGTGCTAAAAGGGTTGGGAATCACTGGTCTTGAGTTTCTCAGCTAAGAGAAGCTGAAGCTGGCACAAATAAGGCTGCCTGGATTGTTTTGCATCAGCTTTTTTGCTGGTGCAAGTCCAAGGACAGTAAGGGACAGGGAATGGGGACAGATCTGCTCCCTCCTACTCCATCCAACTCTCTGCCTCAAACTCCCCCCTTCCTCCCCCTGCCCCATTCTGCCCACCCCAGCCACTCCCCACTTACCTTCACTGCCATATGGCTATATACAATAATGGAACTGCATTTTGCTGACATAAAGGCCAGCCTAACCCTAGTTAGGATTGGACTGTAGCTTGTGCATTTCAACAACAATTTTTCACACTATTTAACAAGATAAAATAACTTGCAGAGCAGTAGATGTGAAGAGTGAAGATGCAGCTGATGAAGTGAACCTTTGCCCCCAAACGCTCCTGGCTGAAACAAATTGGTTAGTCTTTCACAGGACCACCCCAAGACCTCCTAGCACCTCAGGCAGCATGCCAAATGCTGCCCCCTACTGATGTACCAGCCTCTGCTCCTCCTTAAGTGGGACACTCTAGCCCATCAATCTTCTCTCCTCCACTCTTCTGTTCTGCCCTCTTTTCCTTTTCCAATCCAGGGAGGAGAGAAGGAAGAGGAAGATCAGTAGAGACAAGCAGGCAAGCTGCTGCCTGAGGCAACTGCTTCAGTTGGCCACATGGATGGGCCAACCACGGACTTCAATATTATCATGACAAGAAAGAATGTCAAGTATTTGGCCAGTTCTCATGTGCCTGGAGTTTCTCTTACATTCCATGCCAAACTTACAGTCTGTTAACAGACAAAAGTCTTAGCAATGGAAGTATGCATCAAATGGTCAGACCAGGAGCGTATCAAAGAGAAGGGGGGCAAGGTGAAACCAAGACAAAGATCATCTGTCAAAAAAAAAAAAAAAAGAAAGAAAAGGCAGGAGAACCCTCTTATTGCAAGCTGACACTAGAGGCTTTTGTAGGCATTAGGAAATAGCAGCAGTACTGTGGTCACTGCGGCTTTTACAGTCAGACTTTGCTGCTGCTAAGATGAAGAAGTGCAATGTCAGGCAGAAACAAGGCGTTAAAAGTCTTCCTTGTTACAGAGCTCATTCCCTCATTCTTATTTGGCCAGTCCTGCATGGTGACCAAATCCCTTACGGTTCAGGACCTACTCTTAGACCAAGTCCTGACAATGTGGCAGTTTCTCTGGTTTCCGCATTATCTGCAACATATAACAAATGATTTCCTGCTGATGTACTAAATACAAAGGATCTCAGCCATTATCACATAGAACAGTTAAGTAGCAATGTTTACATCAACAATTATTCAAATAGAAACATACATCTTCCCTAGAATTCATGTCTCATGCTAGTCATCTGTGTATCTGAGGGTTAACACAGTGAAATAATTGTGGCATTGTGAACATGACTAACAAATGGGAGCAATGCCATTCTCAAAAAATCTAGGGGGAGGTTCTGGGAGTTATTTACTTCAGACACATATTAGAACAAGACATGGCAGGTGAAGCTGTCTGGACTTGGCCTGAACCAGCACTATAGTAGCTTAATTGCTACTTGTGCGCAGCTCTAAGTGTTACCTAGTGGTAGGAATTGAGTCAAGATTCATATTCTAGGACTAAGCTTTCCTTGCCGCTGTCTGTGAGCAGATATGTTTTCATTTCCACTAGAAGGAAAGAGAGGCCAGGGAAGCCAATGTTCCAGCGTTGTTTTCAACTTGCAAGAACATGAGTATGGGTTATAAGTGTAGTTCAGGCTCAAGTGCCAACACACTTGCTTTCTGCTTCCAGTGGAACTGATGGCTGCAGCCACCAATGGCAAGTGTTCAGGGAAGAGGTCCTAATGCTGATACATCAACAAGGGGAACACTGTTGATGCCCATAGGGGGGCCCCATGTTATGCTACTGCTCTTCCTTGTTGTCGCTACCTGCTTCCTCTGAGCAAGTAGTGACAGAAGTAAGGAAAACTAACAGTGGCCTCCTCTCCTCTTGCCCTCTGCATCTTGCTCCAAGATTCCTCAAAAATGTGAAGTAGACAATATATATGGTTCAGGAGAGGGGTGGGCAGGGAGAGGAATGCAGGAGGAAAATTATTATAAGGAGGGAAGATTTTTTAAAAAACACACATTCGAAATCTCTCAAATGCTTATTGAAAACAGGATAAGCATAAGATCACTCTGTGGGGAGAAAATAAAAGCACAACAGTGTCAATCATCACAGGTTCATTTTATTTGGAATGTTATTTAGACCTACTCAGGCAGGCTCCATTTCTTTCTTACATTTACAGTCCCTGTTAAAGCAAATTCAGCTTTTCTCAGGATGCTCTTTGGCTTTGGATAAATATAAACAAAGCAGATAATGCCACACAATTGTTATCTAAATGTATTTTTCTGAGCTCCGGTTTTTCCAAGACTGGAGAATAGCTGCAATCAGAGATTTGTTTCAAGCTTTTATGATACACATATATGTAACAGCTGATGCTAAAATGGAGAGATGTTCTCAAAAGAAAAGGCCAGGACGTATCAGAAGGAGATGGAGCTCAGTTGTCACCACCACACAGAGCCACCAAAATGGCTTCATAGTCACCTTTCGTTTCATCCTACATGTAGAAAAGCAGAATGGTAATGTTAGCCACTGAAAGCGAGAGCCTGCACTGCTAGCCCCTGTACAACAAGGTCAGACCTTTCCCACAAATGCTTCTGCCCTAAGGCAGTATCATTTATGCCCTTGTCCTCATGGGTATGACTGCAGCTACACAACTAAGGGAAATATCCCTTCAACATTCTGGACCATCCCACCATTAACACAACTGAATGCCCAAGCCAAGTCTAATGCGATTCCACTGAAAACAAATGAGCCATTTTCAAGTCTTAAAGAAATCCACCTCTCTGCTGGTGGGGATGTGTGCTGGCAGCTTGTCTGCGCCCTGTTGACATCCTGTGCATGTGGATTTCTGGTTGCTGCACTGACACAGCTGATGGGACAGAGGCTCCTGTGATGGCAGGATTGTCTTTGCACTGGCATACCTGGAGGTATACTGGTGTTCCAGAGATGGGATTGGCCTGTTAAATCCCAGGTAAGTATCTACTGGAGTGCAGACTATCTGGCTAAATGTCCTGTGCTATTATTATTTTAAAAATTACAATTTTCAGCAAGGTACGTACCAAAATGGCCTGGCACAGAGACTTGCCATACATCGACCTGTAAAAACCTTTGATCTCATTCATGTCAACTTCAGAACGTGACACCATGATTCTGTTCAGAATTTTGTTGCGAGTTCCAGCACCCTGTTAGAAATCAAAGTAAACGTGTTATCTAAATCTTAATGGTTGGATATGAGTGATAACTGGCTTAACTTTGTCAACAGCACGCTTGCTTACCCAAAGTTCTGAATTTTCAACGTTATGACTTATAACTCATTATACTGATGGACTATGCAAAGCTGTTTATCCTTGATGGATATATATGAAACATCCTTTGTCCACTTGCTATGATAGAACTACTAGAAGGTCTGAATGTGTCAGTCCATAACAGGGCTTTACATCATTTGGGGAATGGTCAATCGTTCATCACTGCATCCAGCACAGCTGGACTGAGCCCAGATGGGGAGCAGAAGAGGAAAGCCTCAGTAGAAGCCTTTGGGAGGGAAGGAATGAAGTCACTGATTTGTATTGTTAGTCCTACAATCGTCATTCCTTCTCTCCAAGAACAATATGAAAATGTTACTAACATTAGGGCTTGCAACATTTGGGGTTGATGTCTGAGTTTTGTACAGTACTGGAAGCCTCAACAAGGAATACTAAACATATTAATTATCCTATTTCTTTCTAAGACAACACTGCCGAAGAAACACTGTTTTTGTTTTCCCTTGATGTCTTTGCAGGAAACGTTAAATCCAGCTTTGATCTTAGCTTACACATCTAGAACAGAGTTCCTTTCTTTAATTTCTGTACTAAATTATACTTTACCTTCATCGCCAAGTGAAGCTTTTCAGCAAAGAAAGCTGGCTTGCTTGTGGCACATTTCACTGGAAGAAACACAGAACTGTTATTACTTGTCACAATAGAATAAAAAAACAAGGCATTAGGGGAAAAAAACCAAATACAGCCCTGAAGGCTGCAAGATTCTCTAGTTAGTACTAGGAATTAAGCAAAACTATACATATACAAATAATAATGTATATATACACATTATATATATATATAATTAAAACACAAGTAGACTGCCATCGAAAAATCATACACATTTACGTCCAACTCACAGTTTGCCCTAAACGTACTGGCATTTTTAAGTAGGAATAGTATCTGTTCTTCATGGGGAAGATATATAGGTTTGTGTGTCTTCAGGTTTAGATCCAGTGTTGTGTTAATGCAAAGCCAAACACAAAGCATGTCAGGGGCTGTAGATATACATTTACTTTTAGCCAATAGGAACCATCTCCTCTACCATTGGCTGCAGCATATGCTCCATCAGCATGGCCGCTTTGGTGCCAACGGTCAGGAACAGGATTGTACAGTTTAATACATCAGATTCTTTTCTTGCTGTTATTAGTCACTAATTTATTCCCAGTTAGTTCTTCTCAAAGAAGGAACAGACTTAAGGAATTAAGTGTGGAACCGGGAGTCACGTACCAATGGCTGCCAGGCATTTCTCAATATCTCCTTTCAGCTCCAGGTCCAGAACTTTGTTCATGTCATGTTTGCTGTACTTGGTGTATTTCTGAAAAACTAAAGTCAAAGAAAGAATAAAGGGAAACTGAGGGCAGGCAATGATTCCCTTGGTACAAGATGTGCTTCTGAGACGATTTCTGTGCTGCTCCAACAATGGTGGAGAGAGCAAAGCAACAGAATCACTCATCATTTGCAACTCATTTTGCCTGTAGGAAGCAGCAGACCATAGCAAGGAAGCACAGCATAATCAGAAAATGTAATACTCCTGCTGTCTCCAAATGATAGCTTTATACATTATGCCATTGCTTTTTGCTCCTGCTGGAACAGCTTAAGGTCAAGAACTTCTTCAAAAGCAGGTTGCGCTATCATCAACTACATATTATGGACACAACCTATTAAGTTTCACTGAAATCAAGAGGGTTTAAACACAGATACTGCATTAAGACCCACTGCATGCAGTGGCGCTCATTTCTTAAAAGCAACTGAGTTTTCTGCATACTGAACACAACACTCAGTTGCTGCATCGCACTAGATTGACCCAATTCAATAAGATCACGTACATACCAGACATGGAATATATATGGCACTTTTATCAACAAGGACCTAAAGCAGTACATGTAATTGGTCATCCTTTCAGTTGAACTCCATTTTACAGAGTAGTCCTGCATGCAGCAGATGTAGTGGTCAGTAGCCCACAAAAACATAGGCTGCAATCCTAACCACACTTCCCTGAAAGTAAGCCCCATTGAACAAAATAGGACTTACTTCTGAGTAGACATGGTTAGGATTGTGCCCTTAGAGGCAAATAAATTTATTGTAACCTAAGTGCCAAAGACTTTTGGGTATTGTTGCTGTCCTAGAATGCCTGCTTGGAAGAAAGGGTAAATAGGACTTGGAGATAAGCATTTCTCCTAACAAAAACTTGTTTTCTACTTGCCTCTTCGGAGATGTGGGTAGCTTCTTGTAGTGAGGATGGTAATGAAAATATTGACATCGGTTCCTTTTTTCCTCTCTCCAGCCTCATACAAGGCCTATTATAATAAAGCAGGTAAACATATATAGTGAGCAAGTCTAATAGATAACATCATCATGAGTCACATTTGCACAAGAGAATTCAAATCAGGCATTAAATTCCTTTCCTTTCCATTCTAATATACAAGAATCCAGAGGATCTATCACAAGAATCCAGATGATCTATCTTATCTAAAACTGGAGGTGGGATGAGATTGGGGCTTGCTTAAGGCCAAGGATTCAGGCCATTGCTGAAGTAAGGTTTGAATCAATAACTTCTTAGCTTACAGCTCCCTACCACTATATTAGCAGACATTTCTTGGAAACATGACGCTTTATGTCACATCTACTTCCATCGAGTAACATTCTTCCATCTCAGGACAATGAATGTTTTCAATCAGGCTTGCCAAGAAAGAAGAATTCTCATTTATTTCTTGGTTAGTAAATGCATAGAAAGACATGAGAATAGACATTTGATAAATACACGACTTATAAAGTGGCTCGGTTGGTGATGCAGCCCAGCCCAGAGTAACCTTCAAGGTCCATGAACAGCTGTAGAGCAAAGTCTTTACATAACATAAGAGGTAAACCCAGACCTCCCTTATAAATCACTGGGAAACAAATATGTCTCAACTAGGCCTGGTCCCACCCATTCTACAGGCTTGAAAATTAATGCCATCTGTGATGTAAGAGTGGAGTTTAGGGAGTCTAGACCTTTTATTAGAGTGATCCTTATCTTGCAAGTGTGGTTTTGAAATTTTGGGTCGCAGATCAAGAGCTTTATTAACACAGAGTTTGTGACAATGGCTGAATAAGGAACTGGATTCTGGATGGTGAGCAATGGGCTTAGAGCTCTTATTATTGATTGGTTGAGAGGTGAGGCATATGCACAGAGAGATTCACTTGAACAGAGTGGTTTTCTTAGTCAAAGACGTGAAAACAGATTTTCAAGACAGGAAACAATTACTTGAAGTGGAAAGTCTTTTCTTACCCGAGCATCATTGTCTGCCAACTCGTCATTCACATGAGAACTTTCATCACGGTCACCCTGGAAAAATTCACTGGTTAAATCTTTTTATACACTACAATCCTGGATTATTCTTGAATAAATATGTGCCTCTATTTTAAGTTTTAAATTGTTATGTTGAAAAATCCTTACCTTTGCCAGGGCAAGCAAGGCCTTCTGAAAATCTCCAGATGTATCTGAGGCAATGTCTTTGGCAAGATCTCTCTTATACACTGTAAAGGAGCAAAAAAAAATTAACGGAACATTTTAACTACATCATTATAAAGAAAATATTCATCATAGTATGATATGACTCTCTCATACGTAGTTTCTTGATCAGTGGATTCCCAATGTCCACTTGCAAAATACAACCACTTGAAATATTAATACCTTGAGGAGACTTCTGTGACTCTCTCCCCACCACAGAATGCAGCACACATCTCATTGGCATGGCTGCACTGGTGCTGGAAAATTGGATAGGATTGGGCCCACATTTTCAATTTCTTTGTTTATGCAAATTGGACTTGTGAAACTCACATAAAGAACCCCCAGTTGGTCTTTATTTCACTGAGGGGTATTGGGTTGTATCCAAAGATGAAGGGAAACAAGCCAATGGGGGATAAAAAGTATTTTTGAAAGGTGAGAACAGTGGCAGACCTCTCCAGCCTCACGCCCCAGGGCAAAAGTCCACAATGGTGCCCCCTATGAGATGGCACCACACCACACCACACATGCAAATCCACCACACCTTACCTGGAGTGCACGGTGCCTCACGCAACTCCAGGATGCAACTTTCTGATGCTTTAAGCCGTGTTTCCAGAAAACCAGAAGCATAGTTTCCGACCCCGTTGGGAGCCTCAGAGAGGCTTCCGCGGGGTCCTAAAGGTTCACGAGGCTCTGTGTCTGGGGCATTTGCCCCATCGCGTGAATGGGAGATCCACCACTGGATGAGAACAGACCCTTCCTACTGACATAATACTTCCAACTAGGTGTTCAAAAAAAGGATGCAACCAGTTAAAAGCTAGATACCCACCCAGACCATTTTGTTTTGCCTTTTCAGTTGTCATAATTTGTAATCTCAACCCTATCATTTGTATATGCAGTGGGTGAAGAAATCACAACCAAGGAGATGACAGTGAGCTAGTAGCTCTTCAGAAAAAGCAACAGTTCAATGGCTTGTCCAAAAATGTTCTTGCATTGTACAGGTGCTCAGCAAAAGAAACACACCAAGGGCCCAATCCTATCCAACTTTCCAGCATCGGTGCAGCCGCAATGCAGTCCTGAGGTAAGGGAACAAATGTTCGCATACCTTGAGGAGGCTTCTGTGATTGCCTTCCCACCGGTGCTGGAAAACTGGATTGGATTGGGCCCAGATACAGTTAAGCACAGTTCTCTGGCCCCTGCTGACTACTAGTACCCACTACAAGCACTGACAGGTTGGGTAGTAAGCATTCACGCAGTTTCAAATGTAACACCAGCCACACTTATCCTGGACTGAGAACTGAGTCTAAGAATTTCATTTTCGTGGCTTAAGGGGCAGTAACAAAACTGTTCAATGGTACATTCAGTTTGTCTATAACTGTAAATTCTATTAAGTAATTTTTAAAACAGTAAATTACTTTCATGATATGCCCTGGTGGCCTCTCTGATTTCTCTGTTGCTCCTTGATGCAAGAATCTCAATTAAGGTATCTTCATCAGTTCCAAGCCCCTGTTGGAAATCAAATTCAATATTTTTATTTTTACAAATGCAGAATGGGCCAGCATAAAAATCACAGGCAATAATAACTGAACTTTGTACATTATCTGCAACAATCAGGATGTTTTCACTTAAGGTGAAATGTGGCTCTTGTTTTAAAAACTGGAAGCGGGTCAGGATCATTATTTTGAGTGTCTGTGTACTTCAGGAGACCCTGTGGGGGCTGACGTGGAGGTCCTTGCACCCCTGGGAGCCTGCTCCAGCCTCTGGTAAGTCAAAGCAAGGCCCTGCGCCCCTCGATAGTGATGTGATTCTGGCAATCATGTCGCTCCCTCCCCCCTTCCCTCCCCTTAAGGGTGCAGAGGCCAGGGCTCTCTGGTTGGGGCATTGCGACACCCCCAGCTTGAGAACCACTGAACTATGGAAATGGCCATTCTGACATTACTGAAAAGACGCAAATGACATGTTATGGAACTGAAGGGGCAGTGTGAAGTGCCCCGATTTCTTGAGAATATGAGTTATAAGCCCTGTACAGATGTTATGCAACCATGGAACATGTCCAGAGTTTCACAAGATCTGTGAGCTCACTGGAAAGCTCCTCCTAATTGCTATGGCACTCCTAATCTGTGCCCCTGCCACCCACCACGCTTACAGCATTTGTAAGCACCACCCACCATCCCTAATCACATAGAGGATCTCTCTCCAAGTACAGCGTTTGCATATGCAAACACTATTACACAGTGAGCAGGTGTAGGGTTAGGTGCACATCAATGGTGGGGGGGGGGCTGTATGCTCACAGATCTTGTGAAAACATGGCCATTCTCCGAAAGTGAATATCTGCATAGGACTATAAGCACAATTGTCAGGACTCAAAATAAAGGTGCTTTCATGTTGATCTATGTCTAGTCCAGGAATTGCAACCTAGCATATTTACAGAACAAGGGGGTTAAATGCGTGCAGTTTTGTAGACACGCCAGTCACTGGTCAATCTGAAAACTGAACATTGTGAGCTTCAGCTCACATAGTATATATAGCATGTGTCAGCCAGAAGCTGTAAGATTACAACCACATCACCTGCAATTCTCTTGGTGCACAAGTCAAGCAGAGCCAATGTAACTTACACTGGGCCCAATCCTATCCAATTTTCCAGCACCAATGCAGCTGCACTGCAGCCCTAAAGTAGGGGAACAAACGTTCCTTTACTTTGAGGAGGCCTCCGTGTCTGGATCCCCCCCCCATCTTCACATTGGCACAGCTGCATCAATGCTGGAAAACTGGATAGGACTGGGCCCTTAATTCATATCCTTTCAGCCATCATGCCACACTGAGATAATATTCTTATTCAGTGGGTCTGCTTTTGACAGTGGTTCAGAGGACCAGCTCCCCTCCCGGTACAATGCCCAGCCCCCCTCCCAGTACAATGCCCAGCCAAGTTCTATCACCATATGTACCTTCATAGAAGCCCTGAGCTCTTCAGCATCAAACTGGGCTGGAGTCTTCAGCATAGCCAGGCAAACATCTTCCAGCTGGCATTTAAGTGCTTTCTTCAAAGCTTCTTCCAGAGGCTAGAGTAGAAAAGCAACATACTATAAAATGGCCACTTAATTCAGATACAAATTATTAAACACTGCTTTAAGAATGTAAATCTAATCTACCATCTTACTATCTTTTAACAAAGTTACTCCTCAAGCAGGAAGATTATTATGAGGCAGTGTGTGCTCCATCTACGTTTGTCCATTAAACCTGTAAGGCCACTCTAAGGCCTGCTCTACATATGCCCCAAAATTAGGTCATAATGAGGAAGAGGAGCCAGAACAATCATTCCAGATTCTTAACAGGAAATCACATTTTTGAATGTTCTGCTTTACAAAAGAAAGAACATTCTGCAATCAGAAAACTTAGGCGTTTGTGAGTTATGTATAATTAAACATTTATTCTATCTGAATAAACTTATAAAATCTATATCTGCCATGTCTGTGAAAAGGAATTGATTCACCTAAGTTCAGTGTTGGTTTCATTACTGTCTTCTGCATATGTCACCAGGGCCATGGGGTTAGGAGCATTGTGTTGCTCTGAACTCTTAAGGGGGAGGAGAGTGCTTCTAGGCCTTCAGTTCCCAATGCTGGAGGGCTGGCAGGTAAAAAGGGGTGGTGACAGTCTACCCTTGTGGACAGGTGTTTTGACTAGGAACAAACCAATCCTGTGCAGGACTGGGACAGGCTGTGCCCTGGGGTTTGGGCTTAGTGAGTGTTGGCCCTGTAGCAAGGGGTATGCTGAGGTGGTAGCATTCTGAACAGTTCCACTTGAGACTGAAGGTGTAGGGCAATATTCCAGAATGATTTCCCCTACAAAAAAAAAAAAGCCTTCACTTCAAGTAGTACCTGACCACATTGAAGGAAAGTATGCAGACTTCCTGCAATTTACTAGTTTATTATATGCAGGTTGTTTCTTGCATGGGAGAGGATTACAAATATGACTCACCACTTGCAAACTGAACATCCTAGAATTGTACCATCTCAGTTTACTACCTCACTCTGCATGATATAGACCTAGTCTAGGAATGTTAATTATCAGACAGACCAATCCTAAAACCCTCATGTCTGGTGGACCTGCCTTCCACATTTATTCCACTTCTGTTCATTCATTGTCAGTGACACTGACATCTACCCTATACTGTTATTTCTGGCTTCATCACTTTCATGCACACAGACCCCTGTTTAGGACTTTAAGGCTGCAATCCTAAACATATTTTCCTAGGAGTAAGCTTTACTCCACACAATTAGACTTTCTGAGTAGACATGCCTAGGATTGTATTGTGTGCATTCTAGATTCAGAGGCCTATTCTATTCCTCAGAATGAAGGAAATTTCAAATAGTTTTCCATTTGATAAAGGCTATGTGTCATGAGATTCCAAAATGTACACACAAAAATTGCCAAGATTGGCCTTTCAATACAGGCATTACCTTTCCCGTTAATTGCTGGTAGGCAGCTTTGATCTGCTGGCGCTGGGCATTTGTTCTTTTAGTCAATATATCAATGATAGTTGCTTCATCAACTCCTAAGAAGGAAAGAACAAATCCTCATAAATGCCAGTGGAATCTGCACTGGCATTAGGGGAACACTAAGTTTCTTCAGATGCCTGACTACTAGGGTAAAACAGCCCCTCCGCCTCACCTGCAGAGCCATTCATGACTGGTTCTGCAGGTGAGAAAGAAGCAGCTTTACACCAGTGGCCAGGTGCCTGCCCACCCCCCCCAGGAACACCAGTGGGAATCTATCAATTGTACACAACATTGTATGCAGTAGATTTTATTGAATGATAACACTGATTTTAAAAGCGAGTTATTTTGACTGACTTTATTTATGAACATTTTTGGCAGTGCTAGAAGGAAGGAAAAAAAAAAAAAGACACCCTCCTTTTTGCATTCTTTGTCAGCACCTGGCCTCAGTAGGCCCCAGATCCATGGTGAACACAGTGGGTTGCCAAGCTAAGAAGTTTGAGAACCTTTGCTATATAGCAAATTGTATTTTAATGCACGATGACATCATAAAGTGCAAGTGAAGGCAATTTAAAGACTGTTTCAAGATTGTTTAAATTGCCTTCCCTTGTCCCTTTTTGGGGTTCTTAAATTTCTTACCTTGACAACCCACTGTGTCACCTGCAGTGGATCTGAGGCCCATCAAGGCCAGGAAGCTGCAAGGTTAAATGTTGCATGTAACCTGGAAGTTGTTTCTGGGTTGCACCAGTGTGTGACCTGCTTCATTGGTCGTGATGTGCCACGGTTCTCAAACTTTATGTCACAACCTATTGGTGGGTTGCAACCCAATTTTTGAACTGGGAAACAAAATGACATAGCCAATGAAGCAGGTTACAAGGCGGCACAACCTGGAAGCAATTACCAGGTCGCGCACCATTTCACCTTGCAGCTTCCTGGTCACAGCCAACCTACAACCCACAGTTTGAGAAATGCTGCTGTATAGCATTGTGAAATAACCCCATCCGTAATTCCTAATTGGGTTGGATCATCTCTGTAATGAAGAAGAAAGAAGAAAAAAGCAGCTAGTAGGAACAATGGTGGCTAACAGGGTATAAACCTGGTGGAGTGGGCTGACTAAGGATCCAATCCAATATAGACCTTTTCCTGTTAGTAAGTCCCATTAAACTCAGTGGGGCTTCCTTCTGAATAGACTTAACTAAGAGTGCACTGTAAGAGAATGATTTGCAAATTTGGACTTCCTTGGTCTGATTCTGCTGTCTCCTATGCACTTACTAGACTGCCTTAGGCATACCACTTCTTCTCAGCCCCAGCAGCAATATAGGGATAAAATGCTGTAAGGCAGCAGGGAATTAAGGGTTACATCAAAGTATAAAGCATTTGTACAGCCAAAAGGTGAGTTGTCATCTCCACCAGACTGAAATTGCTAGTTTCAACCTCCAAATTGAAAGTACGTAATGTCTACTCAGTCCTACTATACATTAAATATTCTTTTAAAAGTGAAGTCTTCTACACATCATGGCTCATGATCAAAACATTGAAAGAACTCAAAGTTTGGGGTATTTGTTTTGCCTTGCTTTATGAGTTAAAAATATCAAAGCAAAGTTACCAAGGTACAACAATAAAACAGGATACAATTAAATAGGCATTAATAAGCAAGAGAGAAATTAGAACAAACATCTACCCAGCAGTTAATCAGTGATGATTAAGCTGCCCATATATTTACATGATGATTCTCAAAGTGAAATAATTTGCCTATGTCTTTCACAAAGCAGCAAACATTTTTTGGTGCTGAATCACAAGATTAAACTGTTCCAGATTTAGGAAAATCATGCCAATTATTGACCTTCGTTTTAGTTGAGAATTTGCAAACTCACTCAATGTAGTTGACTACCATCAAATAAGTTCTCTGCATTATATTATGGTAAGAGGATTCTGGCAGGACCTGGCTTTCTGGCAGGCAGAAATACAACACGTACAGATTCACTAGGCAAGGAGCTATAGTTTCTGCCTGTCATGTTGCTGTAATTTAAAATCACAAAGAACACTCAGGTAAAATCCAGTTGCAATCCAGCTATTAGACCTATTCTTGTTTTGTCAAGAATTAATTCTGATGCTGTATGGATGTCTCCCTGGACTATGCCACCTCAGAAGTACATGTAAGGAAATAGCTTGTTTGAAAACAACCCTACTTTAAAATACCTCTGCACATAGAAAGCTAGCTGCCTTGCTGGTGTGTCAATTTTCCATATCCAGGGAAATTTCACTGCAGATACAGACTTTCACATGTGTTTAGAAACCAAACAGGCCTATAAGACAACAGTACCACACCACAAGCAAAATATTTGGAATAATTGGCATGTTTTAAATCTTAAAAAAAAAAACAAAAAAAAACCCCAAACATTGCTCACTTCACATTGAATGTACTGGGACTTAATTATAATAAACTTGCATTGGATTGAGCCATTAAGCTTGTGTTCTTCCTTCTTACCTTTAGCTTTTATGGCTTGGTCCAGTGCAGCAGCATCAGCTGAAGGATTGAAGCTGGGGTAAGTTTGGACAGCTGAGCCAGTTTTAGAATTCTTCTACAGGAAAAGTTGAATAAATTTTAAAAAGAATGCATCTGTTTTCAATATCTACTCTATAGCAAAGGTTTAAGATGAGTTACATTTAGAACCAAATCATTACAGGATATTACTAAATAAATGATGTGAAAACAATATAGGCAAATAGAATAACAGTACCTTTATCTCTCACTGGATTTAAAGGACCTGAAAGGAGGCCCTTATAGTACCTGTGGGAATCTAGGGCCCAATCCTGGCTTGGGCCACTGACAGCACTGGGTGTCACAAATGCACCATAAGGCATGTCCGCAACACCCTACACTGAATCAGCACTGACGCCAGCCCAGTGCCAGTTGGCACTGAACCCACCACTAGCCAGCCACAGTATGGAGCTAGTTAAGAGCTTCGGGTGGCAGTGAGGGCCTTGGGGGCAGAGGGTAGGAATTTGGGGCAGGGAATTGACCGGGAACAAGGAACCAGGTTTGGACGGGTGAGATTGGGGGAGCAGAAATCTGCTGAATCCTGAACTCTGTGTTGGCCAGAAAGTTTCTCAAGACTGCGCCAGCTAAATAGCTGGGCTTGGGGCTTTCCCCCAAGGTGACCTCTGGCAGCTGCTGCGGGGCTGCAGTAGTATCCACTTTGGAGCTGCAGTGTCGCCTTTAGGATTGGGTTACTACTTGATTGAAATAGAGGTGCTAGAGATTGTTGCTGGTTCCTAAGGTTGTACCAGTGTTAATGTTCTGATATGAATTCTGCTGAATAAATGGACAGTGGATTCAGATAGCTTTGCCCTCTGGAGTCACCAAACAGTGAGAATCTAGATATTGTCTGATAGTTTCAAACTGTATGTGCATCGTTCAATGGACAATTGATTGCCACTGTAGAATGCCCTTATGGAGAGATCCATTATATTCCTTGAAGAGCGAACATATGCAACTATAGAATTTTCAAAGAATACCCTCTGCTCTTTTAAATGCTTATCAAGGTTTGAAGCAGCCATTAGTGATTATGACTACGTATTAGTATTATTCATACATAGCCAAGGAGAGCATTAAACACAGATTAATAAACGAAATATGGGAGTATGAACTTCATATACTCATTCTTATGCATTCATTATTTTCCTAAATTCACTTATCGTGTATTTTCTACAACTTCTTTCATGGGTTTTACAGGACAGCAGAAGTGTTAAGAATATATTTAAGTGGGAATGGCACTTCTTCTCAATACCAGGATTCTTACATAATCCAATATTCTTGAATAACTTACACATACAATATCAATACTTATTTTGATATGCAACAATATTTTTAAAATGCTTGTAGCTACACATTATTCCTTGGGGCATCTCTTACTACATATTGTGGTTCATCGTTGTCAATAAACCTGGCCTGCTTCAGAAATTCTGACACAAGACTCATGTTGATTCAAGTTTCTGAAAAAGAAGAATAAAACATTTTAGTATGGAATGCTGTATTTTATATAAATATAATCTGAAAAATATGCAGGACAATCTAAGAGCCCCAAACTGAAAGAACCTCATCCCATATAGCCGTGTTTCTCAAACTGTGGGTCAGGACCCGCTAGGTGGGTCACAAGCCAATTTCAGGTGGGTCCCCATTCATTTCAATATTTTATTTTTAATATATTAGACTTGATGCTGCCATGGTTTGTGATTGCATTTGGGGAAATATTACAGATCTATACTTTTAACAGGCTACTATGTATATGGTTTTAGCAATGACAGTCAGTGGGACTTACTCCTGGGTATGTGTGGGTAGGATTGCATCCTAGGATTGTGAAAAATTTTCCTGCTTGATGATGTCACTTCTGGTCATGACATCACCTCTGGTGGGTCCTGACAGATTATCATTCTAAAAAAGTGGGTCCCGGTGCTAAAAGTGTGAGAACCACTGCCCTAGTGGACTCTTAAAAGCATTAATAATAATAATAATAATAATAATAATAATACAAGTATTTATATACCGCCTTTCTTGGTCATCAGATTTCTCCTCAGACTTTAATTCAAGGCGGTTTACATAGGCAGGCTATACTAAATCCCAATAGGGATTTTTACAATTGAAGAAGGTTCTGTCTTTCAAGAACCACAACATTTCAGATGGATCTTTTATGATCTGGTATCACATTCTGGCCTCCATTTTCCTCCCACACAGGCTGACAGCGGCCAAAGAGCAGGTGGAATAACTCGGCATAACTCGGCTAAGCTTGTCAGCTGCTTCAAGGTCTCGCCGTTCACGGTGCCGGTAGCCTCGAACTGGTGACCTTCAGATGTTATCTTCAGGCAAACGGAGGCTCTACCCTCTAGACCAGACCTCCTGCCCTCCCTCCTCCCTGCTTCAATCCCAAAAGAGATAGAACCCTGCTTCTACTTAGAGAGTGGAAAACAAGCCCTTCCAACTCCCAGCCAAACTTATTATGCAGTTTTGTGACCTTTGAGATACAGAGCAAACAGTATTGGTTTCCATCATAGCCATTATTATCCCACTAATTATATTACCTTTAGGAGCACGACTATCATAATTTTACAAAGATTTCCTTAGCATAAGTTACAACTTGCCTTTAAAAAGTCAGTCGGATGTTTTGAATGAAGACCAACCATGCTCTTCCAGGCCCAGAAAGAACACATCTTGACATTTTCTCATCAGTGCCCCAAACAGGATTGGCCCAAGCCAAAGTGACGACCACATTAATTCCACCCCTTTTTTTGGATGTGATGCTGCATGCAACCACCTACCACATCTTCAAAACTGATTGAGCAGAAGGCTCTTGAGAGCCACTTCCATAATCCTCTTTACCTAGTCAGTGGAGGTACAGAAGAAGAGGAGACTGGATTGCCACAGTTACCCTGTTTCCTCCAACTCCACCACTGCATTCTTTGGCAGCAACACTAGAGAAGAAGGTAAACCATCCCCATTTTCCTCTCCCTCTGTCCACAGAGTGAGAAGAGGCTTGAGTAATGATTGCATGGAGCAGACAGTGATCCAGTGCAAGCCACACCCACAAGTTTGTGCATTACTAAACCTACCACTTGAACCAGGTGCTTCTACCAGCCATATGAGTGGGCTGTCCCTGGCCCCACACACAGAACCTCGGAAACATTTCAGTGTTACACCTGAGCAGGAGAAGAATGGATGTGTAGGAAGTGCTCAGAGGTTGGCCATGACCCCACCTTGGCTTGAAGTTGGCAAGAATGTTATATTTTTGCTCTATAGTACAGCCAATATAGCTATATTTGTTGTATGAGTTGGCTAATGCATTACTTCCCCTGAAGGTCCATGAGATCTATAGAGCTTTCAAACCATGCTTTTGTATTTGCAATAATATAGCAGCATTGGTTAGGGAACAGCTTTTAGAGCTATGTATCAGTTGGCCCAATTCCCTGTTTGCAAACATGTTAGCATAATTCATTTACATAAGGAACTTTGTAAGCATGGTTTTTGTAGAGGCTACATTTTGTAGTGTTCCTACAGCCCATCTTGCCCAAAAGTCAATCCCACAATGCTTGATGGCAAGTGAGTGGGCACAGGATTCCAACTCAGGTATGCCCAAAGCTTTCTCACAGCAAGGACACCATCTTGCTGCCTCCACCCTAGAATCCTCTACAATCCCCACCAACGCATTTCTTTTTAAAGCCCAGAATGTGTCGAAAGCTTGCAAAACCTGTCCTTTGGAACAAAGGAGCCACTTACCAGGAAGAAAGCACCTCGCCCTTTTTTGAAAACACTTGTGGAAAATATGCGCAGACCAGGAGTGAGACTCTCGAAGGCTTACTCATACGCACTGAATACAGTGCTGCTCATATAAACACCAATTAAAGCAATTAGTTCCAGATTGCCTTTCCTAAGGATAGCTCATCTTTGAATTTCGTATAAAGCTAAACTTTGCAGAGGAATACAAGCTTTACTGTTGTTAAACAGTTAAGTGGTGTCATGACCACCGGCTGTTTGGGGTTTTTTTCCCCATTTCCATATAAGGAAAGCACATTTTTTCCCTCTAAGTCACTCTTTGGCGGTTAAAAATGACTCAGCTTTCCATGGTAACCAAAACCATTTTAAAAAGACAAGCACAGAGTTTCTTACTTCAGAAAAACCAGTTCACTGTATGCACAAGAAAAATAGAAAATAAAGCAACATTTACAGCAGGGGTGCTCAAGAGATCGCGAGGCAAAATGAGTAGATCGCAGAGTGCCGACCCCCCCCCTTCAGGTGCCTCTGGGAGGAAATGCTGGGAGTAAGGCCCATTGTACTCAATGGGGCTTACTCCCAGGTAATTGTGGCTAGGATTGCACCCTCACAGCCTAATCCTAGGCATATCTACTCAGGAGTAAGTCCTGTTATACTCAGTGGGGCTCAAGGTACACCAACATACATTGTACACATAAATGTTATATGTTATGATGGCGCAAACATTGTAAAAAAAAAAACTCTGGTAGATTTCCGGGCCTTGCTGGGTTTCAAAGTAGCTCTCAAGCCAAAAAAGTGTGAGCACCCCTGATTTAGAGTGTTGCCCCTCCCATCCCACTGAAACATAAAATACAGACAACTTACAGCACAATCCTAAGCATCACTACTACCAAGTACAGTGGATTTACTCCCAGATAAGCATGTACAGGACTGCAGCCCTACAGTACAAACCTAGACAGCCTATTCAGAAGTTAGCCTCATTGTGTCCAGTGGAGTGTAGTTGCAGGAAAGTGTGTATAAAACTGTGTATAAAACTGTAACTTTAATAACCTTACACATAATTAGATGCATGTTGCACAAAGCCTTAAAGTCTCATGCCTAGCAGTTTTCTTGAAAGGAAATTTACTTTCTTCTGGAAAGCAAATATACACAGGATTCTAGCCAAAATGCTACATATTTCTACAATGAATAGCAAATGAAGAAAAGCTTGGAAAGAAACCACATACCTTTTGCTTTTCAAGACTCAAAAATACTATTTGCTGGTCTGGAAAACTACAGACTGGAAAAAGTCAGCTGCAGGCTTGTGATTTTTATAAAACCAGCAGGAAACCACACCTAGCAACCAGAGTTAACTTCTACAACTCTGGTGATTGGTTGCAGTGTAGCAGAAGGCTAAACATGGGTCATAGCCAAAAGCCACACCCAAATGTCTTGGAAACACACTGCCCACTGGAGTGAAGAAATATATTCATCAGTGAATGGAGAAACCACAGGGACCAGATGAACAACTAAGGTGGAGTAGTATTAATGCATGCATTACAGTTAGCAGTGCTGCCTACTGGAATAACTTTCTTTGTAGACTTATTCTGCCGGGGTTCACACATCAGAATGGGCACTGTCAAATGCAAATTCACACATGCAACACAACTTAGGGCCCAGTCCTATCCAACTTTCCATCTCTGGTGTAGCCACAATGTAGCCCCATGGTAAGGAAACAAATGTTCCCATACCTTGAGAAGATCCCAGTGACTGCCCCTCCACCACAGGATGCAGCACACACCCCACTGGCGCACCTGCACCAGCACTGGAAAATTAGATAGGATTGGGCCCTTAGTCCACTACATACCATACTACTTCCACTGGATTTTCACTGTTCCTGGAAGAGACCAGGGGTTGTGTCTCAGGTTGGCATTAACTTAGTGCACATTTACATCAGATGGTCCACCTAGCCAGGATGACTTTAAACCCTCAGTCCCAGTGGTAGCAGGCAGTGTGCAATTATAGGGCAGATGGAGGCTACCTAGGAACCAATGCAAAGCTTTGCCTCCAGCAACTTGGCATCAGGACTGGAAAGGACTCAGGGCCATATCCTATCCAATTTTCCAGTGCTGGTGCAGCTGTGCCAATGGCGTGTGCACTGCATTCTGTGGTGGCGAGGCAGTCACAGAGGCCTCCTCAAGGTATGGAAGCATTTGTTCCCTTATACTGGGGCTGCATTGCGGCTGCACCAGAGCTGGAAAGTTGAATAGGATTGGGCCCTTACTCCCTCATGGCATAATACTCTGCAGATTCTTTCAGATTCAATCTGTTGACATATCTTAGCCTTCCTTTATAGTCTCACAGCCACAAGTTGCTGTGTTCACAGTTGGCCAGTCTGGATGCAAGGCATGTACCCAACATGTGGTTCATTGTTGAAGGAGGGACTAGTCATTGCTAGGGAAATCAAAGCATTATTATCAATTTATACCCTGCCTATGTAAACCGCCTTGAATAAAGTCTTGAATAAAGACCAAGAAAGGCGGTATATAAATACTGTATATTATATATTATTATATATTATTAAGTGGCTACACAAAGCAGCTGTCTCATTCCATTCAGCGGGCACCAAAAGTATCTCATTCATTCCTTTTCTCTGGAAAGGATCCTGCAAGTATATTTGAGGTGTTGTTGCTTGCTGAGGAATAAACATACTTCACATGACAGTAAATGCTGGACCTCCAAATGAATGCAGTCAGCCCACATCTTACACAAGGGTTATGTTCCAGGTGTGGTGTGTAAAGACAAAATTGCATATATAGGTAGGTGAAACTCCCATAAATCCAACAAATACCCTCTGTCTCTCTTAAGAACTAAAATCACAGTGCAAGACAAAGGTGGGAACTGAGATGACTCATCAAACAGCAGCTTCATTCTTTAATTTCAGGCTCACTCTAGGGCAGGGCTTTTTAGACTGGGCCATGGCCTCTTTCCCCTTAAGGGCGGCGGGGGGGGGGGGCAGCCAGGAGGCAGGATCCGCAGGATCGCGCTGCTCAAGGGGGCTACAGGGGCTTGGGTACACTTACCAGAGCCTCCTGCACCCTCCCAGGGGTGCAGAGAGCCCTGCGCGGCTATCTGGAGGACTCCCCCAAAGCTTCACAAGTGAAAGTGGAGCAATTGTGCTCTGCTTCTGCTAAACTGGAAGTGGAGCGCGATCGCTCCACTTTCACTATTGAAGCGTCAGGGAGCCCTGCAGATAGCCGCACAGGGCTCTCTGCACCCCTGGGAGGGTGCAGGAGGCTCTGGTAAGTGTACCCAAGCCCCTGCAGCCCCCCTGAGCGGTGTGATCCTGGGGACTGCACTGCTGCCTTGCCCCCGCAGCCACCCCCTGCCCCTGCAAGAACTTACTGCAGCTTTCAAACTCCCTGGAAGTTTGGAAAATGCAGCTCTAGGGCATGTACAGAGTAAGTGGAATGGTGGGTGGAATCAACTGCACTATTTAAACTGTTGTTTTTCTCTGTCTTGGGGGGTACATATACTTGAATTTGTGCAAGCCAATCATGTGTAAAACACAGGCTGACTGTACATCGGGTCAGATCCAGGGGGAGCCATGGGTGTGTGCCCTTCCAAACTGTTGTGTCAGTGGAGAAGGGTGCCCACCATGATGAGGATTGAAGTTGAATGCCAGGGGGTGCCAATGGGCAGGATGTCAGTGGCGAGATCACACCCAGCCTACACTCTGGCTGGCCCGAGGTTTTGCAAGACTTCGGGCAGGCCATGTGGAAGGGGCCGGGCTCTCTGACCTGGCAGCTGGATTCAAAAGCAGCTGGGACTCCAAGGAAGGGGGTTGTTCCTCTGGAGCTCTAACAAGATCACCTGGGGAGGCCTGCCTTTCCTTGGCCTCATGGCTCCCCCAAACACAAACACTGGTCAAGGCTCTGCTGTATGTGCATGGGATGCGGAGTTTATACACCAGAGCTTCCCTCCAGAATTATCCATATGCAGGAACACCATTCCATGAGGAGATTCTTTTGTGGATCTAATCCTGCATCCCCCAAACCTGTGCATCAGCCCTGTAATGGGGGTGCATATGGCCTGGCTGGCATCTTTCCCCTCCCCTGCACATGCCACCAAACAGATGAATAGCATGGGCAGTCAGCAGAAATCAGCAGTTGTGGAGGGGGTGGAACTGAAGTCCCTTCAGCATTTCTTTCATCTTTCCCCCTGCCATTTGCAACAGCCCTTCCAGAGCTGCATTATCAAAAGGCTGCAGTGAGTTCCTGGTTCCCACTTCCTTATTCAGCCCAGTGCTAAATAAGCAGCTTAATAATGAGCTGAAATGTATACACCTCTGCATCCCTAAATAATATATGACTTGCTCAAAAGGATACACCCCTATGACCAGGAGATGTCCCCACATTGTGTCTGACCCAAATTTGTGTTTTTGTTCACTGCACTTTAACATGTGATGTCTCCAGATCAATAACCAGGAAAACAAAGTTTTGCTCTCTGAAAGGAAGCTTAAGCCACCACAAATCATAGACCATGAGCAGGAGACTGTGCCTGACAAGATGCTATAACACAGTGTCTAACTTGAAGCTTCATTTTCATGTGCTCACATGTGATGCCACCATAGCAGTAATGCTTAAAATGTCTGTGTCAATATGCTGTCGATAATGTACATGACGTTGGAGGGGAGAAGTTTCACTGCAGCAGATGGTACCCAGTGCAATTCACTTCTGTACATACAGATCAGTAGACTGAGGGCCCAATCCTATCCAATTTTCCAGCCCCAGTGCAGCTGCAGTGCAGCCCCTAGGCAAGGCCACAAATGTTTCCTTACCTTGTGGAGGATTCCATAATTACCCTCCCGCCACAGGTTGCAGCGCAAACCCCATTGGCAAGGCTAGAACACGGCTGGAAAGTTGGATAGGATTTGGTCCTCAGTCCTGTATAGAATGAAGATTGCTGTCTCTTGCCCTTCCTGATTGCTATTTTACTTCTGCTAAGGAAGTTCTTTACTTTTAAAAGTTATTTTGATTCCACAAAAACTTAAGGTTAAGAATGCAGTTCTGGGCCCATATGGAAGTTAATTCCACTGAACTGAACCAAAATGTATAACTATTATACAGGTCATCAAAGCCATATGTGTTGTGTGGCAATTGTTGTAATGTAGAGGCATAGCCACATAGCAAACCGAGAGCATGGGAGTTTGTGGAGGATTTGTAGAGATGTCTGACGGGTAGAGCTTGTAGGATTCTTCACCACAAGCCAAAAGGAAGCTGTATCTGTTTGGCAATGAACTCTTATATTTCTGGATGTAGCCTTCATGTATTTGAACCCCCTGATTTATTGCATGGTGTCAGCAGCTGTGTCAGACTTCTGAATCAGGAGGAGCAGCTGAACTATGGGCAAAGAAGAGCTCCACCCAAGGACCTGATGGGGTTGAAGACTTATTTGTTGATTTATCTAAAAGAGTTATATCCCGCCTTTCCTAAAGCTCAAGGCAGCTCACAAAATTCATATTCAATAAAACACAATAATAAAAAACACCATAAAATACTAACAATAAATAAATAAAGCAGGAAATTAATAACAATCCAAAGCATCAGTTTGTATCTCATAAATCACTATGGCTGCATACAGCAGAATGTAAATTAATAACAATATAAGCTTCTACAAACAAGCCTTTAAGACAGCCAAAGTAGCATTAAAACCATAAACATCATAATGCAGCTGGCAGCGAGCATAAAAACAGCACACCACCCTAAATTAGTGAAAAAGAAATTTCTTCAGCCCTTGCCAGAATACCTCTGATAGGGTGATTCTTAACCCATAAAGATGGGAGTTCCATAGCTGTGGCACCACCACAGAAAAGTCCCAGCTTCTTGCTGCTACCCCTCTAACTTCTACTAATGGTACCATTCTAAAAAGTTTGGGAATCACTGCCCTAAGGTCATCTGAGGGGCCCTGTGTTGTCAGGGCCCCTCAGATGACCTTAGGGCAGTGATTCCCAAACTTTTTAGAACCAGGACCCATTCTGTAAAATGACATTATATCAGGATGCACCTAGCTTAATGAAACACTCACCAGCTGCTCAAGCCTCTGTTTTTATTCTTTTCTTGAACCCCTGCTAATTGGGTAAGAGGCACTTTTTCAAGTGGGTGCTCCTTTTTTAGCAGGGGGAGAGTAACTGGCCTACCTCACCCCAGCAGTGTCTGTTCTAGTGGCTGTCTGCTGGTATTCCCTGGCATCTTTTTAGATTGTGAGCCCTTTTGGGACAGGGAGCCATTTAGTTATTTGATTTTCCTCTGTAAACCACTTTGTGAACTTTTAGTTGAAAAGCGGTATATAAATACTGTTAATAATTAATAATAATTTTCACTATGGTGGGGGGGAAGACTGCCTTCTGGAGCATTTGTTGAGCTCTGAGTGCATCAGATTGGGACCATTCTGGTGGCCTTGCATTCCCCTTTGCCTAGCTTTCAATAAGAGGAAAGGCTTATTTGCCTACTCATGAGGAAATATGCACATGCACCTCAGTTTCACTTTCCATAGGACTCAATACATTTTTCCTTCGCAGCCGGGGGGGACGGACTTATTTCTCAAGTGTTTTTTGGGGCCCGCATTCATCAGATTGGGACCATTCTGGTGCCATTTCATTCCTCTCAGCCTGCCCTTCAACTTGGATTAGACATATTCACTTACTTGTGAGTAAATGTGCATCTGCAGGTCAGTTTCACTTTCCATAGGGCTCAATACATTTTTCCTTCTCAGCAATCAGCTTCACTTCAGTTTCGGTTTCACTACCCACCAATAATCAGGTTGTGACCCACTGGTGGTTCCCAACCCACATTTTTGGAAACGCTGCCTTAAGGGATGGGCTGGAATATACAGGAGCAGATGGTGCCTGAGATACTGCAGTCCCAAGCCATAAAGGCCTTTAAAGGCTAAAACCGACACCTTGAACTGGGCCCAGAATGAATTGACAGTCACAAGGGCAGTGTCAAACTGCAAAGCCCCAGCAAGCACACAAACCACAGTTATTATGCACTAGTTAGTACAGGTGGACATCACTTAGCGATGTTCTGACCAGCAACGGCCCACATATGCAACGGCTGCCACTGGTCCCTGTCCCTCCCCTCCAAGCCTCCAAAGCCAAGGGGAGCAATGCTCCCCTTGCCTCCAGAGGCCTTTCTGAGCCCCACAGAGGCAGCGCACATCTGCGCACTGCCTCTGTGAGGCTCAGAAGCTTCCCCAGGCCTCCAAAAGCCTTATAAGGCGAAAAACATCACTTCCATTTCCCAAGGAAATCAAAAGTTGCATCTTTTTGGCTGCTTCAGCCATTCTGAGCCTCACAGAAGCAGCATACGGATGTGTGCTGCCTCTGCAGGGCTCAGAAAAGCCTCTGGAGGGAAGGGGAGTGCAGTTCCTCTTGGATTTGGAGGCTTCATTTAATGTCAAATCTCACTTGATGACATTCCACATCCCTGTCATTAAGTGACGCTTGATGACGGTCCACATCCCTGTCGTTAAGTGATGCTCAACTGTAATTACAGTTTCCAGATCATCTTCAAGGGCAGCCCCATGTAGAGAGCATTACTCTCCCCCTGTCCAGTGCCCAGCACAGGTCTTTTCCCAAGTCAATCAAGGCCTTCTCCATCCTGAAGCCAGGCCACCATCCTAGATTGATTGTGGGGTATTGGACACCCAAGAAGAATGAGGCATCGATTCCTTAAGTACATGCAAAAAAAATGGATGCAAGTATAGAGCAAGATGCCATGGAGCTAAAAATTCTTAGTAAAGGTAGGCTTTGGGAATGATTCTCCAAATCAGAAACAGGATCATTTGTGGCATTGTGGAGAATGCCATAAGCAAAAGGGAAGAGGACTTCACCCTTGAAAAACCTTTTAAGGTATGTAGAGCTGCATAAGTGATGAGGCCCCAAGCAAAAAAACAACTGAAACCATCTGAAGAAGGTGTTCATGAACTAAGCAGAAGCCAACCCAGAAAGTATAGCTGCCATCCAGAAAAGCACCTGGAAAGGGAGACAGAGGCTTGAAACAAGATTGCAGAAACAGTGACGTGCAGCATGGTCTCAAACAGCATGCTACATTTGGGAAGCTTTGTTACAACTATGGGAAGCACAATCATTTTACAAAATACAGGTGGAACTTGTTTATTTGCAGATTTTACATCCATGGATCAGGCTCAATGTGGATCCTCCAGACCCATGTTGGGCCAGACTCAGCCCCACCTGAATCCTCCAAAGGCTACCAGAGCTTAAGGGGTTGAAGATTGCAGATTTGATTATCCGTGGTTTTCAGTATTCATGGGGGTGTCCAAGAACGGATCCCCCATGGATACCGAGGCCTCACCTGTACTACAGATCACAAGCATCAGAGCCCTAGATGCGTGCAGTTGAGCAGATGCAGGAGGAAATTCACAGCCCAACAATCATTCAACAAACTGGATATTCTGGTGACAATATATCATTGAAGACATGATGTATTGTTAGCATCACATACAAAGGTACCAAATATAAACTGGCATTTACTATAGCACGTAAATGGGAAATTCCAATCTTGGGTTTGGCAGCATCAAGAAACTTCACCTGGTCAAAAGAGTGCTTACTGAGCAACATAAAGGGGCTCGGGAATATGAGATACTGATTTCAACACATCAAGATTGATTTGAAGGTCTTGGCTACTTGCCAGGAAGAGATACCATCTCAATAAATACAGCTATTACCCCAGTGATCCACCCATTTGCATTGCATGACGAGCAAAGGGAGGAGCTGGCAAGGTGGAAGTACTACCGGTCATACAGAAAAGTTAGGAATCCATGGAAAGGGTGAGGAATCCACTGGTCATTGTAGAGGAATCCAATGGAAAGTCACACACACGTTTATATCCTCAAAACCCAAAGCCAACCCATCCATGATGCAAGCAAGCCCATTCACATGGGGGGGGGGCAGATTGAGGCCCAAGTAAAGGAGGAGCAAACAGATGCCTGCCACCTCCCCCACCACAGATGGTGCTGACATGCCTCACCAGCCCCTGAGCACTGATAATGCTCCGTGCATTATATATTTTGTATAAAGAGCTATGCGGTGTCAGAATTGTGATGGCTGAATTCTGATCTTGGAGTGTAGCAATCTGGCTCTTTCACCTTCCTCCACCGGGCACTTAAAAGAGTAGCAAGATCACTCTTTCCCCTGTGCAGTGTCTTTAAACAAAGGAGGAGATGTAGAATGCTCTGGAAGCAATTCCAACCTGTGTCACATTTACTGCTTTGATTCAAGAGTCCATATGGAAGAAGGAGCCAGGTCATAGGGGTGGTAGAGCTAGCAGGGGGGTGCTGGAACTATGTGCAGCCTCAGGCAGGGGGAGCTGGAACTATGCGCAGCCTCAGGCAGCCCAATAGCTTCAGCCAACCACGCATAAGCCTTAACAAGAATATAAAGAGGGAGCATTTCAAACTCTCTCCTAGGTAGGAAAATCATGACCCAGTTTGCAGATGCCAATTTTTGCAGCAATCTGGATGCCTTCTCCAGCTTTTGGCAGTTACAACAGAAGGCAACTTCAAACCTGGTATATTTAATTCTCCCTTTGGGAGATGCTGCTGTCTGAAGTTCTCGTTTGTCATACCTCAGCTCCTATGGTGTACCATAAAACCATTCACATGAAAAATTAGTCTTTGATATCTTGATGGACAACATTGTTGTCCAGATGTCTACCAAAGCTGAACATGATCTTTGGGAGGTCTTAGACACAACAAGGGCTACAAATGTAAAATCAAATTACATATGTGATTGGGGTGATTGAACTGACATTTCTTGGCCATATGACCTTCACTGAAGGAAAAATCTGGTCAGAAAAAATGTGGAGGCTACTGAAATGATGCCTTGGCCCCAGTCCAAGGAAGATGTGCAGTGGCTTCTAAATATATTTACAAGTCATACCTCATTATCCATTCCAGAACCCCCAGTGGATTAAAAAAAAAATCAGTGGATACCAAATGAGTGGAAAAATAGCTTTAAAGATCCACTTCCAGGTTTCTTGCTCCTCTATTTCTGCCCCAGAATGCGGCACTATAGACACTATACCGCATTCAGCCACTAAATGGGATAAATAATGGAATGTAATAGAATGACATCATTATTTAACATCGCGAAGGTAGAAAATTGGATTTTGGTGCTTTTTTTCCTTGTTACAAGGCATGTAAAGGTGGACCTCATATCAGTGGTAAGTCAAATCAGTGGATACCAAATCAGTGGATACCAACATCCAACCTGTATACCATATTTTATACCAAATTTGAGATCTAGGGAGGCAGCTCTCCAGACACTTCTTGAAAACAATCATGACTGGTGCTGCAGAGCCCAGCAAGACGAAGCATGTACTGTCCTGAAAGAGGAATTCATCACAGCCTCTACACTGAAGTTCAATGACCCTGAATGGCCAGTTGAGATTCTTCACATGCTTCACAGGCTACAGAATTATAGGAGTCAGTGGCAGGTGCATCCAAGGCATTACTGCTAAGGTGCAGGCAGAAACTAGGTGTGCTCAGATTGAAAACAAGCTGTTAAGCATCTTGTTTGTTTATCAAGGATTTCATCAGTTTATGGATAGACCGTGCAAGTGAAAACTTAAAAATCTCAGACAGCATTTTATTGAGCAACCATTAATGGCGGAAAGTCCAACAGATGAGGCTCGGTCTACAGAAATATGAATTAGTTGTGTCTTACAGACATGTTTGTGGTAGAGACACATCTTTTACAGCAATCAGTAAATACTTCTGATACGGAGCTGAAGGTGTATGAAGATCTGATAGTGAAGTCATTGCCCGTTACAGACAGGAAATGGTAACAGAGCAAGAATGAAACAGAGCGAGATTGCAGAGAACATACTGAAAGAGTGTACACTGACAGGGTGGCCCAAATACTGCAGGAACTGCAATCCAAGGATATGGGAGAACTATTTTCCAGACTCACAAAGAGAGTCTGGTCAAACAAGAAGCTGACGGAACATACCAAGATCCAGGTCTACAGAGCTTGCATCCTGAGTACACTTCTGTACTGCAGCGAGCCATGGACTCTTCGCTCACAACAGGAGAGGAAACTGAACGCTTTCACATGCGCTGCCTCTGACGTATTCTCGGCATCACCTGGCAGGACAAAGTTCCGAACAACACAGTCTTGGAACGAGCTGGAATCCCTAGCATGTATGCACTGCTAAAACAGAGACGCCTGCATTGGCTCGATCATGTCGTGAGAATGGATGATGGTATGGAGAACTCATGCAAGGAAAGCGCCCTACAGGTAGACCACAGCTGCGATACAAGGACATCTGCAAGAGGGATCTGAAGGCCTTAGGAGTGGACCTCAACAAGTGGGAAACCCTGGCCTCTGAGCGGCCCGCTTGGAGGCACGCTGTGCAGCATGGCCTTTCCCAGTTTGAAGAGACACTTGGCCAACAGACTGAGGCAAAGAGGCAAAGAAGGAAGGCCCATAGCGAGGGAGACAGACCAGGGACAGACTGCACTTGCTCCCAATGTGGAAGGGATTGTCACTACCGAATCGGCCTTTTCAGCCACGCTAGACGCTGTTCCAGAACCACCATTCAGAGCGCGATACCATAGTCTTTCGAGACTGAAGGTTGCCAACATAATAATTGGAACTGTAGACATGATCTTTCAGTGATAGATGGCCTGTTTTCAAGGGAGCAAGCTGGTGATTTCAAGGCAGGCCATACTTCGCAAAGTTTATTAAGGACATTTAGGATTCAAAAAAATGAGAGAGAGAGAGAGAGAGAGAGAGAGAGAGAGAGAGAGAGAGAGAGAGAGAGAACATGCACAGGAGGGCATGTATTGGCCTTGGAGCAACCATGACATTGTTAATACTGTGGCAAATTGTTTCACTTGCTTGAAGTTCCCCCATGCCAGCAGGTGAAGCCACCAACTCTGTGATCCATTCCAGGTGCCATCACCACATCCTGTGGCAAGGAGTTCCACATACTGATTACATGCTGGGTAAAGAAATATTTCCTCTAATCTGTTCTAACTCTCCCACCAGCCAATTTTAGTGGATGTTCCCTGTTATTGTGTGAGAGGGAAAAGAACTTCAGTCTATCTATCCCATGTTCCCATGAGCAATTTTACATGGCTCAATCATGTCTCCTCTCAGGCATCTGCTTTCTAGACCAGGGGTCTCCAAACTTTTTGGCCAGAGGGCCGCATCAAATATCTGGCATGGTGTGGAGGGCCAGAAAAAAAAATTTAAATAAATAAATTAGAGTTGGAACTTAGATAAGTGAATAAATGAATGAATGGGCTCATTCATTCAACCTCTCTGGCCCTTAGAACACCCTCCAGACACAATCGGAGCACAGTTCTGGTCATGTTCAGTTGAGTGGGCCAGAGACTTTCAGGGGACAAGAGGTTGGCCGTAGGCCGGAAAGAGGCTTGCTGCGGACTGCAGCTGGCCCCCGGGCCAGGGTTTGGAGACCCCTGTTCTAGACGGAAGAACCCCAAACACTGTAGCCTAATCATTTTGGTCACTCTCTCTGCACCTTTTCTAGTTCTGCTATAACCTTTTTGAGATGTGGCGACCAGAACTGGACACAATACTTCAGATGTGGCTTTACCAACAATTTGAAAAATGGCATAATAATATTGACTGTTTTATTCTCAATCCCTTATTTATTCCATATTATTTCATAGTAACTATTATTTAGCCAAATTATCCCATACTATTTTTCCCTAGCCCTGCACTTTGCAAGGTAGAAGCACTACTTTTGTGACAGCCAACCCAAAAGTGGTGTTTGCAAAGTATAGAATTCCAAATGAACTCTTCAGTGTCTGTGCACCTCAGATTTCCAGTCTGTTTGGGGCAAACTGTTTGGGGCAGGGACTTTCATCACCACACCTCCAGTCCTCCAATCCAACATCCTTGTGGAAAAACCCATCAGTAAAAACTCTGATGAATAAAGCAACTGACAGTTGAGGCATACATAAAGCTGAGGCTACATAAAGCATTACTGGCATACCACAGCATGCTATTAAATAAACAATGGGTGGTCCCCACTTCAGGTAGTAATGGGACAAATGATATATTGCACACTGCCTGTTACTGAGGAATTATTCACAGGTCCTGAAAAGGGAGGTACACAGGAAGAAAAAAAATGGACTGAAACAGAAAGAACTCTAGGCCAGGC
Source organism: Tiliqua scincoides (assembly GCF_035046505.1). NCBI lineage: Eukaryota > Metazoa > Chordata > Lepidosauria > Squamata > Scincidae > Tiliqua > Tiliqua scincoides. The sequence goes on from NC_089822.1 coordinate 69,590,960, forward strand.
AACAATGTGCACAAAAAATATATATTTCCGATACCTGGGATCAGCTGAATGGATTCTAAACCCTCAATCTTATCTACATAAAAGTAGTTCATAAAAACCAGGGAGAGACCTTTTCGAGTACTCAAAAATTATGAAACTCTTTACCAGGGGAAAAGATCTACCCCCTCCCTCATGGCATTTCAGCGAAGGCTTCAGAACCTTTTTATTTTGTCTGGTGTTTGGGTGATGGGTTGTCTGCCTCCTGGGCCTCCATAGCAGATCTTGAGTGTAAACAGTGCTGCCCTCCTCCAATTGGTTTTAATTTATTGTTTCTTATTTTATCCATTGTTTTTATATAAATTGCGTATTTTATGTATGCATTGTGAGCTACCTTGGGCATCTGCTCTAGCAGAGGAAAGGCGGGATTTAAAAAAAAATCGATCGATCAATCAATCAGGCTTAAGAGCACTCTAAAAAAAACTGCAAGATGTGTCAATATGTGAGAACAGGCTGGGCTCTCCAGCAACAATTTTGGCATTTTTGCAGGAGCATCTGGCTGCAACTGGCTCTGAAGGTGAGGAGGAGGCAGTGGCCAGGTGCCTGAAGAATCTTCACATTTTGCCCCTCTCCCCCCAAGGAACACCACTGGATTAACATCCACCACCTCTTCAAATTCAAGCTGGGGAGAGGGGGATTGGTTGGCATTGCTGCTGTGGCAGGATCAGGGCAGTGCTTTTTGGCACAATCCTTATGTGCCCTGAAGGTATCACTTGGGTGCACTGATTCAGAATAACGTGGTATTTGCAAATGCCTCCTCCTGGAAGCACCTTTACTTTTATGCCTTCAAGTACAGAAGCCTCAACAAAGACATAAAGTGCTCAATGGACATATTAAGCAACAGTACTATGTTATGAGTAATGACATCATTGTTAACCAGGCCTCCTCTAGCCAGGGTGTGGTCAGTGGGTGTACTGACACTCCTAGGACACTATTCTGCCCTATCTGAGAAAGGCAGGGGTTTCAATTTGTGGCGTGACACCTGGCATTTACCAGGGAGCCACTTTGGCTCTGCTGTGAGGCAGAAGTTGATCAGAAGTGATCTGATCCACCACCGTGGTCATTTTTTCACTTCAGAGGTTGACCAGGGTTTTGGGTAAAACACTGAGGACACAAGCCTAACCAGGTCTACTCAAAAGTAAGTCCTATTTTGTTCAGTGGGGCTTACTCTCAGGAGAGTGTGGTTAGAATTGCAGCCTGACTCTAATAGCAGGAAAATCCCCCAGAGCCCTCAGGAAAGCCTCCAGATCCATTGTTCTCTGGGAGCAGACCATCAGAATTGTTAGCTGTATAGATAAGGGGTTGGAATACACTGTCCATGTGATCTTAGGATCTAATCCTACTCAACTTTACTGCACTGATGCTGCTGTAATGCAGCCCTGAGATAAGAGAACAAATGTTCCCTTACCTTGAAAAGGTCTCCATGACTGCCACCCCCCACTGCAGGATACAGTTTGGCATGGCTGCATCAGTGCTAGAAAGTTGGATAAGACTGGGCACTTAATCTCTAATCATCCAGATCACCATCCATTTGCCCAGCAGTAAACACCAGGTCCAATGTGTATCTGGCCACATGCAACAAACTGAAATTATCTGAGACAGGCACAGCTTTGAGAAGGCCATGGTGGCCATGATATCCTGAGTTACACCTGTGCCAAGGGCCCCAAGATGGATATTGAAGTCTGATGGACATCAACAGGTAGGGGAATGCCAATGCTGCACCAGAGAAACCATCCCTTTATATACATAGGTAAAATACTAACAGCCACCTTGGTCACTTCCTAATGGGAGTGGGAAAGAGAGACGTAAAAATTTTAAATAAATAAAGAGTTGGTGATTAATTTGCTTGCATATGTGATTGTCATATCACTCGTATAAATTCATTCACAGATTAGTCCTTTTTATCCAAGGTGCTTATTTAAGGAAGTTGTTCATTGTAGATAAAGGCTTCTCAGCCTGACTGTTTTTAAATTAACTTACATGTTTCTGATGTTAACAATCCAAAAACACACAGACAGCTTGGTGTGCTGTCAGGGTTATTGCTATTAGTGATAAGAAAATCACATATTTTCCCTGTCATTTCTTTGAAGTCCCAACAGAAACATTGGCAGCTCCACCTAAAGAGGAAGACTCAGGCTGTCTGTGGCTTTGCCCCTCTGGTTCATACACTTCCATAAGATGAAACAATATTTTCTGGGAGCAGCTGCTGATGTAAGAATGAAACACAATCACTAAGAAAAGAAGTACGTGAGGAGAAATTTTCAGTATGCTTAGGAAAAGGCTGTGTCTTTGAAAAGGCACAGCTCTAGTGACTCAGAGGCACACCCATTTGCTTCCTCCCCCTTCTGGAGAAAGACATTTTTGTCTTTCACCAGCCACAAATTCCAGCACTCCCTTTACCAGGTCAGCTTTGCAAGCCATTACGCTCTGATGTTGCTGGACCAGGCAAAAATCTTTGAGCCATTTGTTATGTGAGAAGTTATGAATACATGTTATGTATATGTGTAGATTGTATGCACATTAGAGCTGGCCCACCCTTGTAGCAGGGTTAAGCAACTGCCAGCCTAACTTGAAGTAGGGTGAAGTAAGGCGGTGAAACAATGGAGGGTGCCTCTCACCTGTCTGCCATCTCCCTGGGCCACCACCCATCCAACCCCCCACCCTGCGCTGCACTCCTCACTTGCTAACAGTGCAACAATATGCATATATACAGTATGCAGAAGCAAGTATTCTTGTGTTCAGTGGGGTTCACTGCCAGGAAAGCGTGTAGGATTGCAGCCTGAAAGTAAGATTGGGACAGTGGCAGCCCACCTCTTCTTCCAAAGCCACACGCGGTTATGGTAGAGGTGCGCAGCAGAGGGCCACAACAATCCTGTTCTGATCACTGCGCTTGCAGGAGATTGACCAAAACAGGATGGCTCCTCCTCCACCAACGCCTTCATGTTCCTAAGTGGCTGCTTCTGCAAACAGCCTGGGCGGAAGAGGACTCCACTCCCAGCACACTCCACCCAACCTCTTTGTTTGCGGTAGCAGCTGGGCAGAAACAGGAAGGTGGTGGAGGTAGGATGGTAGGACACCCCAGGACAGCTATGATACCACTTTGTTTTTAGAGTGCAAAGATCAGCCCAAATGATCTGCCATTGAACTTGGTATTGCTGGATGTTTGAGCTCCTCCCCTCAAGTTAATAAGTCCTGGAAAAAAAATTGGAGATCAGGCCGTATCTTTTTTGGTGTCACAGCACAGGAAAGATGCATTCAATCACTATCAAAGCAGCTCATCATGAACTAAAGGGATAATTTACATCAATTATTTTTTTAATTAATGAGAAGATGCATTCATGATATCTGATCAGCTTATAGTCAACAATTGCAACATTGTCCTTCAGGCTAATAAAAGCATCAGCTGCACCTGACACAATCATAGATTGCAATTGAGACTGGTGGTTTAGTCATGATGTGCTCACCGCTGTGAGTTGCCACAGATACCAAGTGTACATTTCACAAGCTTTTTGCATTCTCTTGTTCCTGCAACATAGTTCTCTAGCAGGGGTGCACTCTACCCTAGTTGTGCTTGCGAAAGCATTTATCACAAAAAATGACTGGAACTAAGGCCTGAAGGGCAGAAAGCACATAGCCCTTGGCTACTAAGTGATCCAACTTCAGTTTGGCCTAAAGAAGGCTGTTTTCTCCAACATTAAGAGGAGAGGATTTCATAGATATTAAACACCTTAGAAGTCTGCAAACTGAGAAGACCAACTATTTAGCATTTGGACTTCTGTAACTAAGAGCCCAATCCTGAGTTCTGCGTGCCAGCTTACTGCCGGTGTGCACTGTTGCAAACATGCCATAAGGCATATTTGTGGGGCTTAGCGCTGGCCCAGCACCAGAAATTGCTCAATGTGAGCCCACACTGGGCCAGCAACTGTGGGAGGCCAGCGGTCCACTACTCAGCGGTCGCCCCGACCACCTGGCAGGGGAGAGGTGGGTGGGGGCATAGGGGAAGGCAGGAAGAGGTGTTCCAGTGTGGGGGAGGCAGGCAGTGGGTGGGTGGAGGTTGGGGAGGAGATGTGGGGGGGAGGGAGGGGGATGGGACCGGTGGAACCAGAACCAAAGCCCGGTATTGAGCCTCTCGGCTCGACATGGAACTCTGTCACTCAATAGCGGGCACAGAATCAAGTAGCCCCATTGTGGGGTTACGTTCCTTACATGAGGGAAGGGGACGAAAGTCCCTTTCTCCCGAGGAGGTGGTGGTGGCTGCCTGGGGTGTGTTAGATGCTGCAGTTGCCTTTTTGGTGCCATGGCAGCCCCATGATCTGGGCAGCTCAGGATTTTTCTGCCCAGCTACATGCCTGTACATAGTTATCTGAGAATAAGTATCACTGAATTCAGTTTAGATTGTCTTATGAGTAGACATGCACACATTGCACTGTTAATCTGCTGAATCAAAGCAGGCTTGTCTGCCTGCACACTTTTCATCACCTAATGCAGTGATTTTCAACCTTTTTTGTTTCACGGCACACTGACAAGGGACTAAAATTGTCAAGGCACACCATCAGTTTTTTGACAATGGACAAGGCACACCATGCTGTTGGTGGGGCGGCTCACATCCCCCAATGGCCCTATTAATAAATGACCCTATCCCAAACTCCCGCGGCACACCTGCAGACCATTCGCGGCACACCAGTGTGCCACGGCACAGTGGTTGAAAATGGCTGACCTAATGTCACAGTGATATGATGAACTACACTTTGAACTTCACTCATCTACTATCTATTCATGACATGATTTTCATCTGTAAATGTCCTAGCAATTTTCCCATGACCCATATTTGTAGCCCACATGGAATCCAGCATTAGCCTGAGCCGGTCCCATGGCATTCTGAACTTCAGTCATGAGCAACCACTGCACCAATGTATCAAGCTACCACCTTCAGGAGCAATGTCAGGAATGGCTTCCTCAATTCCACATCCAAATGCCTATTTTTCCTAGTACTACATCTGCTAAGAAAAATGCCATAGGAAAAGCCCAGAAATTACCAAGAAGGCCACCAACTATCTAAATTGTGACCCAGAACAGAAGCATTGCAAGGCTGGTGTGGGCCACCCTGGTGTGGCACTCGTGGAAGGCCACACAACACAGCCAGGGGAGCACCATCACCACCCAAATATTTGACCCTCGTTGCATTGTCAGCAATGAGGCCCATACTGATGAGCAGAGCTCTGCACTCAGCTGTTTCTCTGTGCACTGGCCTTTCTCCCCCTTGCTTCTGATTGGTTCCAAATCAGGCCACTCCTGAAGCAGCGGGTGGTGACCCAATGACGTGAACATGTCATCATGTCACCCCCAAACTTCCGGAATGCTGAGCCTCCACGAGGTCAGCTCCACACTGGGTACCAGCCAGTCCAGCAATACCACTAATCCTGAGAGACACATAGTTTTGTTCTCATGGAGTGCGCAAGCGGGAACTTCCATGTACACTTCAGTGTTGAGGAAAGCACAGTTCAGACATCCACAACAAGCACATGGGGCTTCCCTAAGCACTGAAATGAATGGTGTATTTCAGAGTCTCTCAATATACAGCAGAGCCACTGGGCTACAGCTGAAACTACTGGCCGGACTGCTTGCCAAGGAAGAAACCTGATTCCCCATCAAAAGCACCATTTCCATGGGAAATGATATCCTACTCCCTGTCAAGGCCCTTGCATTTTTAAACATGCTGTGTCAGATCTTCGAACACGATGCTGCTAATTTTTTTTAAGGTTAATCCTTGATCTGCTGCTTGTTTACCATGGGAGAAGGTAAATTTGCTCTGACTTTTTAAAATAGTAGACTATTTGTTCAGCAGTGCTATTATCTCAGGCTTATTGGGAGTGGTTAATTGAAGTTATGTAATCTTTTATTTGTTCAGCATGATTGCCTGTTTATAAAGCTGAATTCCACTGCTTGAAAATTTAGATATTATCATAGCTTTTACTCTCATCTCTGAGAATGTTCAGAAGGGGGTAAGAATAGGTAAAAAGGAACCCCAATTTTTTTATTTGAAATGCAGGTTGCTTTGATAGAGTAGAAGAAGATATGCATGGACCACAATTCCCATAAGAATTTCACAGTTTATTGGAAAGAGGCGGTTAGGTGTTAATTTCAGGGTGCCGATTTTGTGAGTTGATCTTCGCATAGACCAAGATTTTGTTCCCTGGTTGAAAAATTCCAAGATAAAGTCACTCCTTCATCTGATATATTTTAAAACTCTTTCAAAAAGTCACCACTTGCTGAGCAACAGTTTTTGCTTTGCTTTGTTTTTTTTCTTGATCAATGTTGCAATCCTGATTCATTCTTTCTAAAGCTGTTGCATTTAAAGCATGGCTTAACAGGGAGGAAATTTTAACATCTCATTTGGCAAGAAAGCAAGCAGTTTGCTTGCTGTAAAAATTGTTGAGAAAAGCCCAGCAAAAGCTGACACATGAGCAGAAAATAGTTTGCAGCCTGGTCCCCTCCATATTTACTCAAAAAGGGGCTTACTTACTTGGGATGGGTAGAACTGCAGCAGTCTAGAAATGATAAGTTATTTCGAAAATAATTGAATCCTTTCAGCTTTGAGTATTTGTGCATTAAAATAACTAGTAGTGTTGAACCAAATCAAACCACCCTATCTTTGAATCAACTCATTTAGAGAGTTGCCCAAAGAGCATTAATTATTCCATTCATTAAAAAAATTGGCAAAACAAAATCTCAATTAGGTGCATAATCAAGTCATGAAAATTTAAATGATTAAACTTAAGACTTTTTTTCAAATTGCTTTTGCGTAGCTAAAATCATGATTGCTATTTTGTTTTTTGCTAGTTTACTGTGTTACCCTCTGTTTTGTTTTTATGTATACATTTATTATTTTAATTGCATTTTTATTACTTTACTAGCCGCCTTGGGCCTGTTCATAAAAGGGAGATGCTGACCATAAATATTTTAAATAAATGCTAAAGCAAGGAGGTGGAAAATCAAGAAATTCCTGTCTCCAATGACTGGCAAGACAGCTTCAATTTATGTTGGGTTTAGCCATTGTTCTTTTTGCACATTTAGCAATCTGTGCTGAAGGAAACCCTCAAGATCACACCATTTTAGACCCACCCCCACTGATGATGCACATGTAACCCCAGCCCTGCATATGTACCATTTGTCTGCAGCAATCTGAATGTAGGGAGAGTTCCTTTCTGTGATCACCACCCTGGCATGGCCAGGCCTAACTGTGTATGTTGTCCATGGGATGGGGCTAGTATGAAACAGCCCCAAAGGCTCTGTCTGTGTTCTTCTACATCAACTGCAGAACATCTAAGAGGGCTAATAAGGGACAGATATCACTACTATAAATGGCACTTGCAAACCAACCACCTGACCATTGCTGGGAGATGGATGTGGAAAGAAGCAGTGTCATACATAGAAGAATAGCAGTCTCGGTTGTGGGAAAACTGTGGTTCAAAGTCTTCATCGGTTTTAATGTTCCCTGGGTGGCCTGTGTTAGCAAGCATCTCTTATGCTGCAGCTTCCCTCACTGGGCATTTGTGAAGTTAAAGCACTGTGTGATGTGTTGTCTGCTGAACCTGTAAAAGGAATTAGGCCCCACCCAAGCTGATGGAAGGAAACTGATTTTATTTATCAGGGCCTCTACAGCTCCTCAGTGGGGCCACATTGCCTCAGGTTGTCTAAGCCAAAGAAGACAGGTTGGGGGAGTCTGGAAGCTGGGTTTTACTTAAGGGGACAGTGCTTAGGTAACTGTACCTGAATACAACACAGGTGGATTGGGGAGAAAAACTCACCATGATCCAACCTTCCTGGGCATGGGCAAATGTTAATGCTTAACTCTCTGTGCATTGACACAAGTCAGCAAAAGGAATTAAGGCCTCCAAGGATTCTGTCGTCATCAAATCATAAGAATGTCAACAACTTAAACTTCTCAAGTCAATTGACTGCAGTTAACTCCTCATTAGGTAATACCTGCATGATATTTAGGAGATGACTATCACAGGCATGTTCCAAAATTGTTTTAAATGCAAGACCGGTATCGAGAGATGCACATGGATTAGTGGCATTAGCTGAGCACTGGATGCACATTCACAGGGACTCAAACTCTAATCACATTCCCATTTGAAAGCTGCATTTGTAATCTGAACTGATGGATGAACGCATCACACCAATATGTCTGTTAATTTGTTCAGGTTTATTAAACAGTATTCAGTGAACAGAAGTAGTCATCAATTTAGGTCTGATTGTGGGTGAGAAATAATACAATTAAATAGGATTTTGTAATTTAAGTAATCAATGTGCCCACCTAAAAATTTGATCAAAATCCATTTACATAAAGGGATTTTTTTTTTATTAACCTAAGCAGACTCTATGCATGAGGAGGAAGTTGAGAAGAGAGAAATCTAAACAGAAACCCAGTAAAAGAGAGTGAACCAGCAGAAATGTTGAGTTTCTGCACTAGTCAACAAAGATAAGTTTACTTACACGGCAGTCATTAAAACAAATATTAGCAGTAATTGTTTCATTTAGGGCACAATCCTAACCTGGTCTACTCAGAAGGAAGTCCTATTTTGTTCAGTGGGGCTTACTCTCAGGAAAGCGTGGTTAGGATTGCAGCTTTAGAGCCCAATCCTAGACTCGGCGCCGCAGCTTTGTGCCGCTGCGTACTGTCGCAAACCTGCTGTAAGGCATGTTTGCGAGCCTCACCACCAGGCTACCCCCTGTGCTAGCCCAGCACTGGCTGGTGCGGGGCTTGCACCAGGCTAGTGTGGGGCGGGCGCCCAGCCTCCGCTGCTCAGCAGTATCATGGACAGCCAAGCTGCGGCACAGTAAGTGGCACAAGGTGGGGAGGGGGCAGTGAGGAGGCATTCCGGGGAGGGGGAAGACCGACAGGGGTGGAGAGAGGGCAGGGGGAAGCATGATGGAGAGGTGGGGGTGGGGAGCGGGGGTGGGAGGCATGCTGGGGGAAGGAGGGAGACGGGTCCGTGGAGCTCTGCTCCACTGGATCCAAGGCGTTTGTGCAGGGCTCGCCACCCTACACTAACGCCTTTACTGCCAACCTTTTGGTCAGTGGTAAAGTGAGTAGCCCCATTGTGGGGCTGCTTCCCTTACCCAGGAGAAAGGGCTGCTTCCCTTACCCCTTCTCCCAAGGTGCTGCCTGCGGTAATCTGAGGCGCGCAGGATGCAGCGGCAGCCATTCTCGGTGCCACGGAGGCTGGGCGCCCTGTGGGCTGCACATCAGTACTGTTTCACATCATGCAGTGGCAAATGTATGTATACCACCAAAAGTGGTGTGTCTGTCCCAGAGTTGTTTTAACACAGTATTTGTAATACAAATTTTCTGGATTAACTCAGACCTGCACCAGCTGGTGCAAATCTGCATTGACCTGTGTCAGCAGTTTGGGTCCAGGAAGGGGGATAGGAAATGGTGTGCACCATTGCCACCAATCCTGCCCTACTCCTGGGCTTTTGATCTGCCCACCCCTGCGCCATTGCTACCATCCTCCCATCCTGATACACCACCTTCCCGCTCTCCTCCCAACCCCGCACAGCCCAACACTAACCTAACCTATTGGTGTTCTCTGTTGTACCAGCACGAATGGGAAGGCTTCAGCCTTCCTGCCAATGCTACTGGAGCTGCACTGTTCAAATGCCTTTTGTGACTGGTGCTGACTGCTTTATGGCCTAATGGTGGTGCAGATAGGATTGGGCTGTAAGAGATTCTTGGATATAATTGTTATCCCAGTATGAAAAGAGATGGCTGCCTCTCTTGTTCATTCTGTTCCTTCTGTTTCCATATGGGTAAATAATTCTTTATTTAATGTAACTGATTAACTGTGCATGTAAATGTAACTGCCCAGATTTGCCAAGAAATTACACAATTCAAATAACAATTATGATAAAGCAGTCTTGCATTGCCTTAAAGAATAGCCACTGTATTTCAGCACGAGCTTTCGTGAACTTTACAGTCTATTTCAACAGATGTGTGAAGTGAGTTTTTATGATGTAACGATTACTCCAGATATCTGTTGAAATCTTTCGTGAATCCCCAAAATCATATCCTCTGAGCAGATTACTATACTGAATTCCACTGGTTTTGCTGCACATGGTACATGCAATCCAGTCATTCATTCATTCATTTATTTAAAAGATTTTTATCCCACCTTTCTTCTGTCAGAGCAGATGCCCATGGCAGCTTACAATTTATAGATAAAAAATACAATGTATAAAAACAATGAATAAACTTGGGGACCAACTGGAGGAGGGCAAAACATTTTACACTCAAGGATCTGCTATAGAGGTACAGAGGCAGAAAACCCATCACACAAATGCCAGAGAAAACAAAAAGGTTTTGAGCCCTCGCTGATGCGCCATGAGAGAGGCGGTAGATCTTAATTCCCCTGGTAGGGAGTTCCATAATTGTGGCAACACTACCAAAAAGGCTCACCCTGTGCCTCCATTCCCCTAACTTTGGGAGAAAGGCGGCACTTGCAGGAAAGCCCCCTCAGATGACCTAAGAGGGCAGGCTGGAAAATATGAGAGAAGGCGGTCCCTCAGATAACCTGGCCCCAAACTGTGAAGGTCAATACCAGCACCTTGAATTGGGCCCAGAAGCAAATGGTGCTTATATTCCACATGAAGCTTTGATCTGCATAATCAGTCATTGACCAAAATCCTTTTCAAGAATCATCTCCTCCTTGATATGGGGAGAGGAGTAGAAACATGCCAGCTAGCCATGCCCTCCTCCCCGATGCTCTCTGGCTTCATCTCCTTGAGGTCGTACATTCATTGTTATCTGCAAGAAGAGTTATGTCCCATGATTCCAAGCCAGAAGACGCTCTACAGACAAGCATTAAGTACTAGGATTCCAGAGGCATGACATCACATGTTGGTATCAGGGAGATCCAGTGTTTGTTTTGGGAGGGGGGTATGAGCACTACCAACTCCAGAGTCCAGGTCAACCATGCAGGTAGACCTGGGCGCTGAGTGGTCCTTTATGTCCTCCATGGCTGAAGTTCACTGGGCAGGTATACCTGAGTTCCTACCTGAACTTGGAGCCCAGATCTACCAACTGGGTAGACCTGGTCTCCCAGTTGAATCTCTGAGGCCAAGGTTTGCTGAGCAGGTAGACCTAGGCTCCTAGATAGATGTACCTGCCTGAACTTGGAGCCCAGATCTACCTGCCTGGTAGACCTGGGCTCCTATTCCATCTTTTCAAGGTGGGTAGACCTGGGCTCCCGGCTGTGCTTGGGCTTGGTCACCCAAGGTTTGCTTGGATTTTCCTGTCTGTGGGAGACCCAAAATGTCTCATGAGTTAGTATTGCACCCTGTCTTGTAGAATACACTTTGATTCACTTGGCGTAGGTAGTGGTGGAACATATGAAGTTGTCTTTTACACATCTCCCCAATTTTTGGATGCATCCTGCAAATTGGCTGTAGCATTTCAGGCAGAGGTTTTCCCAAGCCCTACCTGGAGATGCTAAGTGTGCTCTGCAATTTTGCTACTGCCCCTTGCTATAATTGGGGGTACTGGCAATGACCCACCTTGTAAAGCCAGCAGTACATCTCAGGACTGCCTCAAGGCCAGCATAGTGGGCTCACTATCCTGCTAGTCTTTGGTCATTGCACTCCATCCTAAACAATGGATTTGTTGGTAGAAATAAAGGCAGATCTCGAATGCATTCCAAGCCATTATTTATGTTCTCTAAACCAAGCTCCATTAGGTGGAAATAGGCATAAGAAATATGAAATAAGTCTAACTTGTCCAGAGTTGTGGGAGGTCAATTATCTGTGGATCATTTCAAACACCTAATGCCTTTATAAAAATGCTACGAATCCCTAACATGATTTTCAGCAATATTATAATTAGTGAAATGAGTCGTTTTTGCCCCCACTCAATATACCGTGGATAATTGTTAGGGTAAATTGGACAGCTTGAATAGTTTTGCAATTTATTCCCTCAACATGTATAATTTTAATTTGATCAGTTGGAACAAAGTACAGCACTGCCAAAGGGCACAAAAATAACATAAGCATAATAAATTATCGAGAGTAATAATGGGAGATATTAATTGCTGTTCTCTTGTTCTCCTGCTTTATCTGTTAATTGTATTCATATATCACTCCTTGTATATAAATTTGCCTTCAATTATTTTTACTATCACAGGGGTAAGAAGGCAGTCAGCCCTAAAGGCACATAGGGTTTTTTTTTTGTTTTAGTCTGTGTGTGTGTGTGTGTGTGTGTGTGTGTGTGTGCTGTTTAACCAACAGCTGTAACTTCAGAAGCTGTTCATAGGAGCAGAATGAAGAACATGGTTAGGCAATACTATTGCCCAAAGCTTAAGAAACTGACCAGTTAAGTAAATCATGTGGTTAGAATAGTATGAGGTAGTGTGAAAAGCAAATTATATGAAAACATGCCAACAGCAGAATATTACTTTGGGGGATGGGTGCAGAGAGAGAATGTCTGTGAGTGGGTATTTGTGTAATAATGTAGCTAAATTTCAAGTTCATGGTTCAAGAGAACAGCAGCCAAGTGTAGTCATTCAGGAAGAGGACGAGAGAGAAGACTGATTATACACAGTACAGCACAAATATCAGTCACTGTCCAGCTCCACCTGCTATACACAGTTGCAATCTTGACAATCATGGGCACTGTAATATTTGTGAGGTGTTCAGGCACAGTGAATTAACTGTACAGGTGGCACCTCAATATCCATGAGGGATCTGTTCTCTGACCCCCCCTCCCCACACAGATTCAGAAAACCACGGATAAACAAATCCGCAGTTTCAGCGCCTTTAAACCCTCTGAAGTCAACCAGAGCACAACTCTGGTCTCCTTCAGAGGCCTTTCTGAAGCCTGCAGAGGTCACACACATGTTCTATTACTACTAATACATAGTATTTAGTTAGACCAGACCCTGCAAAATCCTCCTTCATGTCAGCTTTGTAAAGACTCTAGTACCAGCTACTGCATATTAGCTAGAAGGAACGACCTTCTTCAGTAAGGTTGGAGCACTTGTCTTTTTCAGGATCCTCAGAATAAGAGATCCCTCTGATTGGATTAACACACCTGCAAACAGGTGATATGGCTGATCAGTGTGCAATCTGGATAATCAAGCCGAAAAATAATTCAGAACTGTGTCACTTTGAGATGGAACACCATTATTTTAGCTGTGCTGTGACTCTCACTTGCTGAGAGAACTGAGATAAATAGAGGGACAATTTGTGGTGATCAGAGAAATACTGGAAGTCAGCAACATCTCCCACAGAACCTCGTTTGGATTGCCAAATTTATATCCCCCAAACCTGACCAATTTTTAGCAAGAGTGGGATAGATACTGGTCTATTACATTGACGTTTGCCGATTCAATGACCAAAACAATGTCTTCAGAAATAGTGGCAGCTGTTAGAATCGACATTTCACCATTGCTATTGCAAAGGCCTTTGAGGCTCCTGTGCTTTCATTGAGCATTCAGGGAAGCTCAGCATCATTGATCATACATCAAGTTTGCTGAAATCAATAGTTCCCAAATTGTGGGTCCGGGACCCACCAGTGGACAGTGACCCAATTTCTGTTTGGTCGGAAAACCGACAGGGCAGATTAGGCTACATGCATCAAGGGTTAAACAAGCTGCTACTGGAGGGGAGCACTGTTGCCTAATCACCCTTATAGCCACACCCCTTGGCATTTATAAATCAGGCAGCAACCTCTAAAGACTCTAAAAAGTTTGAGAACCACTGGTTTATGCATGCATAAGAGACTGCCAAAGGCTTCCGTGGTCTTTGTTGCATTCATAGTGTGAACTGAGTTTACCTGCCTATCTCTTCCACTTTCATGTTCACGCAAAGTGGGGCAGGGACCTCCAGGAGATCCAGTATGTGCCCTTAAAGCCATTGTAAAGTCTGAGTATGTCGTCCAAGGAGCCTGGTGATGTTTGTGCCTCATGCCAAGACCTACAAGCCTTTGAGGAAGCCCAGCAGAGCCTGGGCAACTTGGCATCTGGCTGGACATTCAGTACATTTACCTGCTTGTTCCAGGGTAATTGATCAGATTATAGGCTGTTTTCCTACAACTATGCTGTAAATTTACCTTGTGAGGTTTGAGTTTCAATTGTTTCTGTTTAGAACAGAAACAAATGGCAAGCATAGGGATTTAGTGAATGAATGAATGACATTGATGTTTTCTTTTCAACTAGCACTATACCTTACATCTGAAGAAAACATCCCCATGTCATCCTGGTCTTGGCTATGGAAGAAAAAAAGGAATTCAGTCTTCCCTGCAGCAGAAAGCCAAACCAAAACAGGTAAAAATGAAGCCGGTGTCTTTCCAAACATCAGTTAATACTTCAGAGTTACACCATGACCAGAAGGAAATTATGAAAACTTCAGAACAACAGAGAGCAAGAATATTCACTCTAAACTGTTATACCACAATCATTATTTCTTTGTTTGCGAACACTTTTCTTTTGAAAAGTGGTATATAAACAGTCTGTAGTAGTAGTAGTAGTAGTAGTAGTAGTAGTAGTAGTAGTATACCTCTTAGTTAGTACATAACAATGTTATGGGCGGGGAGGTAGCTCAGTGTTAGAGCACATAACTTTGTGTGCAGAAGGCCTCATATTCAAATCCTGATATCTCAAGGCGGGGCAGAGAAAAACCTTTTTCTTAAATCCTGGAGAGTCACTGACAGTCAGTGTCACCAACGCTAACCTAGATAGACCCAGAGTCTTACTCAGTATTTTGGCTGCTGCTGAAGTCTCTGAGACTTAACAGACTTCCAAGAAAATGTGTTGAGGATCACAGATAATTAACTCTACGCAAATAGGCGTTATCTTTTCAGTCCCTTTTTGCAAGCTTGCACACAGTGCAGTTGAAATACCGCAAGGAGTATTGTGGTATTCTGCTGAGACACTCCTTAGTTGTTATAGGAATTCTTCCTGACCTTTGACTACCCCCTGGAATATAAGATAGGGTGGCCCAATGATTTGTATGAACATGCCTTCATTGGCAGTGCATATACCTGCAGTCTTTTGGTATCAGAGTATATGCTTGTACCTGTTGCAACAAGCCATGATTATGTAGAACCAAACTTTTTTTAGAAAGCCAACATTGATTTGCATCACAGCACACAAACAATGGCTTGGGTTATATGTTATAGAGTTGCATATGATAGAGTTACATTGCATGAAATTCCAGTTATAGCCAATGGCTATATGAGGCCAACTGAAGCAGTCACCTCAGGCACCAGTTTGGTTGGGAAGACACTCTGTCCCACCTACTTGCCTCCAGTGCTCCTCTTCATTAAACTCCCTGGGTTGAAAAACAAAGAGAGGGTCAGAGAGGAAAAAGAACTGTGGAGGGGAGTGCTGAGCTAGAACATTGGTGAGTGGGAAGACCAGAGGCCGGCACATCATCAGGTGAAAGAGGGCAGCGTTTGGCCTGCTGCCTCAGGAGGTGTTGGACCAGCCACAACCCACTTATTTTTAACTGTCCTCCTATTCTCTGGTCAGCAGCCCCTCTCTCTGCACCTTCTGAATAGTATCCACAGTGTACAGGTAGTAAGTTCATGGCTTTATACATCAAATGAATATGACCTTATTCTCCAGCCTGAATGAAGAAGGCCCACAAGAGTGCACGCATGCAAACACACATTATAGGGGGCACAGAAAGACATACAAACTGAAGTCATAGGGAGCACCGAAGGAGTCATACGTAAACCAGCGTATGTAGCAGAGTTAGTGCTTTGTAGCAGAGAACAAATTCAAATCCCAACTTAGCCATGGAGTTCAGTGGGTCACGCAGGCTCTTGTACCTTTTCTATAATGTAATGCTGTTTAGATCATTTTCAACCAATTAATCCACTGCTGAGCTCATGTATTGTTAACCCCTTTGGCATAATCAGTTCTATACAGTACTGTATTTCATGTTCTGTTTTCCCATTCCCTCAAAAACATCAATGAACTGATCCTCTACATTACCATTTTGTGCTCCTGAAGAGGACACATTTTGGGGGATGAGGGCCACTGCTGCAAATATTTCATATAGGTGACTCATCCTCATTACCATGCACCATGACAAAGCATTTTACACATTGCCTTCCCGTTTAACTTCCAGTTCACGGTTATTCATAACTGGTATTTTTGCTCTTAATTTCATGTTTCTCCATATAGTTGGGTGACTTCTGTAACCCAGCAACTTTCAGGAATCGCATTAATTTGTGCTCTCATGTTTAAAATTCACTGCACTGCTGTCCATCTCTGAGGTAAGATGCCAGTCCTTTGATGATGCTGATTGCTGCAAAGTATTAAGGTATACCTCATATTCATTAGAGGCAGAGGTTGCTTCTTCCTGCAGGTCTTTTTCTTGCTACCCTGCTGTTGTCTGCAAACTGTAGGAAAACAGCCTGTTTTATTTTTGGTATTTATGAAAACATTTCCATAAGCCCAGTATTGAGCTGGCACATTCCACACAGTTCACAGTTTTTGCTTGCTGTTCCATAACAGCAAATGTAGACTTTGACAGCGATCTAAACTAAAGGCACAGTCCTGACCACAGACTCAGCAGAACACTTTCCTTCCTGGTAGCCGACTCTTTCTTGGGTGTTTTTCTGCTACTTGGCACACTTCAATGGCCTTTCCCAATATAATTTCTTGCAATCTGTCTCTCCATTTGCAGTTGTGACCTCTTAAACCAATTTGATTCCCTACGAATGAGTCAGCAAGCAACCACTAGTCATAAGTTCTCCAATCAGTCACAAAATTCAGAAAGACTTTGCCACGTTTTTATTTTCTTGTTTGACAAAACCTCTCTCAAAAGCCTCATTTTTACTTGCTGTACTACATTCTTCAAACTTGTTTGAAAATAACATATTTAGACTTTTCCTCTGTAGTTAGCCAAAAGATATTAAACTAGGCATTAAAGCCCGAGGCCCTGTAAGGTTAAAAACGAGGGGGGTATCTTTTTATCTGGCTTCACCACAGCTCCACTGGCTTTTAGGAACATATCAAGCTGCTGTTGTCAGCAGCCTGAGTGGAAAGATCAAGTTTTATGGAACTCTCAGATGCTTTAATTTGCTTCTTACTCACTCTTTCCAGCTTCACAGCCACTTTGGTGTCATGTACAGGGCCCACGGGGGGGGGGGAAGCGGGGGGGGGAGCGGCTGGTTCAAATTACCAGGGCCTGGTGGTACAGAAGGAGCCTGGGGCCTGACTATGTTGCACATGTTTTTGTCTTTCTCAGTAGTATCATTGTTGATTGTTTTTGACATCCACTGTAAAAACAAACTTTCACTGGGGCCAAACCCATTCTCAGCAGCTCTGACCATGTGCTGTTTTCTGCTTTAATGAAAGATGCAAACACTGTTATATGCTAACAACATAGAGTTTCATATAACTATTTAATAAGAGGACTCCATAGTTGATAACCTCTCTGCTTGTTCTCTGGTGGGCTTGATCACACTTCTCACTTAATAAGTTCCATCTGATTTTCTTTCAATCCACCTCTTCAGGGAAGCTTATCACCACAAAAGTCTATGGACTTTCAGCCAAGCTCTCGCAACTAATCCACTGAGGAGGCAGAGTGCATTTCCTAGCTCTGCCCCAAGTTGGCATGTTCACAAGTCCACACAGTTGCCTTTAGTGTGAAAAGCTTCTGCATTTGCAGAGCTATATGCATGCAGGGTTCCTCCACACAATTAGATGTCCTGATCCCTCAGAGTTCTCAGTCACCTGGAAGACTGCTGTGAATGTAGTGTGCATGTAGAGCTCTGTCCCACAAACTCATGACCACCACAGGGTGTAGTCAGTGACTGTATCAGTATCAGCAGGCATGGCCCTGCTTTCCTCTATAAACATGAATAGAGGTTGAGTGAATGCACTCTTGTCAGCAACAGGTAGCCCCCCACAGGAGAGAGTCAAAGCAGCCCATTCTCACTTCTGTATGTGAACAGGACCACCACTTGGAAAGTTTGTTTGAACCAGCCTGTAGTGCTATTTCAAAGGGCTTCTGGGGGGAAAAAATGGTGCTTGCTAATGGGCAGAGAAGCTCATCAGAATTTCCTAAACTTATCCCCAGATTATGGAAATTGGCTCTGCCTGAGAAACTGGTGGAGAAAATAAGAGGAGCATTTCAGATAAACCATGACAGCAACTGTTATCCTGCACATGCCCAATCTTGTCTGATCTTGGAAGCTAAGCAAGGTCAGGCCTGGTTAGTACTTGGATGGGAGACAGCCTGAGAATACTGGGTGCTGTAGGCTTATACCATAGTCTTTCGAGACTGAAGGTTGCCAACCAACCATTCCTTGTTGCAAATGGGATTTACATTATGAGTCAGCATGAAATTATTGTTTTTTAACAAGCAGCTGATCTGCTGCACTGATACCAAAAATATCTATCACTAGACTGTCAAAGCCTTGAATCCAGCCTTTGGTTTTGTTCCAGGAGACCTTGCTGTTGTGTGGACACCAGGATTACTCATCACTAAGCAACACTGGTGGTCATTTGTAATGACAGTCTGTGCCATAGTGTGCTGCAGGTCAAAGGTAGCCTGCCTTGCATAGCGCACAGTGTTCTACGACTTTACTACCAGACCCTAATACTCTTTGTTGCCATGTTGCCTCAAATTTTCCAGTGGTTTTCTCACACAAATTGATATCATGTAACTTTTTGCATGTCCTAATCTATTCAGACAACTTCCAAACATACATGGGCTCTGAAATTACACAACTGAACAGCTCCGTAAGTATCATGTTTTCTGTTTAAACAAAAGCTTCATTTTGCCAGGCTTGTCATGTGAAAACATGCTGACTTAATGGTCTGATTTATCACAATAGTGCCTTTCCTTGGATTTGAAAGAACCTATACAGCAAGAACTGTCCAAAGACTGAAGAATTTTCTTGCAAATCTAGAAAAATATCTTCTAGCATGGTATCATTTAATGAAGAATTGAACAATGGCTGCAAACCTACATACACACATGCAGGGCAGCCAATCTCTAGAACAAGGTTTTAAGAGTCCTGTCCTTTTGAAAGCATATTCTCAGTGCACCTCATCTAGACGAACTAAAAAGAACACTATGATTTAAATTTATTCCTTTGCAAAATAATCAAAGGTTCTCATCCTGTTCTCATACTGAAGTATTAAGATAGCATGCATAGCTGAAGGAGGCAGTGCCAAAGGGGACCCCCCTTTTCTCCTCCTTGAGACCAGCTCCTGGTGTGGTTAGGCAATGAGGGGCGATTTGCGGATAGAGAGCATTGACCCCACCAGTCTTCCTGTCATCAGTGAGAGCACAAGTTGGAGAGGAAGCTGTTGGGGCAGTTCCTTTTTCTTGGGTACATTCTTGCACTGTTACTTTATGTAGAGTTGGGTGGGGTTGGTGGGTCATTGCTTGGTTAGCTTTGGTGTTGGACTATGTGGAAATTGGATGGGGCTTTTTTTTAATCCCCTCTAGTTTCATACTTCCAAGATGCACCTGATGGCACATTGAGCAATATAAATGCCACTGAAACAGAAGGTGTGGGGTTCAGACTGGCTAAGTGGGTCTTCTGATGTGTGTGGGCCCTCAGCTAGCTCAGATACAAGCCCTGGTGATCGTCTTTGCTGGAGCCCTCCAGCCCTCCATAGCTTTACTTCTATCCTTGTGTATTAATATGGTAATGTTCTTCTTTTCTAGAGGCCTGGGTACAAACAGTTATCCCGTCAAGCTCCCAAGTAACTGAAGAGTCACTGAGAAGTGATGTGGAACCCAAATCACAAACGACTATCATCTCCTCTGTCCCTTTGCCAGGCAGTGTCATTGACTACCCAGATGAGATGCAAGCACATCCCTTGTACGTTACAAAAAGCATTGCTACTGATGCAGAAGTTGGGCATGGTAAGCATGGCTAACAAAGCCAGTAGAGATGGTGGGTTGAGATTCTTTTCCATAATATGAGAACCCAGTAAGTTCAACACCAACAAAATGATGCACCATTTCATATAATGCATAATTGGCTTATGAAATTCACTGCCACTTGATGTAGTGATGGCTACTAATTTAGATGGCTTTAAAAGAGCAGTGGGCAAATTCATGCATATGTCTATCGATGGTGGATAACTAAGTGGAAGGTTTAGGTTCCGAAGTAATAAAACTTTAAATATGAATGTTGGGGATGCATAAAAAGCTACAACGGTCCAGTTTTCACCTCTTGTTTCCAAATACAGATGGACCCTTGTTATCCATGAGAGTTCCATTCCTGGACCCCTCGTGGATACCGAAATCCATGTGATATTAAATCAGATTTCAGGATCCACTGAGCTCTTGAATGACATCCAGAGCTGTTCTAAGGCCCCCAAAAGTGTTGGAAAGTGACTTCCAGTTTGGCCTTCCAGTGCTTTAAGGGTGCCTATCTGAGGCCCACAGAGTCTGCGCGTGGCCTCTACGGGCCTCAGAAAAGTCCCCCCAAAAGTGTTGGAAAGCCCTCTAAAGCATTGGAAGGTGGAACCAGAAGTTGCCTTTCAATGCTTTTGGGGCCTCAGAAGAGTCTCCAGAGGTGACCCAGAGCTGTGCTCCGGTCACCTCCGGAGGCTTCAGGTTGGGTCAAATGTGACTCTACGGGGGTCCAGCGGACCTACTTTGAGTCAAATCTGTGGATCAAAAATCCATGGATAAGTAGGATCAACCTGTATTCCCAGTTATGAGAATGATTGGATTTTAGGAGACTGACAGTCCAATTCTGCATGCAGTGGTGCAGCTATGAAGAGATAAAGACAAATATTCTTTCCTCACCTCCCTGTAGGCTGCTTGGTCGACATTGGGTCTCCTTGGACCTACATCAACTATTTTGTTGGCATAAGTTCAAAGAGCCTCAGGGGTAGATTTGGCCAGGAAAAGAGAATAGGATCTGGTGTATGAGACAGTCACCAAGATCCACTCGGTCTCACCTTCAAACCACCCCTAGTTTGACCCACTCTGTGCCCCAATTCTCCACCAAACTGCCCACAGACTACCCCTCTCAGAGCATCTGATCAATTTGGGTGTGTGTTTGGGCATCCAGCCGTTTCCACTGGTGGCTTCTAGTATGCAACAGTGTTGCAAAGTTTGCACTGACACAAGGTGACTTATCTGCTGCTGTAAGTCCCTGACTGGATCGGAAGAAAAGTGAGAAAATATTTATCAAACATCCAATTATGTGGCCTCACTTTTCTGAGCTTCACCCATTTCCTGAATACTGGAATATGCAGAAAGAAGTGAGGTCTACTAAATCCCTGGTTATAAAAACAAAAGGGAAATAATGAGTCCTGTCATCGTTTACCTTAATTCTTGCCTTCATCCATCCTTTAGTGGTTCACAACAATACTGATCATTCAGCATGCCGATTCACCAACCTGCACTGACCTATCTATGAATAACAGACACAAACAATAGGATATTGGTTTGTAAGTAGCAGCAATGGCAGTCCAGGCGAGAAGCAGAAATCGTTCTGCTTAGCTCACCTCATATTGGCAGCTCTAGTAAGCCCCTCTCTTCTTCCAAGTATGTATGCAGTTCCAACCTGGATTAACCTGGACCCCAAATGTTATGCCTGTGTTCAGTCATCTGGACCACCTACGAAGTGTATGGTCAGCTGCCTAGACCAAAGGCCCTTCCATTGGCCCTTCCCAACTGCAAATCCAAAGAGTCAAGACATTGTACACAAAACAGATTTCAAGAGAATGATGTTACCTCCAATGAAGTAGAAACCAACAAAGTTTGAATGTATTTCAGTACCTTTTCTGTTTGGGTCAACTGAGGGCCAAGTTCCATGTTTCTCTAAATATTTAATATTGCCTGGTGTGCTTGCTTTAGAAAGGGGGAGGTGCCTGGGGGCCACAAAAGGAAATGGAACCAAAGTGGGCTGGGCTGGGGGGCTTTCAGACATTGCTCCTACCTTGTTTGCACTCTGGACCATGCCACCCCAAAGCTTCCAATGAACACCTTTCCTCTCTTTAAAATTGTGCCAAGGGGGGGGGGGAGACGCAATCAGATGCAGAACCATGGTAGGGCAAAGTCCTAAAGACCCCCAACCCCACACACATAGTTCTGTTCCCTTTTGTATACCTCCCCATCTGCTATACTTTATAAATAAATACAGGTGTGCGCCGTTTAACAACCGTTCACTTAACGATGGGCCACATATATGACGATGGTCAAAGCACCATAAAGATGCTCTTAATGAGGCAATCATGTCTCCCATAGCCTGCAGCAGAGTGTCTGTTTACAGGACAAAGAGGCTCTTAATGCAAAGAAGAGACAATCTATCTCCAATAGCCTGTGCAGCCAGCTAGTGTCTGGCAGGGAGTGTCTGTTTACACAACAAAGGCAATAGATCGGACTGAATGTTCACTTAATGACCTAATCGCATAACAACAGGGATTGGAGAACGTATCCCTATTGTTAAGTTGCGCACTCCTGTACATAAGAAAAAATGCACACTGTGCCATGTTATGGATTTACAGCAATGTATAACTTGACCTTTCAACCAATTAATATTATGTAACCCAACTAATCTTTTTGACTGAAAATAAACATATTTCAACTAAAAGGAGCTTTCCATCAAAGTCCGGAGTGGCACCTAACTACAGAATGGTATAAGGTTTCCCAGCATGCTTTACAATCTGCCTTTGCTTTAACAGGTGAAGTTGGGCAAGGCCAATCGTTTTTAAATAAACTTGGCTTCAACAAGAACAAGCTGTCATTTGTAGAGTGCCTGAATGAATGGAAAGGAAACAAAACAACTGTGCAGAAAGGTATTTCAAAAGTTGTACATATTCTGCCTGACATTCCACAGTGATTCCCACAGTGAGACAGTGGCATTTCCTTGTGCACATCTCTTATTTTTATTTTGTGAACGGGTTTTGTGAACTGGCAAACATTTTTATTACTTTTTATTTGAATGCAAGATGCATGATTCATATGTGCAATTGTGTCTGGTGCTGAGGGTGTGCCAAGAGAACACGATGCAGACCAGTACTGTGAGTTGTAGCAGAGCTGATGGCAAGAGGCCTCAGATTTGTAGGCCTAGAGGGCCACACTTTTAAAGTGTCAGAGCAAAGTGCCTCTGCCATCCCACACTCTATCAGGCTAGCATGGAGGAAGCCTTGCCAGGCTCTTGTTCCTTGGACAATTGCATGAGCGGCCATCCCTTGCTTGCGCAGAAATGTGAACAAAATTCACACCCCAGGAGCTTCCTGACTGGAGTAAACAAGGGCTTTTTGAGGGCAAGTGGTGTGCTGGAGTGTGAACAAGGGAAATGAAGCCCAGGTCCAAATCTAACTTTTTTGAGCAAATACATAAGAGTGTAGGAGGGAAGCTCGTGGACAGAATATGCTTGATTTGTTGTTTTTTTATTGTCACATTCCCATGTGTAGTGGTTAACGTGGGTTAAAGAAGTACAGGGTGTTTTCAGGTATGAACATTCCTGGTATGTTTTGCTATGTGCCTCTGAGAATCAAGAATCATGTTTTCATCACTTGTAGGTCATCCAAGTTCTCCAAGAGAGCTGTCTCCTGACAATCAACTGGGAGGCTGCCTGTCCAAAGAAGAGCAGCCTTACATTCCATACCGATTAGCTAAATTATATATCACCAAGGTAAATAGATACCGAAAATGATTTCTCATGGGAGCTGACTTTGCTGCTAATGCATTACTGGATTACTTTAAGCCTTCTTTTCTACTAACATATTGCTAAGGGCAAATTAATATTTCTTACACTTTTACCGCTGTAGTGCACTTGTCTTAAAGCAGATGCATAATGTTAACTAATTTTGTCTATTGCAAGGGATGGTAAACAGAAAAAATGTCTCCATTTAACTGAGCCCTAGTACATGCTATTGAAACAAACGAATGTATTCTTCCCCTCTGCTGTCTGCCCTATGGCAAATTTGAAATGGCAACTGCCTTGGGGCAGGGACATGGAGAGGACTGGGTTGTAACTTTATGTAACTGTTCAGATCTTGCCAAATCTAAGAACAGTTTCACTTCTGTCTTGATTAATGTTTCAGGATGAACTGAGTTGAGTTTATCCAGATGGACGCACCTTCCTTTGTATATAAGCCAAAAAGCAGTTTATCATTCTACAGACAGTAACATTCCTTTCCTCTTCTACAAACCTTAACTGATCATTTGTTTAACTGTTGCATTTCAACCAAAGACAAGTGTGCATGAAATGTTGCCTACAATAGGGAATAAGTCTTAGAGGCTAGGACTCAGTGAGAAAGGAGTAAATGAAATGGCCAGTGGAGAATGCCCAAAGACATTTTGTTTTGTGTCTGTGTTTTTTTAACTGACAAGCAGCTAGGCCTTTGGGAATCATAAACATACATCAGTGTGTGCATGCACCGATTTTTGTCTGCTTTTGACAAATGGCTTAGGTATGTCTTGTGTTTGTGTCTGCTTGGAGACCTATCACGTTTTTAATTGCTCTAGGGCAGGAACTACCACTTGTTAACTTCATTGCTCTTTCCTAAAACTTGAGAATGAAATTCATGCTTAAATCTCTTAGGTACACAGTTACCAACACTGAACAGGGCAATATTCAAAATACATTATACAACATGCTAAGTGGAAATCACTATTGCAACCTGGTCCTAGCCCTTCAAGTTTATTCAGTAATTCCTTCCCTGTGTGTGTCTCTATCTTTGTGTATCCGGATGCTTATCAATGACATGCTTTCTATGATCTTTTATTTTAGTTGTCCTTGTATGTTTCGACTGCTGGTTACGGAAAGGGATAAGTTGAATGTTTCCATTTGCATTCTTCTTACAGATTGCAAAAGAGATGCAGCAGATGAAGTCTGGGTATATAAAAGTCATCAAAGAGCTAGAGCGTGCAGGAAAAGAAAACAAGGTGAATTTCTCATCCCAATGGAAGAAGAAACCCAGGTGTCCACTGTTTCATACCTTTCACTGTGTGAACAAATATGACTTCATCAACCACTTTTAATATTAGTTGCACTTGTAAAAGACACACCAAGTGCTTGGGGTGCTTGTGTACAGGGACACACACTACCGTCTTCTTTAAAGAAATATGATTTTTGGCACAGCTGCATCATTGGGGGGGCAATAGGATTGGACTCTGGTGCAATCCTTTACATACTGATCTTGGAGTAAGTCCCATTGCAGTGTACCTCTGAGTAGACGTTCCTGGGACTGTGCTGTTACTTTTATAAGAAAATTTTTGCATATGTACTGTCTAATTCTAAGCAAAGTTAGGCATGCTTAAGTTCATTGAAATCAATAAGCTTAGGAACGCTAAACTCTGCATTATACCAAGCTCATATTCGGAAATGATTACATTGACTTTAATAGAGTTACATCCGAGTAACTCCTTTTAACATTGATTTTTGTTGGACTTTTCCATTGTGGCCTATTTAACCCATTTGCTGTCATCATGCCCTTTTTTTGTTTTGTTCTCCAAGTGTCAGTGTTCACAGTACTGCTTTTAAAACTTGAAACTCAGGCTCCAGTTTTCATATTAGATGGCCCTCTGATGATTGTTTTTGTGAACAAAAATACAAGCATTTAAATCAGTGGTTCCAACCTTTAGGAGCCCACAGGCCACTAATACAAATATTGGAATCATTGAGAACCACATGCAGCCCCTCACCCCTGCAAATACAATTAAATTTATAATTAGAGCTATATTAGAGATTTATTAGATATTTTTAACAGAGATTTATAGGTTGCTGCTTTTGTTGCCAGCTGTGGATGTGAGTGGTCTACTCACCTTTCTGGTGGTCCATGTGGAAGCATCTTCCAAGCACTGTGCTCCCCATGGACCACCAGAGAGGGTAGAGAATGAACTGCAACAGCAGGAAGAGTCTTTGGAGCCCTGGTCTACTGTGCTTCCCAATGTGGAGCCCAGGTCTACCTGCCCACACTCCTTCATGGTAAGCAGATGCACAAGCAAAAGAGCTGCTGTAGCAGGTTTCCTCCTAGATTTGACACTGTTCAGGAATGTCATGTGTGCATGCTTTGGCCCAGCACATATAGCTTGCGGAAGCCGCTGCAACCGCGCACCCAATATCCCACATTGGCAGAAGGTCCGGGTGAAATTGGAAAAGATAATATCCCAGGAAATTTCTCCTTTGACTCCTGGCCCCCTTTTTGACCCTGGGCCCAGGAACAGAATAGCCCCTTTACCCCGTCCTGCATGCACCCCCACCCCATTCACACAAAAAGTACATTTAAATTTGTACTAATTAGAGATTTGTTAGAGATTTATTAGCTGTATTATTTATAGTGAAGATTTGTGGGTTGCTGCTTTCGTTGCTGTCTGCGGGCAACAGCAGTTCTTGCTAGAACTGATGAAAGGCAATTTTATTTTTCCTGAGACTTTGTGGACCACTTTTCAGGGTCTCGTGGACCACCTGTGGTTCCCCAACCACAGGCTGGGAATCAGTGATTTAAATGAAGTTTTTAATAATCAAGCTGTTGGCAGTGGCCTTGGGTAAAGAACAATGGCAATAATGTTTAACTTTCTGCCATTAATCGACTGGGCAGAACAAAGAACCAGGAGGCAAAGTTCTGCCTCCTTTGATCGGGAAATATTGTTTAGAGCCTTTCATTTCTGAGCTTCCAGGAATTAGCAGAACTTGCACATATGCTTGCATGATTTTGCCCCCCACCCCGAAGAATAGGGGAAGGCCCTTTTCCAATGCAACTGTATGTACACTTATGTGCAAAGTCAATATCATTGTCATTGGAAATTTACCACCCAGGGCAATGGTATCATCAAAGTTCAAGTTGAGTCAAGTTCAATTATTATGTTTTCACACAATTACTCCAAGATGATTTGGTGTCCTGAAGCATAATTGTTTCATCATCTGCCCTTGGTTTCACACTCAATACATTTTTAATGCTAGTGTTATTAAAACCACATAATTAAGAATTGAATGAGATATAAGGCTTGAAAAATTGCTTAATTTTCTCACTTTTTATTATTTCTCAAAATTGCAGAGTTGAATGCTACTCACTATAACGACTTACCCAGACACATTTGTATAGGATTGCCATCTTAATGTAACATGAACTACACACATTCTCAGGCCCAGGGCCTTGAAGAGGGGGGGTAAAGGGGGTAATTTTAACCTGGGCCCAGGGTGAAAAAGGGGGCCACAGGAGCCCAGGGAGGGACCCAGAAATTTTCAAGGATCTGTCATTTTCCTATCTACTTAGACTTGTTGCCCGCACAGGATGCTGGGGACACAACCACAAGCGTGCAGCTGCAGCTACTGGCAAGCCATATATGCTGGGCCGAGGAATGCAGACATGACACTCCTTAACACAGCATCAAACCTGGGAGGAAGCTGGGCTGCTACAGTAGCTCTTAGGCTTGTGGATCTGCTTGCTATGAAGACGTGTAGAGGAGCTCAGGGACACAGCTGCACAGAAGTAAGTTTTGCTACTCATAGAATTGACACTTTCCATTCTAGTGGGAGCCTAAATAGGATGATGCTAATTTTCTGCAATGATTTTCTATATTTAAAAGATTTTAGAGAGACTTAGGAGTGTGTTTGGTTTTACATCTTACTGTTTCTAGCTGTTGAATGAGTGGGTAGACCTGGGCTCCAAAGTCTTTTCCAGCTGTCGCCACCCTCACCCCATCCTGTTTTGTTCCTCCCTGCCCCTGTTCTGCTCACGCATCACCATTCTTCCCTGCTGTGTTTCGTGTGTTCCCCCCCCCCCGCAAAGGGGCCCAAAACAAACTTTGTACCCCTGATAAAATTCCTCTCAGAGGTCCTGCTCAGGCCACATATAGCCCATCTCTAAGGCAGCCCTTAAGAAAGACAATGCCTTAGATATTAACATACAGCCTATATAAGTATAGGACTGCGACCATAATCATTCTGGGCTTCAAGAATGGTGAGCTCTTGCCTGTAGAGGGTGCACCGCATGATCCTGCATTGGAGAACAGATAGAGTGGATCTCTGAATATGGAACTGTGCCAGAAGTTAGAGGTCAGGGGCTTCCTTTTCAACAGGTGGAACCAAAGTGCCAGCTGGAAGCAAATCCCCTGCAGAGCACATATGATGCATGGCCTCCGCTGTATCCAATGCAGTTTAAGAGCAGGCTGGAGGTTTCCTCAGGGTAATGGGATTTTTTCCCCCTTAATGCCCCAGCTAGCCTTATGTGGCTACTGAGATTTCCACCAGCTATTTAGCTAGAAGGTCCAAGCAGCCCTGTGTAAGGATTAGGATACAGCAGAGGCCTGCTCCACCGATCTTCCCCATCCCAGGTCCGATCTACCCCTCCCCCACCCCCACCCAGAAACATCCCCTTCCCGCCTCTGTTTCACCCCCCTGCTCCCCTCTGTTACCTGGCACTCTACTCACCTCCATCAAAAACTAATCCTTTGGATGTCGTGTTGGTGGGGTGGTGCAGGCTGCTCTGCCTACGCTCTTTACTCGCCAGGTGCTGTGATGTGCTTTATGACACATTTGCAACACCTTCTGCTGGCACAGGAACAGCTGTGCCAGCAGATCTGACATAGGATTGTTCTCTGAGTCAGATCAGTGATTACCCAGGTCAAAACTGTCTACTATGACTGGTAGCAGATCTCCAAGTGAGGTCTTCTCCATCACCCACTAAGAGATGTTTCAGCCATTGCAGCTTGCCTTTTGGACCTCAGCCTCATAAATTTGAGGAGGGAGCTGAGGCTGTTCAAGAAACACTCTTCTTTATTCCACTAGCTCTTCCTTTTGTGTGCCCATAGGGAGGCTTTCACACCCATTTTCCTGCCTCCCACAGCCATTTCTGAAAGCAAATACAGCTTATCAGATGAATGGATTTTTTGTGAAGTGTTTTTAACTTGTTTTAATTGTGTTTATTTTTTTGTATTCTATTATTTCTTGTTGTAAGCCACCTTGGGTCCCATCAGGGAGAAAGGTGGGATATAAATGTAGTAAATAAAAATAAAATAAATACTTCCATGTTTATTTATACAGCAGCAACACTATTGAAAAAGAAAAGGTTCCTTGTCTGGTAAATGTAAAGTTCAAATCAAAGATGTAAGCTCATAATATGTTCCCATGTTTGCATATATTCTTCAACTCTTTGATTATTCTTGTTATGGTTTGTCAGTGAAATGCTGCGTGAATCGATATAGTTGTCTTGCTATTTGTAGACAATTTATCCTGATCTTGTCAACTGACCCCATGATGGATGTAGAGAAGTTACAAAGACTGCAAACTGTTGACCAGATCACAACGAAGACCTGCAGCATTTGGGCAAAGTTGAAGGCAATGGCCAATTTAGTAAAGGAGGGGCTTCAAATAAATATTTTCTTCATCATAATGTATTGGATAGGAACAAGCCATCATGGAGCTGAAAAATCAATATGGCAACAAAATGAAGATCCTAAGAGCCCAGCTAGGAGCCTATCAGGAGCTGGTAGACAAGAAAAATCAATACTGGCAAGAAACAATGAAGGTATAGTCACTTTTTATTAAGGCTGCATGGCATTACAAATATTATACACAAGATTCATGTGTTTCTTGTATTTTAAATCGTTTGATCAATATAAAAGGGGTTATGTGATTTTTTCTACCTTATTTGTGAGCTACTTTATTTTCTCTCTCTCTCTATATATATATATGTGTGTGTGTGTGTGTGTGTGTGTGTGTGTGTGTGTGTGTGTGTGTGTGTGTGTGTGTACTGGCAAGATATACATTTTTTAAATACATTTAAACATCATCTTCAAGTGACTTTTTCATGAATAAAATTCACAATCAGTGATTTTTTTTAAAAATAGTGCATATTAGTTATTGATCAATTTCAAGCTGCATTGCACATGTGTATTTTACTTACTTTACTCTTCATATTAAAAATTTGAATTTGGAACCAATTTGCATGTTGTTATGGGCTCAATAACCAGGCAATCCCCCAACACCATAACAAATTCACAGGTATAGATTTATAAATACCAAACACTGAGAATGTAATTCAGATATTTTTGATAAGTATTAAGTGTTCTTCTCATTTTCATTCATGCTCCAAAATGAATGAAAAATCAAAAATTAAAGTTGCCACACCCATTGCCACATCATATAAGCCATAAAGATTGTGTGCAGTCTTTTACATTGTGTACAGTTTTTTATATTATGCCAACTGTACAAATTATGCTCCAGACACTCAACTTTGCCTTGGTCTTTCAGCTCTACATTGGGCTAGGGAGTAGTGCACCCATAGCCTAGGTGCAGTGCCCCTAATTACTTACTAGTGATAGACCAGATGACTAACTCCCTGAAGCATCTCTACATGTCATAGTGCTTCCCCCAAATGCCAGCTACTATTATAGCAAATGCCTGATACTATAATAACAGGAGGGATAAGAGGGGAAAGTCAGTCTATTATGCTTCCAAAATATGCTTATATTTATGGTTTTCTAGAAGGAATGTTACCATTCTGCATGTGACAACCAATGGAAAGCGGTATATAAATACTGATGATGATGATGATGATGATGAAAACAATGACAGGCTGGTGCTACCAGAATCCCACATAGAAGTGCTCCTAGAGTAAGCTTCTGTACATTTCTGAATGCTCACACACATAGGGCCCAATCCTAGCCAACTTTCCAGCAGTCACAACGCAGGCCCGACAAAAGGGAACAAATAGTCCCTTACCTTGAAGAGGCCTCTCTGACTGCCCCCCCCCCACTGCAGGATGCAGTGCACGCCTTGCTGGCTGGATAGGATTTGGCCCATATATCCCCTTCTATATTTGAATCATTAAGCAGAACAGGAATATAATATAATTGATGCAAGACACAGATCAGAACAAACTTCCTAGCTTTCTTTCCACAGCCTGTTACAGTAATAATGTCATTTCTGCCTTATTATTCACGCAGAGATTGAAGGAAGAAAATATGAAGCTAAGCCAAGAAAAAGAAGAGCTTGTAAGACAGATCATACTGCAAAGGGAGAAATGGGACAAAGAAAAGGTAACTCAAACTTGGCTTGATGGCACATCAATGGGAAAAGTTAAATATTTTTTAAGTTAAAAATGATAGACCGAGCCAAGAGGGTGAAACATGGTGGCAGCAGCTTGCACAAGATCCTCTCCTCCTTTCTCGGCCTGGATCTACCCGAGGAGTCTCTTCAGACTTATGCCAGCTAAAGAGCTGGTATATGCCTAAGGAGACCCTCTAATGGTTAGGCAACCTACAGAAAGGTAAGTAAAAATCATTTTTACCTACTCCTCCCAAGACATCCGGTCAGCTTCCGCACCCCCACCACAGCATGCAGCATGGGCTCCATTGGCAGTGCTGCATGCTGTGGACTGGCGCGGGATAGGATTGGCCCTTAGAAATAGACAGCGTGATTAACCATGCCGTTCTCACTTAGGCCATTCACACTTATTTGGGAGTAACTCACGTTTAAATCAGTGGGACGTACTAAGGAGGAAACATGAATAGGACCAAATGGCGCAATTATAATTGGGAACTTTTTATTTAGAAGTAACGTTAGAATCAATGAGACCTTTGAATAAACATGCTTAAGAAGAGGCAGTAATTGGGCAATGCACTGACCATGCATAGCTGGCATAGTTCCATGCCCCTCTCAAGGACTCTATATCTATACTGATATGTGAGGTTGACGTTAATAGATTTGGACTACTGGAAGTGATTGCTCAACTCTTAAAAGCCTTCTCCGACGTGTTAGAAAGGAAAGTTTCCAGGAAAAGAGAGGCAACAGTAGAGTGGGTCTGAAAAGATCAGCTTTGCAAAGTTGTAAGTAGACACAAAGTTCACTTGAAGCAAAAGTGAAAATGGAAAAGGTGGTCATAGATAAGGATAACAGGAAGGTCCTCTACCCTATCCAAGCAAACACCATTAACAAGGGACCCAATGCCCCAGCAAACCTGGGAAGAGTTTTGCCCAGGTTCTCAATGAGCTTTCAAATCATGTCATGACATTGAAAAATAGACTAGAAGAGGGTCCTGCTAGATTTCAAAGGAGTTATATGACAGGTGTACACTTAACAGCTTGCATACTTAGACCATTTGTTGTGCAAACATTCTTAGTGCACTGCACCATCTAGTGGGACAATCTGGTATCATAGCTCCTAGGCTACAAATCTGTACAAACTTACTTTACAATATGTGGTCTGTTGTTGGCCAGAATGTTGTTATGCAGTGCAAACCTGTACTAAAATGTGTCACTACATGGGGACAATGTAGGAAGCCTGAGTTCTGCTCAGGTCTGCTCAGAGATATGGCTTAGAAAAAAGAATCCTCCCAAAACAAGTGATATGCCTTTTAATACTATGTGATTTAACTATTTGTATGACTGATTTATAGCCTTCATGAGTGGGCAAACTTAGGGCAGACAAAAGCCACAGTAGTGGTATTATGTTGCTTATCTTACTGATATATGACAAAATAGGAAGATGTTAATTTGCAGCTGAACTGTTGTGATCTTTTGCAGACTTGCCTTATCGAAAGTACCACTCAAAAGCTAGACTCTCTGTATACACAGCATACCTTGAGTAAGTGCTTTGTTTTAAAAACACAGTCGCTTCTTGAATTATAGATTGTGGTCCCTTTCTGTTTTATTATAGTTCTCTATTGGACTTCATTAGGAGCTCCAGTCCAATGGCTTTCTGAGTCAATGAGAACCTAGGTTCACAGTGAGCTTTGAGATCATGCCATAACACTGAAAAAATAGATCAGAAAAGAATCCAGCTGGATCTTCCACAGTATTATATTTCTAACTGAAGGATGTCCAAGATTTTCTTTATCCTGCTTAGAAAACACTCGGGTTTGGATCTGAACAAAAGCACAACTAGTTCTATGCACTCAAGATTTGGACTTTTTTTGGGGGGTGCCATTAACAGCAGCTTCCCTCCCCTGCACTACATAGCAAACCTCTTTTGAGACTTAAAAAAGTTTGACAAGTAATTTGAGATATGGCATGAGGATCTGCGTCTGAAAAGGAAAAAGTTAAAGAAACTACTAGGCATAGTCAAGATTTTGAGTGTGCCTACATAGCTCTTTGAATTCAGGCCTAGGGATTACCTCGACACAAAACTGTACAACTGGGAAAGAAACGGTAGTCTTGTACACAATTATTTATGTATTGGATTCTATTCCTAACAATAATTTCTAAGAATAACATTCATTTTCACTGAAGTTCCATGCAAATACGTAAGAGCGCAACTCTAGGCAATGGTAACAAATTTTTAGTTTTTTTAAATTGTTTTTCTTAGTGCGACCCATTTTTGCACTTGTTTTTCTCTTTCCAATTCAGCTGTAGAAGAACTTCAGAGGTGTAGGCTGAATCTCGAAAAAGTGCAGAAAATAGTGAATTTCCAAATGGACTTGCCGTATGATCAGCGAAGAGCTTTAATTATATCAGATGAGGTAACTCTTTGTGCACAACTGGCCCAAATCCTCCTGCTTCCCCCCCCTTACCCAAGGATGTACCAGTCTTTGCTCCTCCCTGTCAGGATCAAGAGAAGGGTTGCCAGTGACCACAAACTGATCCAACCTTATGGTTAGTCCCAGCCCACTCAGTCCCTTCCTGCTCTCTTCTCTCCTGTTTGGACACAGTTTACTGGAGAAAAGCCTTGATGCCATCAGCCCAGAAGATCAGGCTAGTCAGAGAGCTCCCTGGGAAGAATCCCCTCCTAGAACAATACTGGACCTCAAGGGTCTCTATCAAAATCATTCTCACAGTAGTGCTGCAAAGTGAGGAGACACAACAATCCAGTTTTTCCCCAAAACAGTACAATGCTGTACATGTTTACTCAGAATTGTCCCATTTTGTGGAATGGATCTTATTCCCAAGTAAGTGTGTACAGCAATGGTTCTCAAAGTTTGAGGGAGCTTTACTCCCTCAGTAAGTCTTTGCGGGGTAGGGGCAAGGGCAGCAATGCATTCCCTGGGATCACATCACTAAGGGGGGCAAGGGGGTGTTTTTCACTTACTTTTAAGCAGGTAGGGCTGCTGGAGGCTGCAGAAGGTATGGGGAGCCCTGTGCAACCCTCTGCAGGGCTCCCCAAGGCTTGGAATCTTTAAACAGAGATCGTAAAGCACCTCCTGCAAACAGGAAGTGCTTTGGGATCGCTCCATTTGAACCTTTTAAGCCTCAGTGTGACCTGCACAGGGCTCCCCACACCTCCTGCAGCCTCCAGCAGCCCTATCTACTTAAAAGTAAGTGGAAAGCATGCCCCTGCCCCCCTTGATGATCCTTGGGGATTGGTCACTGCCTTCCCCCACCCCTTAAAGGGACGGGGGAACCTTTACACAAACTGGTGGGTTTGAGAACCACTGGTGTATAGTATAGGATTGCTGCCTTAATATCAATATCAACAGCAATAATAATTTCACCAGTAAAGGTGAGTGGTGGTCTTTTCATAGAACTAGAATTCTGTCATGCATGATATAGGACTGTCCTTAAGACCGTCTCATTTGAGTTATGTTGCAGGTTCTGTGGATGCCCAGATACTTTTTTTTTTTTAAATTACTCTGACAGCCCAATCTTATATATGTCTACTCCCATGAAGTTCAATGGGACCTTCTCCCAGGTAAGCATGTGTAGGATTGAGCCTTGTGCTCAGTCAAGTGCAAATTCCTCTGCACTTATGCAGCAGCACCAGCATGACTTGCACTGCATCTCGTGGGGGAATTTCATAGAATCATGAAATTGGAGGGTGCCCGATAGATCATCTAGTCCAACCCCTAGCCTGTAGCAGGAAAGCCTCCTCAAGGTAAGGGGGTAAGTCCCAGCCTGTGCAACAGGTCCATCCAGACCCACACCACCAATATTACTGGTGCAAGTCCACCTTGATCCATGTTGGTTGAGCAGGCCTGACAAGGGAGATGGGGTATAGCATATGCCAATGCTGCTGATTCCGCCCCTTCCCAGTCTCAATCTGCCTTCCGCCAGCCCTGTTACACCCTTCCCCACCCTTAACCACCTGTCATACTGTTTAACATTGTGTACTGGCACACAACACTCCTGTTCAACTGTACTCATTGTGTCTGGCACACACTGCTCCTTCTGCTGGCGCACGCAGGCCAGCATGTAGGCCAGTTGCTGGTGCCAGCAACTGCTATACTATCACAAAGTGCTTTATGGCAGTGTTTCTCAAACTGTGGGTCAGGACCCACTTGGTGGGTCACAAGCCAATTTCAGGTGGGTCCCCATTCAATATTTTATTTTTAATCTATTAGACTTGATGCTACCATGGGATGTGACTGCATTTGGGGAAATGTTACAGACCTGTACTTTTAACAAGCTACTATGTATATTCCTTTAACAATGACAATCAGTGGGACTTAATCCTGGGTAAGTGTGGGTAGGATTGCAGCCTACGATTGTTAAAAATTTTCCTGTTTGATGATGTCACTTCCGGTTGTGACATCACTTCTGGTGGGTTCTGACAGATTCTTATTCTAAAAAGTGGGTCCCAGTGCTAAATGTGTGAGAACCATTGCTTTATGGCACTCTTGCCATGGCTGACACCAGTGCAACGCATGCTATGGCAGCACAGAAGCCAGCTAGGATTGTGCCCTTAGTTATTTTTTAAGGAATTAGTCTGAAATTTCTACTAGCCTCAACTTCCTGTTCTGGGTTTTCTGGCACTCTATTGAATTTAAATAAACAACTTATGTCCTTCCAAAATTCCACCCTGTACCAACACAGCTGTAATTACATTAATATAATGTTTTTGTCTGAAAAAGTAGTATGATTAAGTTGTGATACACAAAAAGCAAATTTCTTTCAGATAATAGGAAACAGAACTACAGAGAAGAATACGAGTGAAAAGAAACCTACTGTGACAGCACAGGGTTTGGGCACTACAGAATCTGATCAGAGTTCCCAGTCCTTCGTGGTAAGCTCTCCATTCACCTTTAGTTTGCAACAGCGCACTCTTTAATTACATACAGAGACTGAACATATTATTGAATTGTGTCTCAGTGCCAGAAGTGAAACTGACATAGGACTTCTCCAAACCTTGCCTTGAGGCAAATCCAGCTCAGGAGCTGCATAAGTCTCCAAATTACAGATGGTAACAGGTCTTATGGCCCCACCACTCTTAGACATGAGGTTGGGGAGTTGAGTTGGACCACTCAAAATGAATGATGTTGCAGACACTGTTCCAAAGTTGCCCATGACACTTCAGTGCTCTGGTTTCATTCACTGGAGACTGCATCTTCCCCAGCAACAATCTGCTGTGGTTCAAGCATGTGTGACATGTCCAAAACAGAAGCACTTCCTTGAACAAAGATAACTGAAAAGCCCTGAGTGAGCACCCCCTCTCCAAAAAACCAACCACATTAAGATCATAATCATATCATAATCATGAGTCGTTTATTACTTGTGTTTCTAAACCTTGCTATTTCACAGCATAAAGTCTACACATATTGGGCTCCACAGTAGTTTCACCTTGACTTCCTAATGACATTAGACATTGCATGTTACTATTTATACAGTGACATCAATGTGCAGTATACAGTTAATACAGTAAGAAGACAGATCCTTTTTTCAGAGGGGGCTTACAATCTAAATATACACATGTGAAACAACAAAGGAGGGGGAAGAGAAAAGGAAGGGGATGGCAGAAAAAAATACATGGTTATTTCAACTACCTCTACTGAAGCTTAGTTACAGGCAGCTGAGTGGACTAAGGCATTGTGCAAAGAATATTGTGCTAGATGCTATAATTGCCTGAGAAGATGATAAGAAGAGGTTGGATGATTTGATGTTTCTCAGGTGGAGATGGAGGAGGAGGTACGCGACTGTTTGCCACAAAAGAAACTTCTCTTGGAAGTGAAAACCACTCTGGAAACAGTTAAAGCATCTTTACACCAACGGGAGAAAGAAATTGGTGAACTTCTACACACTGAACAGTGGCCCAACTCTCAAATTGCAAATACAACATTGACATTTGAATCAGTGGACAAGGTGTGTACACATTGACTTCTGAAGACATTTTTTTAGTTTTCTCAAAGATTCTTGGAGTGAGCCCTCCATGCCCCTGTCCAAAGGAAGTATGCTTACACCCTGCAAAGATATAGAGAACTGAATGGGGTGGGGGAAGAACAGGACAGAGATGAGGTGGGAAGGAGGGCAGGCCAGGAAGGGGCTGCTATTGGCTGCAGCAGTACCACCCAATATCCTATCCACCTTCCTGGCCTTGTTTCCCCAAGCTGGGTCCACTTGCACTAGCGAGATTACTGGCTCAGGGCTGTGTAGACCCAGTGGGTCTGTGAGGGCTTGCCCTGGTGCAAGGGAACAAATGTTTCCTTATGCCAGCAGATCCCAAACTCTCCAGGAGTCTGGGAACTTTTACAAGTCTTTATAGGAAAATGGTGAATGCAGCAATGTGATCATCAGCATCGCACCCCTGCCAGGGATGCAAGGGAGGAATGTGACCTGCGGAGATCCCACAGATGCCTCTGCAGGGCTCCCCAATCCTCTGAACATCTAAAAATAGTGAATGGACCCACTTCTGGATTTGTGGTTGCAAATCAGGAGTGAGTTGTGATCACTGCTGTTAAACATTTCGAGGCTCAGGCAGGCCTGCAAAGTTGTCTGCACCCCCCACCCCCGACCTGGGAGGCCAGTGCTTCCTCTCCTAAGTACAAAAAATCCCCTTTTGTCCTTGGTAGCAGTGAAATCCTGGCAATCTTATCGCTGCTTTCGCCATCACCTTGCTCCTTAAGGGGGCAGAAATGATCCAGTTTAGGAACTCCTGCCTTACCCTGAGGAGGTCTCCAGGGTTTTAAACTCCCCCTCAGGATACAGGACGTGGCCCATTGGCATGGTTGCATCGCCACACAGGTAGTTACATTGAATTGGGTAGTAACATTGAATTGAATTGGAATAAAATAGACATTAGGATCCAAGCGCATTCATCTTAACTTTTACTACTTTGCATATTCAAGAGACATGGCACAGGCTATACCTTACTATATTAATTTTGAGTAAATCCTTTTTGGTTTTGTACTAACAAATGTATAAAGTGTGCACTGATGAATAATTATTGAAAAAGTGAAAATAAGTATTCGAATTTCTTTCACAAACTTTTTAGCCCGCCAAGAAGACAAAGGAGCAGAAATAAGTATATCAATTTTGGACAAAGATTCCAACTATAACACCAGTAGCTTTGTGCAGTGAAAGAAACCCCTGTGAAAACAGACTTGGAATTGAAATGAAGACTAGGGAACCCTTTGGAAATGGACCCATATCACCTATAAAATGTAACACAGAGATTTACTCTAAGAGGAATTCTGTAGATGGACTCCCTCCTTTTTAAAAACACGTACAATACCACAAATGTATGGCCATGCCTGTATTCTGTACACATTTTGTAACCATTCTGAGTGCAAAACCTGAATGGGATACAACCTAAATGTAGTCCGACTGTAGTCTTCCAATCTAGCTGATGAATGCAGTACCTGAATGTAAAAACCTGAATGTAATCTTCCAGGTGATGGCACCCTTTGTTACTGAATGGGTAACAGGTTCTCATCTTTTCTCTGCCTTGTGTTTGAAATGAATCATAGTTTCCTCTAAAGTATATACTGCTGGACCAATTAGCAGGAAAACATGCCTGCCTATGTCAACTAGGTTCTAAAGTTCCATTTCCCTTCAGTGGGATCACCGCCCTATTCAACTTCTACATGAATGACTCACAATTGGGAACTCTTTCTTCCATGAGGAACTGCTATTATTCTATCTTCCAAAGAATTCTTCCCTGGAAAAAGGCGTTGGGCCTTTGCTGACCAGCAACTTCAACATACTCTGACAGCCTAGAAAAGAGGACTGTGTCTGCGTGATATAATATGGACTGACAATGCTACAATTCTGCAGCATTTAAGAAATAAACTCTAATTCAGATTACAGTGTATGCAGAAGCAGAGCTAGAGTGTGGCAACATGTTTCTTTCTTCTTCTTTTTTTTTAATATATCCAGTTTATGAATAAATCTTGAATAAATCTTTCCTTACCAATCCTTGAGTCCCTCTGGCTTGTTGAGAGCTCTAATAATTGTACACCAAGTCTGACCTGGCTGCTGGCACTTGCTAGGCATCATATAAAACACAGGAGAAGTCGACTGAAAATCTACCTGTTTGTGGCAAGGAAAGTATAAGTCACATATTGGATAACCCTCATTGTTTATGTATATTCCGAGTACCCCTCCTTGGGCTTATAAGCACAAGTTAGAATAGTGGCCACATATCAAATATGTGAAAGTCTGTATTGTACAGACATTTACAGAACTACAAAAGAGCATCACAATATGAAGAGGTAAAGGTTGTCATAAGGCATCTGCTGGTGGTCATGTGGGCTCCCTCCTATATTTTAAATTTCAACACAATATCAAAGGATTTTTAAAGGTCTGTGTGAACTATCTTCCCTGCCCTCCCAAAAACACACACCCTTTAAAACTCATCTACTCCATCTTTCTGTCAAATGATGCCTCAGACCCTGCATACCAAAAGGCATTATTGGTCTTACCTATTTAACAAATATTTGTTCTGCTAAACAATAAATGTATTATTTGTCTCATTTTACCACACCTAAACAAGAACTCTTACAGCATAATCCTATGCAAATCTACTCAGAAGTAAGCTCCACTGGTTCCATGGGGCTTGCTTCTAGGTACGTTTTCTAGGATTGCAACTTTACTTTGGACAAGTACAGTACTTTTTGAGAAGGAGCTTTAAGGGGGAAAAGATGACAGAGACAGGCAGCAGGTGGCACTGCTGCAGTTCAGAGGAAGAGGCCAGTTACTAAGCAACTCTCCTGTGCAGATAGGCTGTCCCGCCTATGGGATGTTGCCATCAGTTTCTTTTCTTTCAGACAACTGATTATTGTGGAAATCTCACCTGTGCAGAAGAAATCAGTAATCAGTTGCAACTGGCCACACTCACTCAATGAGTTGCACATTAGAAGAACCCAGCTGGATCAGGGCAAGGACCATCTAGTCCAGCTTCCTGTATCTCACAGTGGTCCTCCAGAAGCCTCTGGGAGCACATGAGACAAGGTTCCTGTATCCTGTTGTCATTCTCTTGCATCAGGTATTCAGAGATAGGCTACTTCTAAAACCCGGAGGTTGAACCTTGAGGTCCTTATGACTTGCAAGCTGTGATGGACTTTTCCTCCATAAATCTACCCAATACCTTTCGAAAGGTCAGGTCAGGTGCCATCACATCTAGATGCCATCACATCACATTTTGAAAGGCATCTAGGTCAGGTGCCATCACAACATCCTGTGGAAATGAATTCCACAGACTCATTACATGCTTTGTAAATAAATCTTTCATTTCGTCTCCCACCAGTCAATTTTAGTAGATATTTCCTGGTTGTTGTTGTGCAAGAGCAAAAAGAACTTCACTCTATCTTATATTTTGTCCCTTCCTTGATTCTTCACTTGTTGGACCTTGTTC
Organism: Tiliqua scincoides; assembly: GCF_035046505.1. Taxonomy (NCBI): domain Eukaryota; kingdom Metazoa; phylum Chordata; class Lepidosauria; order Squamata; family Scincidae; genus Tiliqua; species Tiliqua scincoides. The sequence goes on from NC_089822.1 coordinate 69,631,437, forward strand.
AGTTCTTTAGCCCTATCAGCTTTATTTTTATTATTGAGAATATTTATGTAACATTTTTTCAGCAACAGAAAAGGTCTCAAAGGGGCTTACATAACAAAGGGTTAGGAGGATGATTTCCTGCCTGAAAGCGGCTCACATATTCACCCATTCCCTGCCTTCTCAGGCTGCTTTCCTGCAACTGGCCTCAGCTTGTATTAGCAAATTCAATTCTGTGTCATTTCTCTCTAGACAGCCTCATTTGAGCCTTTCCTTTGGAAAAATACATCCTGACATTTGCAAAATATGTCCTTTTTTCTGATCTTCAGAGGCTTTGCACTTTTCAGAAAGCACAAGCCCTGCAGGGCATGATGGTCACAGTGGTGTTCCTGAGGGTCCCCACGGCCAGGGCAACCCCCAGTATTCTACCCCCCCCCACACCCTGTTTTGCCCCCTTCTCTGTCCCCCACGCACACCTGACCCGGAAGTAATTGCGGTAACAATGTCGCCGCAATTACTTCCGCGCAGCTGCCTCCTCCATTCCCCCTTTGAAAACAAGGGGGAACGGAGGAGGCAGCCGAGGTCCCCACGGAGCCTTCTGCGCCGCGGGGGTCTCCAGGGCAGCAGTCTGGGGCTGCTTCCAGCAGCCCCAGACCACTGCCGTGGAGACCTTCTGCAGCTTGTAAGCTGCGCAGAAGGCTCCGTGGGGGCCGGGAAGCGGCACGCGTTTTCTCCGAAGAAGACTCTCAGTGCTGACTGAGCCAGCTCCTCTCCCCTCCTCCTTTATAGGAGGAGATGAGATGGGAGCCCTAGAGTGTCAGTGCCTCTCTAGGGCACCTGTCTCCTATCCTCCTATAAAGGAGGAGGGGAGGGGACGGCTCAGTCGGCGTCGAGGCACTGATGGAGAGGCAGCAAGCTGCCTCTCTGCAGCGCTCCTGGGTGCTCTTCCTGGGGGGGGGCGAGGGTCCAGAGGCACCCGTGGAGGGTCGGCGCTCAGGGTATTTGCCCCATTTGCCCCTCTCTAGGTCCGCCAGTGGATGGTCAGACCTGTAGTGCAGTCCAATAGATAGTTGGTTTGGTTCTTTCAAGTACAGGTCAACTAAGCCCACTTCTAAGCCTCCACAATCCATACAATCATTGTGTATTTTCCAACAAGTTCCGTTGTCTTGCCTGCTATTACAAATTTTGCAATAACTTTATTTCCCCCAGAATTCCATTATGTTCATCGTTGTACATGGAGTATGTTTTCTTTCACCTAATGAACTGAGCCTCTTAGCAAAATGAATCTTGTGCCTCTTTTGCTAAATGGACAGAAATTGTTGTTTTAAGCAAAATGTCAAGGATAGCACTGATGAAAGTAAAGGGGAAATGCGGCCATGTGAAATTACAAGCCATCCAAACACGGAAAGACCAGAGATACATTAAAATGTGCCTATTTCTGAATAAAGATAAAAAGCAGTAAACATTCTCTTCCCACGCTTTTCCAAATAGCCAGAATGATAGTTTCAGGGCCAGTTAAGGTAAGTGCAAGCAGTTCAATGAGGGAGGAAATTCCGAGTTGAGATAAAGAAATACTTTCAACTGCAGAAGGGTTGACATTTGCTTAAACTGCAGAACAGTCCTTGATGTAAGAGACTTGTGTTGTTTAGTTGTGTACAAGATTGGAAATGGCTACAGAAGCTGTTTTTCTTCCTCTGCATTTCCACTACGAGTATGGGTTCAAATAACCCTGCCTACCACTACGCCGGGTCAAGTGAAACATGAATTTGAAAGAGACAAGTTGAAGGGACAGAATCCATTTAGGTACTTTATTACCTGAGTCAAGGTGTACGTGTGTGCGTGCATGTGTGTGTGCGCGCACACACGCGCACACACATGCACAATTTGGTCCCAAATCAAGGAGAACTCTTTGTTGAGCAGGCCTGGGCCATATGCCTCAAGGGGAAATGTTGAGCTGCAACAAAGAAGAAAGTCTGCATATGAAATGTTATTAAAAGGTGTGATACAGCATAGTCTAATTTAAAAGTCTATATACTAAAGCAGACCAGGAAACTTAAGGGTGTCTTGAGAAGAGGTTCCCAGTTACACATTCATTATTCACCAAGAATTCACAGCATACAGTGAAAAAGGCCTTTCTCCAACAACAAAAATTGCATTAAAAAGTAAAAAAACCTACATTACGTGTTCTTAACATGGAATCACTACACAATTTAGAATTGACTTTCAATCTGGATTTTACACAAATGAAGGTGAATGGACATTCTCTCAAATCAAACTCCTACAATGGGGAACAGCATTTGTAACATCAGCCCCCACCCCAGTTCCTTCAGTTCCCAGAAAAAGTGGTAAGGTGGGAAATCAGTTAAGTTTAACATTGGTGTGTAAAATGCCAATTTTCTAATCTCCGTATGGCAGGAGGGGCAAACGCTTCATTATCAAGACTTTAAATGGACATGCAGACTTCAAGACTGGACTTCACACACCTTCTTTTTCTGGTTGCTGACATATGCAAAAAGGGGAATGGCTAAAAAGGAATGGGGATTTTTATTTTTAATCAATTTTTGGAGACAAAGCCATCAAGAGTGGCTTTTTTTCTTTTTTGAAGGGGGAGGAAAAAGAGAAGGTGAGGATCCTTGGTTAAGCTGACACAGACCCCAAGCCTATGTAGGCCTACTCAGAAGTAAGCCCCATTTGAGTCAATGGGGCTTACTCCCGGGAAAGTGTGGAAAGGATTGCAGCCACACCCAGCAAGATTACAACTCACCCCAAAGTAGATGGGGGCTGCTCTCTCTCTCTCTCTCTCTCTCTCTCTCTCTCTCTCTCTCTTTCACACACACACACACACACACACACACACACACACACACACACACACCCAGCATGCAGATGCCACCCCTGCTCCCCCCAGGCAAGACGGAGGAATGCAGGCTGGGGCATTTGGACACCCCCCCCCCACTAGGAGCAGGTTGGCTCCTTCCTTCCCAAGCAGCCTTGACCAATCCCAGGATGCCCAGGGCAAGGGGCACGCTGGGAAATGTAGTCCTCGGGGCGAGGTTGCACATGGAGAGAGCTCCGTGATAAGATGTGGCACCTCTGCCTGCCCAGCCAGCCTTCTCTCCCACCTCCCCCCAGCATGTTTCACAGCCTTCCCAGCCTCAAGCTGCCCCACCCACCTCATTCACAGCTGCAGAAAAGCAGCAAGTCAGCAGGTGGAGCAGAGCAGACTCTCTCCGCAGATGCCTGGGGACACCCCTACAGGCGAGCCACACCTCATTAGGGAGGCGGAACGCACAGATTGAATACTTCAGCTCTAGGGAAAAACATACATGGCCCAATTCTGACTAGGGCCTGTGCTGGCATTCACATATTCTGCTGGCATGCACTGCTGCAAACATGCCGTAAAGCGCTTTGTGACAGAACAGGAAACTGGTGCACTGGTGGGAATCCCAGAGTCTTCCTACGTGTGCTGGCAGTCATCTGAAATCCCACCAGGACAGGTATATGGGGGGGGGGGGGAATGCAGGGAGTAGATTGAATAGGGTGGTGGAGGTTGCAACAGGGTGGTGATGGATCAGAGAGGGGGTGGAACAGAGAAGTGGGCAGGATCAGTGGCACTGACAAGTGCCATATCCAAATCCTCTTCCTGGGCCTTTTCCACCTGCATGGATCAACACATACTTGCACCTGCAATGTCACTGCTGCTGAGTTGATATGTTGCAGCTTCTGGGGCTTACCCAGGGGCAAGGGGAAAAATGGTCCCTTACTCCAAGGAGACCACCAGCCAAAAATCCCCTGCAGGATAAAGCATAGCCTGCATCAGTGCCACTGCATCACTGCACAGGGATTTAGTTAGGATTGGACTGATTGGTACATAAAAACTTGTTAATGACAACAACTGGTTGGATGAAAAATAATACATCATGGCAAATCACTAGAAATCACACACTAGAAAACAGATACACAGAGCCTATGGATTGCCTTCCATTATACAATTAGGCATAATTACCTTTTCCCTCCTCACAAATGAGATCAAGTTAAATCCGTGGTGCTACTTGAATTCGGTATGGTTTAGGTACCATAGATAGTCCACAGATTGGAGTGAGATCAAGTTGATCTTCAGGGGGCTTCTCCAGCTTAAGCCGTTGCAAGATGGTGGTGAGTATAACAAAAATCTCATTACGTGCTACTTCTTCACCCAGACACTTTCGTATCCCCATTCCAAAAATCAAAACCTTCTCAGCCAAACTCTTCTTCAGTTCACCATTTTCATTCAGAAATCTCTTAGGATTAAACAGGTAAGGGTCCACCCACAAGGTTCTGTAGTAAAGAGAACCATGTTTTAGTGACCTCTGTAAAACAGCATTCATACTTCAACTGCAAAGGTTATATGGTTATACTCAACAGGAACACTTCTGTTCATTTCAAGAGACACATTCAACATTTACCCAATTCAGAAGTAATGCCAAACCATGATTTAGAACTATGGGAACAATGCAAAGGAAGCCATAAACTCTCACTTTCTCTCCTGCATGTGGGAGAGGGAGAGTATAAGTTTCCATTTTAAGAACAAACTGTACTTCCTGTTAGAAATGAACTCAGGGAAACCGACTTATTAAACTAAGGCCCCAGTTCTATCCTCCGTTACAGCATGCAGAGGTACAACTGAGGGTGCGGTGTACATTATGGGGGGGTGCAATTGGATAGCCTACAGTAGGTAAGAAAAAATGATTTACTTACCTCCAGGTAGGTTGCCCAATCGCCTATGGGTCTTCTTAGGCATATGCCAGCCATTTTGGTGATGTATGTCCAAGGAGAGAAAAAGGTTTTGATAAGATCCAGTGTGGTCAACTGCTACTGGATCCTTTCCCCCTTCCCTGACACTCCCCCAATTCCTCTCCCAACACGGGTTGTTTCTCTCACCACCCACAAACATCCCCCTGCACTGGTTCAGGCCACGCCATGGCAGCAAACTACCACTGCTGCTGCTTCCTGGTGGTAGCTCAGAAAAGACTACTGGCTCCATACATCGATAGCTAATTTACAACAGCATCCCCCTACCTTAAATCCACCAATTGAGAGCCCAATCCTATCCAGTTTTCCAGTGCCGGTATAGCCATGCCAATGGGGCATGCACTGCATCCTGTGGTGCTCTCACTGCAAGGAATAGCTCTGACGGCAAGGAGGAGGGACAGCTTGCAATGTGTTGAGGCACCCTACAAAATCTAGTACTATGCCCCCCTGCGGCTACACTACTGAGAGGAGGGGGAGCCCTCAGGTCCCTAAGTATTGTTCATATAACTCTCACATAACACCAGAACCAGGGGACATCCACTAAAATTGAGTGTTGGGCGAGTTAGGACAGACAAAAGAAAATATTTCTTTACTCAGCGTGTGGTCGGTCTGTGGAACTCCTTGCCGCAGGATGTGGTGCTGGCATCTAGCCTAGACACCTTTAAAAGGGAATTGGACAAGTTTCTGGAGGAAAAATCCATTACGGGGTACAAGCCATGATGTGTATGCGCAACCTCCTGATTTTAGAAATGGGTTATGTCAGAATGCCAGATGCAAGGGAGGGCACCAGGATGAGGTCTCTTGTTATCTGGTGTGCTCCCTGGGGCATTTGGTGGGCCGCTGTGAGATACAGGAAACTGGACTAGATGGGCCTATGGCCTGATCCAGTGGGGCTGTTCTTATGTTCTAACTACACAACTAAATGATCTTAGTGTGCAACTGAAAGCCTTTAAAGGCCAAGCAGATGAGAATACACAAAAGATTAGAAAATTAGAAGAAAAGACAACAAAAGATCAATCTAGAATACTGGAGATCGAACAGAAGCAATATGATGGAGAGGCAACTTTAATGGAAATTCAGATGGAGAGTGCAGCTCGAATGGTGAGAATACAAAATGCTTTCTATATGCCAATAAAGGTTTACCAAAGTAAGTAAGAATACAAAATGTACCAGAACAGAAAGGGGAAGATACACAACGTCTGATTGGTGATTTAATATCAGAGTGGATCGACACGCCAACAGAGGAGATACTCATGGATCTGGATTCAGCGAGAAGAGTGAGCACTTTTTATCTAAGAAAACATGAATTACCAAGAGAAATCCATGTGAAATTCATCAGAACTTTCTACAGAGATAAAATACTGAAGATCTCTCAGGAAAAGGAATGGATGGTGGAGGGTAGCAAAGTGAAAATTCTGAGACATGTCCCATGGAGAGTGAGAAAGAAGAGATAAGAATATGAAGAGCTAGCAAAATTTTTAAGAGGAAAGCAAATACCATATAGAAGGTTTCTTTTGGATGGTATGTTTTTTTCAATTCCAGTCACAGAGATATAATATAAATTCAACAATGGAAGCAGAAAATTTTTTGAGTACAGTGATGAAAGGTGAGACAAGAAATGAAGAAAAGGAGGAAGAGGAACTGAGAAGAAAATAACTAGAAAGTGTAGAAATGGAGCTGGAAGAAAAGAAATCAGATGATTCAGAGATAACTGAGGAATCAGAAAAGGAAGAAACTAGAGGGACAAGGAGGCACTCACCAACAGTAACAAGAAGAAGACAAAAAGAAAAGGTGAATAGTAAAAAGAAACATGATGGTTGAGGGAGGATGGAGTATTTACTCTGTCAACATAAATGGCTTAAGTTCACCTCAAAAACGAAAGAAAGCCTTCCTTCAATTGTAAAAGTTAAATATGGATAGGTCATAATATTACATTATAACAATGGGAATAGATTTGGAAATATAAAATAAAATTTGCTAAAGCAACAAATTTTTAAAGAAAATGTATATAAAATGTTTTATAGATGGTACATGACACCAGTAAAACTGGTAAAAATGAATCGGAACATATCAAAAGTTGGAAGTATAAATGTGAAGAAGAGACATTTTATCATATGTGGTGGACATGTAAAAATGCAAGTATATTGGAAAATGGTAAGGAATCCAATACAAGAGATCGTTGGATTTATGATATTGTTGAAACCAGAGTTATTTTTGCTTAATATTACCTTAGATATTATAGATAGAGGAAATGATGTGTATTTAGTTATTATATTAACTGCTGCAAGGATTTTATATGTTAGATACTGGAAAGATATTAAAGTTCCAATGAAAGATGCATTAATAGAGAAAATAATGAATGTGGCAGAAATGGATAGGCTTACAGAGATACAGAGGCAAACCAACACAGATAGAGCAATGGAGACCATTTTATGCTTGGTTGAAAATGAAGTTGTAAATGTATATGAATATATTGTATACATGATATATTATACAGGATATGATATGATAGATGAATGATATTAAGAGGCTAAACTAGAAGAGGAACAAGATTAGAAGATATGTATTGATTGATTAGATATATTGATATATGATTGCTTGCACCCTCCAAGGGTGTGTTTTTGTGTTTTTTGTGTGTGTTGTATATTGAGTTTGTGTTTATTATGTGTTTGTTTATATTTGTTGTTTGTTTTTATTTTGGAAAATAAAAATTTTTTTAAAAAAGAAAATATTTATTGGGAATTCCAGTTTACACCAGATTTTCTAAAAAGCAACATAGGAAAGTAGCAGGAAGGGGCATTACTTCCAACAATAGGTGCATCAAGAGGGTCCAATATGAATTTCCATATGCAGAACTCATGCATCACGTTCCCTAGGAGTCATTGCAGTATATGTTACAAACACACACATGGACAGAGAGAGAGAACAAAGTCCATCATAATGATGCATAATTTGCTATTATATGATAAAATGGCTGCAATGCATACGCTGCCGGGTTTGGGTTTGGTAGACTGCAAGTAAAAAAATGCAGACTATAATGCCAGTATACTTACTCATCATGATTTACTTGATACAAGTTAATGTAGACACAAGTGTTCTGGGGAATAAAATACCCGTTGAGAACGGTATCTTTGGTGGTGCTGGAAGACCAAAATACATCCCTTTAATCCAACATGACAACTGTGGATGTGAACAATAGTTTATAACAACCAGGACTATCTGCAGTAGTCTGTACTGAAGTACAGGTATAACCTAATTATCCATGGATTTTTTACCTGCGGTTTTATCTCAACCTGAAGAGAAGGGCCCTTTAAATTAAAAGGAAAATGTTGTTTAACAAGAGCCTCATTAATGCTAGACAGGGCAGCTGGCTGACAATCATCCTCTCTCCAGGCACTTAAAACAGCTTCACTCCCAAGCAAGCAACCCCTCCCTTACCCCTGAGCGCATGAATGAATAATAATAATACAGGTATTTATATACCGCCTTTCTTGGTCTTTATTCAAGACTTTATTCAAGGCTGTTTACATAGGTAGGCTATTTAAATCCCCAAAGGATTTTTACAATTGAAAGAAGGTTCTATCTTTCAAGAACCACAACATTCAGATGTTTATTTCTGATCTGGTTTCACATTCTGGCCTCCATCCTCCCATGCTCAGAGCAGATGGAATAACTCGTCTCAGCTTGTCAGCTGCTTCAATGTCGCACGGTGCCGGTGGCCTCGAACTGGCGACCTTGTGGATGTTATCTTCAGGCAAATGGAGGCTCTACCCTCTAGACCAGACCTCCAAGTCATTATCACCTCCTCCATTCTTTCCCTACGCTGGGCTCCTGGGGAAGGGAGAAATTGCTGCCTCAGAGTGAAGCCTTTCTAAGTGCTTGGAGAGAGACTGATTGCCTCTGTGTGCATTACAAAAGGTCAGCAAAACTTTTTAAATTGCTGAGCAAAAGGACATGGTTTTTTAAATGGATTTGCTTTAGTGCAATTTTTGCCATCCACAGAACCCTCACAAATAATGAGTTTCAACTTGTAATTCTGTGCAAAAGCAGGAGAACAGCAGCTTTCTGTCCCCACACCAAAAATAAGCTTCAAGAACTTTGCATTGCACATCTTGCCTTCTTCTCTTTCATCTGGGACAGTAATATGCCACATTTGCCTGCCCAGTTTGAGAACTTGCCAACTCAGGCTAATAAAGAAAGTCCGTCTTAAAAAAAGATTGGTTTAATGAATTTTTAAAAAAAAAACTCATTCAACAACCAGGAGATTCAACTACGGATTCCCATGAAACCTGTATAGCAGTTTGGTCTGAAGCAGGGCCATTTTCTATTTCAATACATAGGAAAGTCCTAAGAGATCCAGAGGAGATACCCTTTCCTAGGTTCTTCTGAAAGTTCAGTTTTAATTAAAAAGCTATTGGTAAGTCCTGAACAAAATAAGCCCCAACAGCTAAAAAAAAAGTAGTTTGCAAGCCTGTAATCCCTCATGGAAGTGTCTGTGCCTGTATAGCAGTTGCATTCGATTACCACTATATAAAGTCTCTTATATCTATATGATGCCAGTACTCGCAGTAGGTGCTTATGCTTCAGCAGGAACACTCTCTGCTTGTGCTTCTTACCAGTGAGGTATGCTGAAGGGGATAAAAGAGGTGTGTCTAAAGATTTCATTGATGAAAGCTTCTGTGTAATGCAGATTTTTTCGATCATCAAATCTTGGTGGTTTTACCCCAATTGTTTCATCTGCAAAGAACAAAACAGGCCACATTTAATGCAATGTGTTTCAGTGACTCACTGAAGGGCTTCAGTGGTGTTTCTTTCTTTAAAAAAAGAGAGAAATCTTTAATCAAAAACAACATTACCAATTTCTTCTTGAATTTTTGTTTGAATTTCTGGGTTGTTTATCAAGTACAGAAAAATCCATTGGAAACATGATGAGAGAGTACCAAAACCTACAACATAAATGGAATGTTAGATATTCTACAGCCAAGTTAGATTTCATAGGCAAAGTTTGGTAATGAGCTGGAGGTACTTTCATAAACTGAAATCAATGCTAGAGTACTTAGCATATAGCAAGTTTAACCCCCAATCCTCCTCCTGGCTTCAACACAAAAGCTACCACATGAATCAGGCTCAAAAATACTGGGATACAGACATGGGAAATATACCTTGCTGCTTCTCAGGATGAAGTTAACATGTGTGCTGAATTGCACACCTTGCAAATCTAAGGAAAATGGGGCTAAGATTTAATTATAAATAATGCCTGGGGGAGCATAAAATGGGGAAAAACTGGGGGGTAGGGGGTGTTAGTAGTTTGCCCCTACCTTGGTCCAATACTGCCCTTACACATTATTTTAAATTGAAAACCAACATTATTAGAAGCTGTATTTGTTCCATTTAACACATGGGGCTATGTGTGATCAGGATAAAGACTGCAGGCAGGACAAGCTACAAAAGCCCCCCACTCTGTGGTTCTGCCCCAATTTGAGGTTCTGGCTCCTAGTTGTTACTTAAAATTAAATCTAAGCCTCAAGGCGGGGATATATGATTATGCACACATGTAACTGAAACTTTAATCTTATCAATTTTAAGCATTACTTAAAATGATAGGAACCTATAGGAATTTCACATTCTCTTGATGCAAACGTCCGACATTTGTAGTGATCAACTGTGCTTTAAGGGGCATCTTAAACATTTTTTATGACTCTGGGTCATTGGCTAATACTTACCAGCTCCAAATATGTCATTAACAGTAATTATTATTTTCTTATTAGATAAGGTTGCAGCTTTCTCATTAGTTCTTTCTTCATTACTTATACTAATCAGAGCATCAGTAATATCTCTGAGATGGTTCTAAAGGAAACAAACAAAACTCGTGATGCTATTTTTGTCTAGCTAACCAGTTTTTATGCTATGTTCTTTGTAACCAACATTACGAGAATCTATCTTGTTAATTTCCTTTACACAAGTGAAAAGTTTTGGAATCTACGGAGACTATTTCTTCGGGAAAATGGCACAAATTACTAATAAATCGTATTATTAAATCCCTTAGGGATATAATACAGCAATGCTATACACATTTACTTGGGAGAAAGGAAGTGCTGCACGTAATGATTGCTGTGCAAGATACGCATTACAATTACAGTGGGCCTTCCTTCTTTGCGGGTTCTGCACCTGCAGATTTGACCCCATGTGGGTGCTGACCCATGCTGGAGTGCCTCACATGCCTCACAGGTGAGATGCCTCACCTGATCTCCTGGATACCTGATCTCCAAGAGATCTCACCTGATCTCCTGGACACATTCTGAAGATGTTCTGAATCACAGTAAGGCCTCTCTCTCATTCTTAGAAAGCCTCCCAGAGGCACCCAGAAGGCATAAGTGCCTGTCAGAAGGCTCTGGCAGGTATTCTAAGGTGTGGGGAGGTTGTGAGCAATCTCCCTCCATCACAGAAAACCTGCTGGGGCCTTCTAATAGGCACTTCTGTGGATTTGATTATGCACAGAAATCCGTATGTGCAAGGGGTCTGGGAACAGATCCCCTACGTACACCAAGGACCCACTGTGCTGTGGAAAACATGGTGTAAGGAGTATGCATGGGCATGCATGCCCATCATTAATGAGACACATGCATGTGCTTGAAAAACTAGACTGGAAAGTGGGCCTGATGAGTATTTATGGGTATTTGTGGAATGTGTTTGTGCACATTTTACCTGTACATTTTTTTGTGTGCGCAATGGAAATCATTCAGTGCAACACTGATGTCACCTACAGGACTTGTAAATTGCTGTGCTGCCCTAAGTATCATTAAACTCACTGTAACTTACTGCCAAGTAAATATATCTAGGATGAGGCTGTAGTGATATTATTCTTGCCAGGACATCAGTATCTCTCCACCCACCAAGCCACCGCCACCCCCAACACCTCTGGAGCCTGCTGTGGTACAGATTGCTGACTGCAAACTATTGCTATTTTGTATCCTCTTGCAGCAGGCAACATCTGTATTGTGGAGGAGTTCTGAAGCAGCCTAACACACAGTGCCAACAGGGAATATTGCTATTACTAATTGCCATGTGGTAGCCCATCAATACGATTCCAACACTCCCAGGACACAGCGGATACAATGCTGATACCATTGCATCATTGTGCAGTAGGATTGGGCTGTTAATCTCATTTGCTTTCAACCTCCACTTCTGAAGGCTTACCTTATCGTAAGTAGGGTAATGGTCCTCTACATGTTGTGACACAAAGTTATTCAATTTCCCATAAAATGCACGAGCAGCCTTGGCAGCAGGGAGAGGCAGATAACGAAGACAGGGTATAAAATCAGCTGGATTGAAAGTTCCCAAGACTTCCACAAGATCATGATTTATCTTAACTACACTCAGAAACTCTTTGTCACTGTGATCGTACCTCTTGCCAAAGCAGAGGGCGCAGACAATGTTAGCAACGGTAAGAGTTATGCTGGCAGCAGGATCAAAGCAGCCTTCTTTGGTTGAGAGATCCATGAAGGTTTTCACCAGTTCTGAAGCTTCAGCACAGACATGCTCTTCCAGAAGACAAGAGAAAGAGGAGGACTTGGCCTCTGATTTGGCAAGAGATCGCAGAGCTTTGCCGGCAATTTTCTTCTGAAGCTTCCAGCTCTGTCCATACTTCACCGAAAATGACAGGCTCTCCCCATCGGCAAAGAAAGAAAAGGTATGCATGTCGGGCCTGCCAGCAAAACTCTCCCCATCTCTTAACAGCACCTGTTTAACCGTCTCCATGCCATTCACGACCACCACAGGAACCATGCCCATCCTGATCTGGAACACATCTCCATATTTCTTCCTCATGCGATCAAATGAAACATAAGGATACTTTCCGAGCTGGAAAAGATTCCCTACAATGGGTAGAGACCATGGTCCTGGTGGAAGGGGTGGCTTTCTCTTAATTCTCCCCATTAAAGTTTGAACAGAAATTAAAACAGCTGCCGCTGTAAAAAAGGCAATGGCCACCTCCAAGGAGGAAACCTCTGCAAATGCAAAATTCATTTCCAAAAGAGGAAATATCTGAAAAAATAAAATACAGGGAACTTTTAAGCTACTTCCTTTTTCCCTCCCCACAACCAAGAACTTACTATAAACATTTGTAGGCTTATTGATTTGTGAAGCATAGCAACCTCAGGCAAAACATCCTGCAGGTCAACTGCCTTTCAGTCAGCAAAATCAGTTTGATTCATAGTGCCTTAAGCTATTTCTGCTCAACATTGCATATACACAACAGGGACGAAATGTGTACACTTGTGGGCCAGGCAGAATTGGATTTTAATGGGCTCAGATATAAAAGTAAGGATCCAGATTCAGAAGTCCTCTCTGATTTGCTTCTCTCCTTAAGTCCCACCCACTGGCCTCATTCTGTGGCTAGAAATCATTCTGGGCGGAAGAGCTACTACCCACTCCTGGAAGCCTGTAACAGCCTTCTTCCCCCCACACAGTACAGAAGGAGGACCATTCTCATAAGTCTGGGAAGGATAATCAAGGGTTCAAAAGTTCTTTATGGTTAACTAAACAAAACCTCAGAAGCTATTCTTAGTGTATCATCCTAGAAACTCAGGTTTCTCTGAACAAAGCTTTTAATTGCTCAACCTTGCTTACTATCTAGCACCTCCATGTGGTTAAAAGAATGAATTCCTTTTCCCTAGTGAACAGGGCCCCCACCCCAAGCCCTTGGGAGAGCATCAGGCAACTCACTTGCAATGTACACTCTTAGCAAAAGACGTATTTTACTGGAAAAAGCACTTCAGTGTCAAAGACTTAGAAGTATCAGAATATTTGTTAGTAAACACAGTAAAGTCTTCAAAGGGCCAAATATGTCAGAATACTCAGCTAGCAATTGCATGTATAGCTCTAAGACAATGCAATGTTGTAATTGCATTACAGCAATTACTGTATAGCTTCAAGACAACACCAAGAAGATGCATCTTTCTTTTTCGCAAAGAGAGTTATAAGCAACATCTCCCTCTGTGTGTGTGTGTGTACACGCTATTTAAAACTTCCATAAGGAAATAATACAAACTTTACATATTCTAAGAAACTCTTTTGTGGCTCTTCTGGAGTATAGAAAAGATCACTGTTTTCACACTAGATGCCTGCAAACCTTTTCTAAGACCTACCCTGTACCTGAAAGAGCAGGCATGCTTTTAGCCACTTCACTAATGTTTAAAAGGAAGCTATGAATGCGTAATTGTAAACTAATAGTAGCCACAAACACAGATCTGCATTAGTCCATGGAACAACCGATGCTTACAATTATTTCTATAAAACAGCCTTTGTAAAAATATGATCCACAGTGCATGTACTAAATAGGTCTGCCACATCAAATGAGAAGCAATCTTACAGAGAAGGAATGTTTGATTTTAACTAACTGTGCTAACAAGAGTACAAATTCATGTTCGATCAGAAGTTGAACCTCTCTCTGAGTAGTTGATTCACTAACAGTGATATAGGTAACATACAGTGTGTGGAATTTTGTCAGAAGCCTGAACAGTCTAAAAAACAGTTTCTAGATCTCAGGTCAGACCAAAGGCTTGTCTAGTCCTGTTTTCTGCATCCCACAACAGCCTACCAGATCTTGAAGGCAATAATCCCTTTTCCACCAGTGCTCTCCAACAACTGGTATTCAATGGCATACTGCATTTGAAAATCCCCAAGGACCTAGGATTACTACAGATGATTCAATGTAAGGTCCTTAAGGCTGCAATTCACACGTTCCTGGAAGGGAGCCCCATTGAACATAATGGGACTTACTTCTCTGGGTATGTAGTTGGCCACAATCTTGATCAAGCACAGCCTCGGTCCCTGAAAAGGAATTAGACTGGGAATGAGAAACAAGAGACTTAGAAGCCAAACTGGTGCACCAAAGAACACCAGTTGGCCATCCTGTTTCCAGCACCTTTGATTACTACATTAGCAGAAAGAGATGTAGTTATTTGGAAAGGCAAGTCGAAAATGCATGCTAAGACAGTTTCCAGCAAAACAGAAGATATAATTACCTTCTCTTCCGCTTGAAGAAATCTGTTTGGAGGGTGTACTAAACTATGCGCCAAGTATCAACCGTTTATGATACTGCTGTAATAAACAACCTCCATGGAGAGAACTTTGCACAGGATTGCAGTTTCCCTGACTGGGCCTCCACTTCAAGAACTGTTTACTTTAAATGTCCCTTTCACTGCTCTAGAATTCCTGGAATACATCTTGGCTTTACTCCTGTTAACAAAGTCATCAGGACACGTGTGGTGAATCTGAACCTCAGAGCAGCAATTCTGGACATCTTACTGCTATGCGTGAGAATGTTCAAAGTGTGAAATTTTTAGATCTCTCCCTCCCTCTCTTTCAAAACACTTCTAAAGAGCTGGTGTGAGATAGAACTATTTACATCCACTGAAATATTTTCCCTTCCAGAAATACTGGAGATGAAGAAGACAGATATTTATCATTTCAAAAATGATGCTTAAATTTATTTTTCATCTTCCATATTTTGAGTTTCTGATGTTCCACATGGGCTAGAATTTATATTCTATTAAAATTGCTTCTCTTCTGTGCTCCACTACCAGCCTTGATGAATTCAAGATAAAAGAAAGGGTTCTTAGCATGACTTGTGAAAGTATTTTTTGTCACTAACAAAAAGGCAGGCAGTCACATCAGTTTTATTTGTATTTTTACTTGCCTAACATGCTGTTGGCATAGAATAAACGCACAGACCTTGCTGTGTTTGCTTGTTATTGAGGTATAGCCAGCATTCTGCACATGTTCACGAGAAGCCTTCCTTCAGGAGCTCAGGATTTATGGTTCACTGTTGAACCACAAAGAAGCAATAAAAAGTATGCAAGTTAGTTGCACATTTTCAAAGCTTCTCACCTATGGAGGATGCACCAACCATCAATCATGAGGTACATCAGTTGTACCTGTGTCAAAACAGGTGCACACACAGGAAATATTTGGGTATTTACCTTTTGCACAACGTACAGGAAGCTGGGAAAGGAATGCACTAGCAACTTGCATACCATTTACTGTGGTTTTCAGCTAATATGCAAAACACTTCTAGTTTGCGAAGAGAGGGAACTCTGCACATGCTCAAGGGCACTCATGCTTAGCACTATTTTGCATAGCCTACTGCTATGGCCGGACATTTAACCCATTTCTGTCCAGCCTACAGGTGTATACATTTGATGCCTGTTGCATATATGCAACATTGGGCAGAAATGGTGTTTTGTGTTTTTTTTAAAAAAGCCCAATCTGGGGGTGAAGTCCTAAAATCAGCCCAACAGCCTCAATCCTATGCAGGCAGATCCACCGAGTTCCACAGGACTTCCTGTCAGATAACTATGTGCAGGACTGCTGTTTATAATCTTGGTTTTCAGATTCATACCCGTTCCTATGAATGTAGCTGTTTGGGGGGAGGGGTGACTGGGCCCCCTTTTTTCTCAGGCACCTGAATGTGGGTGCCATTCCAATGCATAGGAGTGAATGCCTTTGCAAGGAAAGCCCAGCTGAGCAATACAACCCCACAGGTCAACAGGCAGCAGAACTACTCTGCTCAGCAGACCTGTCCTTGGATGCGGTTGAAGAGCTGTTCAGTGGCGGGCCTTTGCAGTGGCTTCGTGCAAGCCCCAGTGCTCCCGCATGCTTGTAAGCATGGCCTTCAGACTGCTCTTCCCCAGGGCGTGAAAAAGGTCTGTCGGCTTCCCAGGGACTGTGCCAAGCAGGGCCACGTACGTGTCGAGGGCTCGTGTGCAGGCGAGAGGGAACAAGCCAGCTGGGCAAGCAGGAAGAGCGTTTCCATGCACAGAGGGCAGTTCTTGGGCCACATAACGCAGGGAAACCCCGCACCCTTGCAGGTCCAGTGTGTGAAGGGGGCTCCCCGGGTGGAGGTTGTCGCTTTTGAGAAGGCTTGAGCCCCCACACCACCACCAGGCCTGCCACTGAGAAAGTTCCACAGTACACTGGATGCTGGACTAAATGGTCCTTTGACCTGATCCAGCAGGGTTCATCTCATGTTCTTATTTCTCCTTCGAGTCCTGCCACCATCTCAGTTGTGGCACCCAGAATTTGGAAAGATCTCCCACACAAGGTATACTTGGTCCCATCTCTACCTATTTTAGGCCAGTAGCCAGTTCCATGCAGTTTTGCTGGCAACCTTCAGTCTCAAAAGACTATGGTATAAGCCTACAGCACCTGGTATTCCCAAGCAGTCTCCCATCCAAGTACTAACCAGGCCTGACCCTGCTTAGCTTCTGAGATCAGACGAGATCAGGCACGTGCAGGGTATGCTGTTGCATCATGATGTTTAATCTTTGGACAGTGCTGGTGTTCTGTGTTGTATTTTTTTTCTGTTTAAGAATTGTTTGTCTTAAAACAGTTTCATAACTGATTTGTTTTGTGGTGTTGTATTAACCAGAAATAATGCATTTAATTCTAATGTAACTTGACAAGTGCCATATTTATTTCATTCACAATATGTTTTCCTTCTTGCAAAGTTATACACACAACCATGTGCTAAGGATTACTTACTGTACATAAAAGGATTATAAATGAATTCACAAAAGCTTTTTGGCTGTCAGCAGGTGGTGCAGTTGGGTGTTTTTTTCTTTCTGCAATGCCTCTTTGACTTCAAACAGCAACTTCACCTAATTTGACTGTTGACTTTTCCTCAAACACTCCCCCCTTCCCAGTTCAAGCTTCCCCCTTCTTTTGTAGGTGAACAAGAGCAACCTTGCTGAAGGCCAGAGAGGCTGTCTTCTCATTCCAGGCCCTTTGCTTGTTTATCGACTTTTCAATTTGCTGGATTTCCTTTCCTGGCCATATTCTCAGAGCACAGACAATATCCACGCCCAAGGGCTGCTTCATCTATTCTCACCACATTTTTCCTCAACAAAAATCATGGCCATATAAAGGGAAAATGTATATATTGTTGTGTGAAAAATAGCGTGAAGGCTTATTTTTGCCTTGGGTTTCCAACACATTTTTTCTTTTTTTGCATCAGAATAAACCTCTCTTCAGTACACTTTGTGACAGTGCAGTCATCCTGTACATAAGGAAACGTTAAGTGAGAAATGGCCCTGCTTTATCACAATTGCCAATCCTTTTGTTGAAAAAAATATGAACTCCATTTCCTAAACTGTACCCAAATTTTTCAATACATATTTAGTTTCCATTCCAGTTTTTGTTGTGTGGGGTTTTTTTTTGGGGGGGGGGAGGGGGTTGAATTTAGGAAATTTTGCATTCTGCAGTCATTATTTTGGAAACCATCCTCAAGTATTTCCACATCTGACAGATCTCAAACCCACCCACCACTCTTGCTTACCTAGTGCAGTCATACAAAACTTGCAGCATCCTACGAAACGTTATCAGCATAGAACTGGATAGTGTCGCCCATCTTGTCCCTGAAGGCAAAGGAAAATGACCTTGCTAAATGAGCTCCTAGCGGAAGCAAGAGTGCATCAGTGTGAGGAGTATGCATCCCGCTCTCTGGGGTGTGGTGCAAGAAGCTGACAAACTGAGTGCTTAGATTATCTTCCGCACTTAATCTGATATTCTTTCCAGTCTCATTTCTAGTCATGAGCTCAGTGCAGAATCGCAAATAAATAACATGTTTTGGTGGTTTTTTGTTTCTTGCCTTGTCACTTTTTCATCTTATGCCTGCCATTTCCTCCCCCTGCCTTCAGATGATTTCCTTTTGATTTTCAAGGACAAAATAATGTTGCAGTGCTTTTACAGTCATTTACACCTCTCTCTTACTGCTCAATAACTGCCAAACTTTGCTGTCCTCGCTATCCTCTCTTTTTCACTGTGCAATTCTGTAAGCAATTTCCTTTGAGTTTGTTAAAAAAAGGGGGGGGGGAGATGGTTTCTTGTCAATATAGTTTATGACAGCAGTCAGCTTATTACAGGTAGCAAAATTCTATTTGCTTAAATATAAACCAGTAGCTATTATCATGCAGTTAAAATATTATGGCATCCTAAACTATTTTTTGAGGATTGTTCCAAAGAGCAATAGCTGAATAGCTTTCAGAGCAAGAATGTGACTTGGTGGACTGTGTTGACTAACAGCCCAATCCTGAGCTGCCCGGGGTGCACAGCTGCAGCTGCGTCAAGAATGGCCACCACAGCTTCCTGCATGCCTCAGCCTGCCACAGGTGGCGCCTCCGGAGAAGGGGACTTTCATTCCCTTCTCCTAGGTAAGGGAAGCAGCCCTGCAATGGGGCTACTCACTTTACCACCAACCAAAAGGCACTGAGCCCTGCATGAACGGACAGGATCCGGTGGAGCGGAGCTCCAACAGACCCACCTCTCCTCCTCCCTGCTCCATCCCCTGGCACACCTTCTGCCCACCCTCTCTCCGCCCCCTGCCTCCCCGTCACACCTCCCAGCCGGCCTGTCTTCACCCTCCCCACACCTTTACCCTCTCCAGAACACCTCCTCTCCACCCCTGCTTACCATGCCACAGCTTGGCGGTCTTGACACCACTGAGCAGCGGAGGCTAGGCGCCCACTGGGCGCTAGCCCAGCACCAGCCAGTAGCCCGGTGGTAGGACCCGCAGACACGCCTTACTGCACATTTGCAACAGTGTGCAGCGGCATGAAGCCACTGCGCCGAGCTCAGGATTGGGCCCTGACCACAAAATGTAGTGGAAGCCACAGTTCAAATCTAACTACAGCCACAAATAAAGTGCCATAACTAGATGTCACAAGGAAAAAATGGTCATGCTTTTTCCTATTGACTTGCTATCATTGCAATGGCAGAGCCACTTCCACATTGTCTGCCTTTCTCTCAAAGAGAATCACTTGGGTCTGGGGCATGATGTGGTTCTATATGGCACTAGTATTGATGCTTTCCAGGTTGGGAATGGACCATGTCATTTGCTGACCTCTTTATAGATGGATGGCATGGCCCTGTGGAAGTAACATGCAACAATAGTAATATATGAATTACTATTCATGTAGTGATATATGAACACCACAAGCCTATGCGTGTCTTTGCAGAAGTAAGTCCCACTGTGTTCAGTGGGGTTACGCCTTGCAAAGTGTGCCTTGGATTGGGGCCTCAGACTGCTAGGAGGAAGAGGAAGCATACAAAACCAGAAGAGCAAGAGCAAGAGAGACTCCTTCAGTTCTCATTTCCTATTACAGGCCTCTCTCACTACAGGATCTCTGCTCCTCTAGCTTCACTAATCTCAACTATCTAAAATCCTCTTGCTCCCTCAAAGAACTCTGCCCTTTCTCCTTTGCTGCTCTTTATACTCAACACTGCCTCCTGAGTCTTGTGCGATTTCTCTTACTCCTTCAAACACATATTTTCTATGAAGCATTTGGCACGATGTTTTACAGCCCAATCCTATTCCAGATTGGACTGTCAGGGGCAGGGCAGTGAAAGCAGTGAAAGAGCCATCCTCTGTCATAAAATGGCTGTCCATGGAGTGTGCAGTACTCCATCAGCAGCCATTTTGGGAGCACTGCTGCAGGATGCAGCAACACTCTCCAGATGTTTCTGGACTTCACCATGCCCACTGACAAAAGTAAAGAAGTGGTGGGGATATACAGAGGGGAGGGGGAGAAACTGAGTGGGAAGGGGGAGAAACAGGGGCAGGAAGGCTGTGGGAGAGGATGGGTCCGGCAGCAATAGTGTGCAACAGATCCCATCTATTCTTTTACAAGCCTCCCAACCCCCTTTCTGTAGATGGACCAACTGTTAAGTAGTTTTCAGAAGAGACCCGCTGTGGAGTGGAAGGCATATGGAAGGATAAGGGGAACTCTTTCCCCTCTGAAGCCTCCTGATCTTCCTTCCCCAAGGATATAGTATGCTCCTTTTTGGCATGGCTGCACCAGTGGGGGGTTTGTGAGACTGGGAGAGTCCCTTGTGCTGGCCCGGGGAGTGGTGCAAAAGTGCAGGAAACCACTCAAGGGGAGATAGGCCAGTGCACATCTATGCACCAGCCTCCCTGTGCCAATGCAAGCCCCAGGGAAAGTGTGAGTTGCAGGGGGTGAGACCCTCTGTGAGAGCAGGGGGTGGGTGACAGCTGGAAAAGACTTTGGAGCTCAGGTCTACTGGGCTTCCCAGTACAGAGCTCACATCTACCTGACTGTGCAGCGTAGGCAGCAACCTCTTAAGTCTCTCTTAGGCTCACACAACAATGGAAAGTGTCCTGTTCCCATTTGAAAGTGCCCTGTCTCCAAACATATTTCTGTAGCAGCTGTGTCCGTGAACTCCTATACATTCCTTCATAGCAAGCAAATCTACACACCAAAGAGCTACTGTAGCAGGTCACTTGCCTCCCAGAGGTGACACTGTGTTAAGGAGTATCATGTATGCATTCCTCGGCCCACCACATATGGCTTTTGGTAGCAGCAACAGCCATGCATCCAGCATCTGTTCTGCCAGATTCCAAGACAAGCTCCACCTAGAGAATTATGCCCACTTTATGCTAATTAGCTCCCTTTTCCCCCCTAAAAATGACCCTAGTTCTGCCCAGCAGTACTGCTGGAGCCCACCACCAGGGTAGCTCACCTACACAACCTGCAGAGGTCCTCCTTCCTCCCCTCTCCTGCCAGTAGCTCCTCCCACCACTACAGCACCACCTTGGCTCTCCACAGGTCTTAGGCATGGCAGCCAAATACCAATCTCAGTGTTGCCAACAGTTTCTGCTCCAAAGTTCATTCACCCAACAGTAGTTTCATAGTCCATTAACACCTCAGTCCATCAATTCAATCTTCCTACTACTATCCACACCAAACTCTCCCTTCATCAGGTGCTTTTATGCCTTAGGGCCCTATTGCCTTCAAGTGGCTACAGCTGTGCAGCACACCCTCTGCTGAATGCCCAGGCCTTACCCTTAAAGGGTCCACTGCTGACACCACATCCTACCTCCTCTCCAGGTCTTCTGCGATTCCAATACAGCATCCCATGTAGGCAACAAGTCCAAGTGAGATACAAAAATACAACATCCCAGGAAATTTCTGGGCCCTCTTCTTTGGCTCCTGGGCCTTGGTACAAATTTTCCCCTTTACCCCCTCTCACGGGCCCTGGCACACCAGGAGGCATGATGAACCAGGCAGATTCATCATGTACACCTGGCATACTCCTGGCACACCAGGAGGCAGATGAACCAGGCCAAAACTGGGGGAGGGAGTGTTAGCGCTTTGCCCCCACTGTGGTTCTGTCATTGTCTTTTCCCACTTTATTTTAAGGGGGGGGGGAGAGGAATGATTTTATTTGCAGTCAATGGAAGCTTTTATTTTCCATTAAAAATGACCAGAGAGTGTTTCATAATCAGGGTTGAAACCATGTTAGTAGCAAAGTACTAAAGCCCTCCTTATCCTCATGGTTTCAACTCATTTCATTCCCATCCCTTTCACTATTTGCTTAAAAAAATAAATAAAAAGGCAGCAGTACCAAGGAGGGCACCTTATGTGCATGGGATCATGTCCAGTTTGACTCTAAGCCTAACTGCTCACAACTGAGACAATTGTATATGCTGGCTCTGCTTGTCCCAGCCTCCATTGTTATCTCCCTGATGTTCATCTAGTAGTCTGTAATCCTTTCAAGGCGAAATTCTCCACTCTCACACTGGGTCAAATGCCATGTGCATTGTAAATAAAAACCACTTGTCACCCCAAGAATCTCCCGACTCCCGCTCCTTAGCTTGGGCCCATCTGGAATGATGCCAGAGACCAGCAGGATTTTTCAAGAGAAGCTATGATGCCCAGAAAATTTGTCATGTAACTGGCAGCCAAGGAAGAATACCATTTATTTGGCTTATTGCCTATTGGGAGCTTTTTATTTTTTTTAACTGTCCGTGTGCTGTGAAAAAGTCAAAAGAAAATTTCTTGTGATTTTAGAAGCACAAGCACTCCTTGCCCAAGCACTGCAAGGAGCAGCATTGCAGAGTTTAACTTTCATATTATTTTTAATTGTGCATCTAAGGCTCGATTAGTCTGCAGCTTATTATGGGGATGATAAGAAGCTGATGGTTGCTCAACTAAAGGTTAAACAGATAGGGAGTATTTAGTGGTATCTTTAAAAAAAAACGCTTCCTTTTAACTCTACACCAAATTTTATTAAATAGTTTCTGTTTCGGGAGCTGAGTTTCTGTTGTCTTTCAGGTACGCTGCTATATCTTCAGTTTCTTGTTTATTTTGCTCTTCTGAGAAGTAAGTTGTCAGTAGTCTTGTGCAATGCGCAACTGCTCAAGACTTAATGATTAAAAAATTGTTTACTGTTGTCCTGTTTTTGGTCGAGCTTTATAACCCCTGGAAAGGTATCAGTTGAGTCACAAAAGTAAGGCATCTCTTGAGAGGTGGTGCAGCACAGTGGCTGAGAGTGAGGTACAAATCGGAATTTCCCCCATGAACATACTAGCAGTGCAATTCTGTGCATGTCTACTCAGAAGTAAGCTCAATGGGAGTTCAGTGGGCCCTACTCATAGGTAAGTATGTACAGGATCACAGCCTAGGCATCCTGAGGCAAGCTACTTCCAATTAGCCTCAGCTCTCCAGGGGCAATATAGGGATAGTAATACTTTATTGGGTTTTTGAATTAATAACTACAAGGAAATAATATGGGAAGTGCTTATTGAAGAAATTTGAATGGAAAGCTCTAAATCATTAATTTTTGGAGTGTCAAAGTAGAAAATACAAAATAAGACATATCCCCAAAAGGAAATACAGTATATTCCTGAAAGGTATAAGGATTCAGATCTCAGCAAACTGAATAAGTGGAATACTTCCTTTTCTGAACAGAATGAGAAATGGGAGAGCTTAAAGAACATTCATCCTATCTTACTATTCTGGTAAACAGTAATAAGGGAGGCCAGAAGTTTCCCTCTGCTTAGTAGGGATCCAATCCTATCCAATTTTCCGGTGGTGATGCAGCTGTGCCAAGGGTGTGTGCTGTATCCTGCGGTGGGGAGGCAGCCATGGAGGTATCCTCAAGGCAGGGGAATGTTTGTTCCCTTACTTTGTGGCTGCATTGGTGCTGGGAAGTTGGACAGGATTGGGCCCTAACTCCCCTGCCATCAACACAAGAGCCTGCAAAGATGAGAGATGGAGACTTTGAAACTGAAAATAAAGCATTCTTATTACACAAGTTAAAGGAGGGAGTTAAATAAAAAACTGTAACTTTTT
Source organism: Tiliqua scincoides (assembly GCF_035046505.1). NCBI lineage: Eukaryota > Metazoa > Chordata > Lepidosauria > Squamata > Scincidae > Tiliqua > Tiliqua scincoides. The sequence goes on from NC_089822.1 coordinate 69,655,355, forward strand.
AGAAAAGAGTTTTTAAGATTCCAGTGGGACAGTTCATAACCATTAAGGATAAATCTATCCAGACAAACTTTCATCCATTTTTTCAGAATCCGAATGCATTATCCTAATAAAACTGTCTATATTATGTACATTTTCTTCTGACATTCAAAATAACATATTAAAACGTGTCAAATATTGGCAACATATATTCTTCCTGTGCATATTCTTTTTAGCCTGAAATCCTATACAGAAATAATTCACTTAGGCTGCAATCCTAACCACACTTTCCTGAGAGTAAGCCCCATTGAACAAAATAGGACCTACTTCTGAGTAGACCTGGTTAGGATTGTGCCCTTAGACTTCTCTCTATGGTTGATGAATTTTAATTTTTTTTTTTGTTACATTGCTCTCTAAGGCAAGGAAATTTGTGGCATTGGCTAGAGAAATACTTTGGTTGAGGTTAGCTTTTATTATGCATTTATTTTGAATATTTATATAGCACCTCTTAATAAACTATAAGTTCTCAAAGCGGTTTACAAAGATGAGAAGATGATGAACATGGAACTGTGGAATAAGTGTTGCCAAAATAGCTTTACTGCAATGATAAGGCTAAAATAATATCAGCTCAATAATGTCTTCGCAGGAAGCCGAAAAATGGCCAGACTGCTCAAATATGGCCAGAGCGCTGGTGGGAAGGCATTTCCACGCACATCTACAGAATGCTAGTCGCCCACCAAGGAAGCTAAGAGGAGGCAGGGAGGGGCAAAACTGGGCAGAGAGGGGGGAAACGGGGGACAGGGAGGCTGTGGGACAGCGTAGATCCTTTGGTGATGGCATGCACTGGATCCTGTCCCCTAAAGCAGGAGCCTCCCCACCCCCTATTTCTCCTTTGACTTGTGTCAGTGAAATAACTAGTGTAGGTCCAAGGAGACCCACTGTGGGGTGGGAGGCTTTATGGAGGGGAAAGGGGATTTCAATCCCCCTTCAATTCCAAAGCTTCCCACTTGCTCTTCTCACTAGATACAGTGAATGGCTTTTCAACACAACTGCTCTTTCCATGGTTCCAGCCTTACACACTTAACCCAATATGTAGCTTGACCTTTAGTTAATTCAGGGCCCAGTCCTATCCAACTTTCCAGCACTGATGCAGCTGTGCCAACGGGCAGCTGTTAATGTGTTTTTAATATGTTTTTATCTGTTTGTTAAATTATGTTTTAATCTGTTTTTAATATGTTGTAAGCTGCCCTGGGTCCCTTTAGGGAGAATGACGGAATAGAAATAAAGTTGTTTATTATTATTATTATTATTATTATTATTATTATTATTATTATTATTATTATTATTATTAAGTTTATTATCCTGCGGTGCGGAGGGCGCAAGCACAGAGGCCTTCTCAAAGTAAGGGAACATCTGTACTTTTACCTTGGGGCCGTAATGCTGCACCATCAGCATTAGAAAGTTGGATAGGATTGGGCACTCAGAGCCCAATCCGGAATGGTGCGCGCCGGCTTACCACTGGCACACACTGTCACAAAGGTGCCGAAAGGCACATTTGTGAGCCTTACCACCAGGCCAGCACCCTTGCTAGCCCAGTGCTGGGCTAGCGCCAGGCGGGTGCCTGGGCTCTGCTGCTCAGCAGTCTCACGGACTGCCGAGCCACGGAATGGTAAGCAAGGGCAGGGAGGAGGTGTTCTAGGGAGGGGGGAGGCAGGCGGAGGGCGGGGAGGAGGCGGAAGGGGGAGGCAGGAGGTGGGGAGAGGGCAGGCAGGAGGCATGCTGGGGGGGCAGGCGAGTCTGGTGGAGCAGAGCTCCACCAGATCCTGAGCGTTCATGTGGGGTCAGAGCCCTACATGAACACCTTTACCCTACCGCCGACCTTTTGGTAGCTCCATTGAGTAGCCCCCATTGTGGGACTATTTTCCTCACCCAGGAGAAGGGAATGAAAGTCCCCTTCTCTTCTCCCGAGGTGCCGCCCACAGTAGCCTGTGGATCCGGCGGTAGCCATTTTCGGTGCCGCCGAAGCTGTGTGCCACAGGAGCTCAGGATTGGGCTGCCCAACAGCTTTGCCCACATTCTTATGTACAATAATTTCCTTCGTAGTCTGATGGAATAGAATGGGATGAGCACCTCTAGAACTAACCAAAGACAGTTTCATTCTTTTCCGTGTTTAAATATTGAAATATATAGGACTTACCTTTGGGTATGAACTTCAAAGAACCATACAGTAGATTTATTACTCATGATTTATTTTTCCCTTTTGTACTGGAATTTCATATGATTTGATAAGCATTGAATAATTTTTATTGTAACATTTCCTGTCATTAAAGTTGTCACATAGCTTCATTTCCTGCGTTTGCGAAATCTGAAAACCATTTAAAAATTGTTTTAAATTGTTTAATATTAAGCAACACAATAAAAAAGTCTATTTTCAAAACCTACACATAGGGAGGGAGTATTTTTCAAGAACACGTGACAACACACTGTTGGAAGAATAAAGATTATGGCACAGAGTTTCATTTACACGAAAGCCATTTGGTTCTATCCGGAGAATGAAAGCAAATTTGACATGTTCATACTTTATTTAAAATATTTTTTGCAGTTACTTTTGAGCACCATGGCCACAGTGTAGTGCACTGTGTACTACTACACAGTGTAGTGTGCACTGTGGGTGTAGTGCACCCCCAAAATAGTACTCCATTGAGTAACAATACGATTTATGTCAATTTCTCTGTTTAACAGAGATAGCTACAAGTTGTTCACCTGAATGCAAACTCAGAAAACAATAGCTTTCAACACAAAGCAAAGCAGCATTTTGGATTTGTAACTTATACAAGCAAATATAATTTTGTGCCAAGACTTTGCCATTAATCATAATCACTGCCCCGGATCCTGATGGCCGAACTCAGCTAGAAGTATTTATATCTAGAAGGGAATGACAGCCCAATTCTATCCACACTTTCCCCATTGACTCTAATGCGACTTACTTCTGAGTAGACATGCATAGGATTGGGCTGTGATTCTATTATTTTGTATATTGTGGATTATTGTGGATTTCTATTATTTTGTATATTGTGGATTTACAGTTTGAATGACCTGCAGACCACTAGTATTTGTACAGTATCTTCCAAAGCTATATAAATGTTTCCTTTATTTCAACACAATTGCTATGAAGATCATAATGAAGCATAACACCTATTTGGCTTATTTCGCATTGCAGTATTTGCAAAGAGTTGACCAGATATTAGTTCTGAACATAAACTGAAGGCTAACTGATGATGCTGCCGGAGCACATGAACTGGATTCCCCAGAAATCAGTGGATTTGCTTTCCAATAAATATGATCAAGATGCAAGTGCCAGCTGACAGAGCCAATTAAAATAAATAATGCATCATATTTTATGATTTATACTTAAATACTGATAGTTTGTGTATAGTGGAAGTTTGCTGAAGCAAATTCCAGATTATTGGCAATGCCATCCGAAATAATGCACAACATTTTCACCTACAGATTTTAATATATTTGTTTCCTCTCAGGAAACAATTGATTGTTCCCAGAATGAAACTCTTTGGCAATATTTATGGCAGCATCCCAGATGTACCATGATAGATTAGACCTGCACTTCTGTGAAGGACTAACTAGCAGGAGCACAATTCAGATTTTCACTTTTAAGTGGCATTTCGCACTGACAGGCACAAGTAAACCACAGACCAAGTGCTCTTTTGTAAACAACTCTGTGCAATATTCCTATAGCGTGCACACACCGTATTCAATATCCATAGATATTAATGGATTAAAATGCCCACCTTGAAGACGTAATGTTCCCATTCAGTATGTGTTTCATAACTAAAGCTGCCGGCTGATCACATTGCAGCCGCACTCTCTTTTAGTACAGCAGCTGCCAAGCCATCTCAACATTAAGTTGCAAATCAGTTGCAAACAAAGATGGTCGGGTCAAATATCTGCCAATTAATATCAATTGATTTTCCAGCCAAGTACAGTATAAAGTCTCTTCTAGGCCAGACCCCAGGTCCTCCACTGAAGCAACTTCTCCTTGCAAGCAACTTCTCCTTGCTATCAGCTTCAAAGAAACCCAGGGCTGTGAAAGCTAACGGTTGTCGACAGCAGCATTATTTACTGATGTTTAGAAATCAGACTTTAATACGGCATGGATCACTTACAACCCAGCTCTAGCTGGCAATTGCCTTTTGACCAAGGTTTTCATGAATCGGCATGAACGTCCAGCCTCCAGCATTTTCTCTATGTTACCTGTTTTCAGTGGCTAGATCCCATCTGCTGGGAGATGTCAAATATTAAACAGAACATCTCCAAGTACAAGCGCACAAGAAGACTTGGCCTTGGTCATCCTCCTCATCCATTTCTGGACCTTCTGGCAGGAAATCCACTGAAAAGTCGACAGATTCACTCCATTCATCTCGGTGACCTGAAGGATGACATTTGCCCATAGTTTCACCTTGGATGCCTTTATCATGATGGGATTCATGAGCCCGGTTGCAAATATTATTGACCCCAGTGTTTGGAGGTGGTGTCGCAGCAGCCGGGGCAAACATCCTAAATGGGAGTTTAGAAATGGAGAACACTTCTCTCCTAGATTTCTGTTTACCAGCATCTGAACATGACTCACCAGTTCCCTTTCATTTAGGAAAGAAAAAACTTTTTTAGCTTTTCTCCCCCTGGTGATTATGAGCTTTAGAACTAGAGATGGTTGCTTAGCAACACGTGTAGTGCTATCCTCTCCTGGAAAGCCTCAGATTCACCTAGAACAGAGGAAATAGCCAATGATGTGCTGAGTCATTTGCAGCCTATAATTTATTTCAAGTCTTAACCAAATATTTCTTAAAGAATTAACTCTAATAACATCTTATCAAGAAATAAGTGGGCTAAATGTTGTCAACAGTTTCTAGAACTGGATGCTTGGGTGTGTTCCCCCATCCTCCCTCCCTTGTTAAAGACTTGGATGCAAAGAACAGTGAGCAAAAGAAGAAGTGATTGAGTGCTGCTCTGTGAACGCTTGCACTCTGCAGAAGGCTTCCTCGCCATGCAGAACCACAAAATACTGGGGCTGCATCACTGTTTATGAAACATGGTGTATAAGGTCAAAGCTGCAGCATAGTAATTCCAGTAGGTCATAAGACAGATTTGGAAAAGAGCTTGTGCAAACGGCAGCTTTGGGGTCATTTCAACTCGCAGCACATTTTAACTCTGCTCAATTGGAAGCAGCCCTTTCATGAGCAGGCTTTCTGCTAATGGAAAAGCATCTTTGGATCCAAGCAAATATTTTTTCTCCTTTAACTCAATAGTCTCAGCCTTATTAAATACTTTGGATGTTGGCAACAACAAAAATCACTATCCATTTTATAATACACTTCATCTGGACTGGCAGTAGACCTGAACAGTCAACAATTTCCTTTCAACATAAGTGCCTGTCATTTAAGCAGTAGAATGTACTTCAGTTCAAGAGCATTATAAAGATTTAGCTTAATGTCAAATTAGATGTAATTTAATATTCAGGGTTGAAAGCAGGTGATGTTGATTTAAGGTTGCAGAAAAGTTTGTTGGACCATGGCCTTCAAGCCTAGACAATTGAACTATTGGACATTCTGAATTATTATGCTTAGGTGGCCCTAAGCATGTTGAGCTAAAGCCACTCTCCACATATGGTCCCAGTCTGGGGGGCCTGATTTGCAAGCTATGCAATACTTTTATAAAGTGCTTAAAATAATGTCTAGTTTGACTCTGAATTGCCTTCAGTCTTCTGTTTTCTCTGTTTTTCAGATGTGCAGAATCGCTATACTTCCTGTTGGCAATGGTGGGTATTGCTGTCAGAACAATACTAGTTTAGGGTCCAATCCTATCCAACTTTCTAGCACCAGTGCAGCTGCAATGCATCCTCAAGGTAAGGGAACAAATGTTTCCTTGCTTTGAAAGGCTTCTGTGACCGCCTCCCCATCAAAGGATGCAGCACACACCCCATTAGCATGGCTGCACTAGCACTGGAAAATTGGATCGGATTGGACCCTAAGGCTCCTACATTGGCTTAAAACTCTGGGAAAATGTCACTGGGGCATTTTTAGCTTTTTTTCTTTCAGTGTTACAATTCCTTTAGTTTCAACAATGTTCACTTTTCAGGTTCTGTATTTCTGACAGCTTAGTGGGTTTCTAAGCAAGAAGGCTGAGCAGAAAATGTTGTTATGGCTGCCTATTGACCATTGTTTGTGGAGTGAATTGCTAGATCACAGGAAGGAATGATTGGCTGATGTTCCCTTTGTGGAAGCACAGAATGTAATTGAAGATATTTTACTGAATGGACAGTTTACCTGCAGGGTTGGGTCTGGGATCAATGTTCTGCAAGAGGGTGTCCATGACAGTTCACAAAGCAGTTTGCCATTTGAATATGGGGCAGACACAAAGAGAGATGGATGTTTGTTGTTGTAGTGCGCTAAAATGCAGGCATCCTTTCAGATGCAGCTGGGAATCTAATGCATTTTTCTAATGCATAATCTAATGCCTAGTCTATTAATAGCTTTGCTGTCTTTTTGGAAAGAATCTGCTCCACCCTGATATTAGTAATTGACCAGATATTCCCAGGACAAAGTAGATCTCCAGTCCTTTCTTATTCCAAGGAAACTAAAATCTCATATGCTACACTTGGACTTGTCACCACTCAGAGAAAAATGATGGTGATCTTTGGATCATGGAACCTTTGAAAATGCCCTCCACAGATGGGGAAAAACATCAGGCAAAAATTATTTTGTTGGAACATGGCCTTCAAGCCCAGATACTTTTAATTGGACTATTGGACCTTCCGGCCATGAAAACCTCAGTATGTTTGTAATTCGGATTGTGTTTAGCAACTCAAGAAAAATAATCTTCATATTTCAGTTTATTGGATTGCATCTTAAAGAAGTTGTAAAAACTAAGTCCAATTGAAATTAATTGGACTTGCTAGCACAAATTAGTGTTGCCTCCTTAATTACCTTTCAAGTAGTGAGAGCCCCAAGGAACACCTCTGATCTTTAATGCTAAGTTTGAGTAGTCTAGTGGTAAAAGGCACTAAAGTCCTTCAGGTACCAAGTTCCTAAGCCACTTAGGATTTTGAACAGTGTTTGGAAATGGGCCAGTGTTTGCACTGGTGAGTTGTGTTGCCTGAAGATGGTCTCAGCTGAAAGGTTCTAAAAGTCTGCCCATTGACATGAGGATGATTGTGGATAGTTATGTTGACCTGCTCAGTGCATAAATATGAGCTAATTGAATTTTACTTATACCATTCATGGTCACTTCAGACATTCACCTGTTTTCATCTCTTAGGTTATCTGAAGGGGCTCTTCTGCAAGTGATGACTCTGTCTCAAGTGAGGAGGTGGCAGCTTGGGGACAAGCATTCTCTGTAGTGGCACCACAACTATGGAATTCCCTTCTAGGGGAACTGAGAACTACTCCCTCCCTCATGGCTTTTTGGTGAGGCTCAAAACATAACCTGTTTCATCTGGCATTCGGTTGCTGAGTGGATATTTGCCCTCTGTGCCTCTAAAATACTGCTATGGCTTGACTGCTTCCCTGGACTAATTTGTTCCCCACTGGCCCAATGATATTTCTTAGATTTTGCCCTGTTTTGGTCAGTCTGTGGAACTCCTTGCCGCAGGATGTGGTGATGGCATCTGGCCTTTAAAAGAGGATTCAACAAGTTTCTGGAGGAAAAATCCATTATGGGTTACAAGTCGTGATGCGTATGTGCAACCTCCTGATTTTAGAAATGGACTATGTCAGAATGCCAGATGCAGGGGAGGGCACCAGGATGCGGATCTCTTGTTGTCTTGTATGCTCCCTGAGACATCTGGTAGGCCGCTGTGAGATACAGAAAGCTGGACTAGATGGGCCTATGGCCTGATCTAGTGGGGCTGTTCTTATGTTCTTATGTTTCACTGCATAATCTTAAAATTGATGTTTTAATGCCTTGTTTGATGTTTTTCTTTTTACCTGATACTTTGCACTTTATTATAAAGCTTTGTAAGCCGCCGCGGGTATTTGTTTTTGGCGTGGAAAAGGCAGGATGGATGGATGGATGGATGGATAAATAAATAAATAAATAAATAAATAAATAAATAAATAAACTTTCTGAGAGAGTCTATTGTTTTTCAGCTGCATGATATGCAAAAATTCAACAGGTACGGCTTTACCGAATATGGAAAAGTGGTGATAGGGAAATCTACACTTGGTAAATGTGTGCATGTTTCACAAATGTCTATGGCACAGAGCCTCTAAGGAAAAGAGGTAGCAATTCATCTGGCAGAATCTCTTATAAAAGTCTTATAGGCAGTTATGGAGTTATTCCATGGAGTGTTTGGTTTTTTCCCTCTCTAAAGCAAGTCTGCCTCAATATGTCCAGACATGCTAGAAGCAAAAATGTGCTCCTTAAATTGTGAGATACAAAAAAATTATGTATCATGAGTTTCTGATAAATGGTTTATAAAGAAATTGGCATGTAGTAAGACAGAATTTCAAGATGTATTTTGTTTGAATAGAATGATTCAAGAATGATTTCCTGCCCTTCAAGAAAGTTTTTTACGTACTTTTTACTGCTGTTCATTGCTAATTGGTGATGTATCCATCGCAAGACTAAAAACATCATTCAGGTTGGATGGACTAAAAGAAAGGACTTTGACCCTTCCTAGTGACTATTTTGTGTTAGCTGAACAAATGAGTTGACATCAGGAGAGAAGGGAAGCTCCATATATTCATTCCTCTCTGGCCTTTCCTTTCCTTGCATAGGACCCAACCAATTGCCCTTCCCTGAAGCTAGCAAAATAGCAGCAGAAAAGCGCATCTGGTAGTGTATGTGACATCCACATTGAGGTTGCAATCCTAAATACATTTACATATCAGTAAGTTCCCTTAAGTTGAATAGAATTTACTTTTGAGTAGAGATGCAAAGAATCGTACTGCACAGTTACAATCTGAAACACACTTGCTAGGAAGCAAGCTTCCTTGGACAAAATTGGACTTAATTTTGAGCAAATGTGCATAGAATTGCTCTGTTAAACAAGTCCTGTTAGGTGCTTTACTTTCAGCCAATTCTAAAAAAATTATAAGATTCTCAGGTATACATTTAAAAAATCATGATAAAGGGACATATCTGACTTTTATCAACGTATGAAGAAATGACTTTTCAGAAATGTATAAAGAAAAGATAGATCTAGAAAGAAAAATCCATGGAGTGTTTTGAAATGTTTATAAGTTCTAAGTTCTCTGTTTAAAAGGAAAAAAAAAACTTCTAAACTTAAGATGCAATGGTACATGTCTCTCTGAGAAACTATAAAATTGACAAAACACATCTTGAAAATTGTTGGGACTACTGGGAATTAAAATGGACCCTATTCTTCATCTGTGGTAGATCTATGCAGAGCAACTGGTTCTGGAAAACTACTTAAAATCCATAGGAGAAATCACTGGATATAAACTCCCATTTGGATCTTCAAAAGTTGTTGTGAAAAATAAAAAGATAATTTTTCTTAAACTGGATAGTATGTAGTAGGCTGAAGCATGGAATGTAGTGAAAGTCAATAAGATGAATGGTTGACCAAACTGTGGAATGTTGAAATTATGGCCAGTTCAACAGCATCAAATACATCAAAGAGACTGAAGCAAAAACAGACAACTTTCAGAAAAATTGATTATCTAATTTCAACAATACTGGGACTATGCTTGAAATCACAACCTTGGTTAACTACTTATGAGGAAATACCCTAATAAATAGATTTAACAATTTTTGTTGCAATATACTGCACCTTAGTTTTTCTGCTTTGTATTTTATTAAGAGATACTTTGCATAGGGTGCAATCCGAACCCCTTATGTCAGTACTTTCCAGCACTGGCATAGCGGTGCCAATGGGACATGTGCTGCATCCTGCAGTTGGGTGTCACTCACGGAGGCCTCTTCAAAGTAAGGGAATGTTTGTTCCCTTACCTTGGAGTTGCATTGCTGTTATGTCAGTGCTTGAAAGCACTGACATAAGGGGTTCGGATTGCACCCGTAGTTGCACTGGTGTGTGGGGAGGCATTTTCAAGAAAAGCTCTTAAATGTATTTGTTACTTTGTAAGAACAACATTAAAATGGTATATTACACAGCTGTTTAAAAATACAAAGCAAATGTAAACAAATTTAAATCAGCATTTGTTCATATATCTTGCTTCTCCTTAATAAGAGTCCAATCAAGCTAACAATAATCAAAACAATAGAAAGAATATATATTTTAATAAAAACTTATTGAAACTATTTATGAAGCCCTAAATGCCACAGTGGCAGAAAAAATCAAGAAAAATCAACAGTAAATTAGCTAGGTGCCAGGCTACCTGATCCCTTAGGTGTTTGGTGATTTTCAGGAGGAGTCTGTACTGTATTTTTACAGTTAGAAACCCTGCCATTTTTCCATAGGGCCATTTCTCAAAATCATGGATGAACAAATTCAGATTAGGCTGCAGAACTAAACCCTATACTTAACAGCGCAATCCAATACATGCTTAGTCAGAAGTAAGTCCCACTATGGTCAGTGTGGCTTACTCCCAGGTAAGAATGCATAGGATTGCAGTCTTAATTAGAAGTAAATGCCTGAAGTGGTCTTACCTCTCAGTCCAAGTGATTAGGTTCAGGCTGCATGCAAGACCTTATAAATTGAAAAGGAACATGGTTTAAGATTCCCTGTATTTTACAAGTGTCAGGCATGTGATCTGGAAGGTAAACCCCTGGATCTCCTGACTTTTTCAGAGGCTTAAAATCAACCATCTACATACCTCTTCAGATGGACTGGGGCAGCAGCACTGCAGGAAGATCTAACCCTTACCACACTTGCAATTTCCTCAACCTCAATCCTTCCTATAGCTATTTCACTGGGAGAAAAAAGACAAGGGTATCATCCCTGGTATATTTTGCCCCAGATTGACTAGAAATGGCTTTAGGGAGACCGTTCATACAGGGAAAAATGGTTAACTCACTTCTCCAACTACTACTACCTCATTCTAATCTGCCATACTGCCAGGCAGGTGCTGCCGTACATTCTAAAATGTTTAACATTGAGAGATCTGATTAGTGATCTCATCAAATGCAGTTTGATCCTTTGGCAGAATGGCCGCCATCTGGGAATGAATTATTTTTCCTATTGAATGTCATTATTCCACTGGCTTTTTCAATGGAACTAAATGCACATCATAGTGCACTTGATTGTGGCCAGTAAAGTTGGTGGCTGGGTGGGTGTACATGAAATATTCATCCAGCAGGCCTATGAATCCCACTCAGAAAACTGGCCAAGGCTAAAGCAACCTTCTGGCTCTTGGAGATTGCCTAGTGATGATCACTTCCAGTCTGCATCAGTGGAAACCGTTTTTGTTCTTTGATGCCATTGCAAGGATTTTCTGTCTCTCAAAAGCAACCCTTCCTTATCCAGCACACCTGAATTTGTGATCTGTCCAGGCACATTTTTAACAAGATGTATACGTGAATTCTGGCTGAAATGTTTGGCTTCTTGCAAACATTTATTGGAAGAAATGTTGCTTAATTTTTCCTTTTGTTTTCAGCTTGATTTCAAAAATCAAGCTGTTTTGAAAGCATTTCCATTTTGGGGGATAGTGGTGGTGGCACAGAATGAAGCACTCCACCATCTCATCCTTTTTCATTCCCCAGGCATCCCATCTCTGGTACCCCTCCAGCTCTTCCCTCCTCTCCCTTGTTCTGCTGACAGTGTCTGCGATGGTTAGGCTACATCAGGTCACACCTCGGCCTGTCAGGACACGGCGCCTCCTTTGCCTTGCCGCGGCCCATCGCTTCATTTCATCTGCACAGAGTCTGGCGACGGACTGGCCTCGTTAGACATAAACAACTACAGCAAGCCAAAGGCAGCCGGCAGTTTCCTTCTCAGTTACCTGTCACATCCCCTCGACTTTTGCTAAAGCAGCCGTGGCTTTATTGTTAACCCGGTTCAAGGCCATGGCTGATGAAGATATGAACATATGTACAGACAACAAAGGCTTTGCCAAGGGCTCTGCTGAAACTCAGAGAGAGTGCAAACCCGTTCTGATTCCGCCCTATCACACCCCACCCTGACAGCCTCTTTCTCACTGCCCCCTCCTTTCATGTGCAAGCCTCAGACCACCTCATAAGAACATAAGAACATAAGAACATAAGAACATAAGAACAGCCCCACTGGATCAGGCCATAGGCCCATCTAGTCCAGCTTCCTGTATCTCACAGCGGCCCACCAAATGCCCCAGGGAGCACACCAGATAACAAGAGACCTCATCCTGGTGCTCTCCCCTACATCTGGCATTCTGACTTAACCCATTCCTAAAATCAGGAGGTTGCGCATACACATCATGGCTTGTACCCCATAATGGATTTTCCCTCCAGAAACTCGTCCAATCCCCTTTTAAAGGCGTCTAGGCTAGACGCCAGCACCACATCCTGTGGCAAGGAGTTCCACAGACCGACCACGCGCTGAGTAAAGAAATATTTTCTTTTGTCTGTCCTAACCCGCCCAACACTCAATTTTAGTGGATGTCCCCTGGTTCTGGTATTATGTGAGAGTGTAAAGAGCATCTCCCTATCCACTCTGTCCATCCCCTGCATAATTTTGTATGTCTCAATCATGTCCCCCCTCAAGCGTCTCTTTTCTAGGCTGAAGAGGCCCAAACGCCATAGCCTTTCCTCATAAGGAAGGTGCCCCAGCCCCGTAATCATCTTAGTCGCTCTCTTTTGCACCTTTTCCATTTCCACTATGTCTTTTTTGAGATGCGGCGACCAGAACTGGACACAATACTCCAGGTGTGGCCTTACCATCGATTTGTACAACGGCATTATAATACTAACCGTTTTGTTCTCAATACCCTTCCTAATGATCCCAAGCATAGAATTGGCCTTCTTCACTGCCGCCGCACATTGGGTCGACACTTTCATCGACCTGTCCACCACCACCCCAAGATCTCTCTCCTGATCTGTCACAGACAGCTCAGAACCCATCAGCCTATATCTAAAGTTTTGATTTTTTGCCCCAATGTGCATGACTTTACACTTACTGACATTGAAGCGCATCTGCCATTTTGCTGCCCATTCTGCCAGTCTGGAGAGATCCTTCTGGAGCTCCTCACAATCACTTCTGGTCTTTACCACTCGGAAAAGTTTGGTGTCATCTGCAAACTTAGCCACTTCACTGCTCAACCCTGTCTCCAGGTCATTTATGAAGAGGTTGAAAAGCACCGGTCCCAGGACAGATCCTTGGGGCACACCGCTTTTCACCTCTCTCCATTGTGAAAATTGCCCATTGACACCCACTCTCTGCTTCCTGGCCTCCAACCAGTTCTCAATCCAGGAGAGGACCTGTCCTCTAATTCCCTGACTGTGGAGTTTTTTCAGTAGCCTTTGGTGAGGGACCGTGTCAAACGCCTTCTGAAAGTCCAGATATATAATGTCCACGGGTTCTCCCGCATCCACATGCCTGTTGACCTTTTCAAAGAATTCTATAAGGTTCGTGAGGCAAGACTTACCCTTACAGAAGCCATGCTGACTCTCCCTCAGCAAGGCCTGTTCGTCTATGTGTTTTGAGATCCTATCTTTGATGAGGCATTCCACCATCTTACCCGGTATAGATGTTAGGCTGACCGGCCTATAGTTTCCCGGGTCCCCCCTCTTTCCCTTTTTAAAAATAGGCGTGACATTTGCTATCCTCCAATCTTCTGGTACCGTGGCCGTTTTGAGGGACAAGTTGCATACCTTAGTCAAGAGATCTGCAACTTCGTTCTTCAATTCCTTAATAACCCTTGGGTGGATGCCATCAGGGCCCGGTGACTTATTGATCTTTAATTTATCAATGAGGTCTGAAACATCTTCTCTTTTAACCTCTATCTGACTTAACTCCTCGGTTAGGAGGGGCCGTTCGGGCAGCGGTATCTGCCCGAGGTCTTCTGCCGTGAAGACGGATGCAAAGAACTCATTTAATTTCTCTGCCATCTCTAAGTCTCCTTTTATCTCCCCTTTCCCTCCCTCACCATCCAGAGGGCCAACCGCTTCTCTGGCGGGTTTCCTGCTTCTAACATATTTGAAGAAGCTTTTATTATTCCCCTTAATGTTGCTGGCCATGCGTTCCTCATAGTCTCGCTTGGCCTCCCCTATCACCTTCTTACATTTCTTTTGCCACAGTTTATGTTCCTTTTTATTCTCTTCATTAGGGCAAGACTTCCATTTACGGAAGGAAGCTTCCTTGCCCTTTACGGCCTCTCTAACTTGGCTGGTTAGCCATGCGGGCACTCTCCTGGATTTAGTGGAACCCTTCTTTCTTTGCGGTATACACCTCTGCTGGGCCTCTATTACTGTTGTTTTAAGCAGCCTCCATGCACTCTGGAGAGACTGGACTCTTTTTACCCTCCCTTTCAACCTCCTTCTAACCAGCCTCCTCATTTGAGGGAAGTCCGCCCGTCGGAAGTCAAGGGTTTTTGTTAGAGATTTGCCTGGTATTCTTCCCCCAACGTGCACGTCAAAACGGATCGCAGCATGATCACTGTTCCCCAATGGCTCAGTAACGTTTACATCTCTAACCAGGTCCTGCGTACCGCACAAAATTAAATCCAGAGTCACCTGTCCTCTGGTGGGCTCCGTGACTAGCTGATCTAAGCCACAGTCATTTAGCACGTCAAGAAATCCGGTTTCCTTATCGTGACCAGAATACAAATTGACCCAGTCAATATGAGGATAATTGAAGTCCCCCATGATTACAACCCTGTCCTTCCTTGTCACCTCCCTGATCTGTTTCCTCATTTCAAGGTCCCCATCAGATTTCTGGTCTGGAGGACGATAGCACACCCCCAGTATTACATCACTGCTCAAGCCTGGTAATTTAACCCACAGAGATTCTACGGTGGAGTCGGACCCACCTTCAATCTCTACTTTGCTGGATTCTATCCCTTCCTTAACATAAAGGGCCACCCCACCTCCAACACGCCCCTGCCTGTCCCTCCTGTAGAGTTTATAGCCCGGGATTGCGGTATCCCACTGATTCTCCGCATTCCACCAGGTTTCCGTTATGCCCACTATGTCAATATTTTCCCTTGTCACCAGACATTCCAGTTCTCCCACCTTTGCTCGTAGACTTCGGGCATTCGCATAAAAGCATTTATACACGGAATGCCCCAGGATGGGCTGCTTATTCGCTCCTTTGTCCCTGCATCCTCTCATTGTGCCAAACTGTCTATCACATCCCATCTCCCTACCTTTCCCAATTTCTTCTCCTACCCTGCCTTTGTTACCTCCTGCTGTAACTCCTCCTACTTCTTTTAACCCACTGTCTGGGGACACTTTCATGTGGCTTGGAAGAGCTGTGCTCTCTTCATTGTTCCCCACAACCCTTGGCCTATTCTTCTGTCTCACATGGACAAATGTTAATGCCCCATTCTCACTGCTGAGTCTTTATTCAACATTTACTCAAGCATTTGCTGTCAAAATGCCCTCCAGCCACTAGACCATACTACCAACTTGGTTTCTGTTCATTGCTGCCTAGTGAAACACCTACATGCATCTCCAATGTTGGAGCTAACTTGTTTCTCCTTTGGCTTCTGCTCTCTACCCTACAAGGGGCTGTGTGCTTCAGTTAGCACTAGAGATGAAACACTGCTAGATTTTACATTTTCCAAAAATATGGCTGCAGCCACTACTGTTCTGATTTCATCCCAGAAGCCTGAGTTTGTCCTGATATCATGCCTGACACCTAGCAAAGCTGACGAACTTCAGTCTGCATTTATCCTCCATCTTAAATCTTTTGCAAAAGGCAGGCCATTTTGACCCACCTTCCCCACTTCCCCCCCCAATCTTGCTTCTCTTAACATCCAGCCTAAAGAACAGTTGTGGAGAACTCCAAATCTTCCTGACAATTTTGTGTCTTTTTGGTTCGTCCTAGTAAAGCTTGTACCAGCTTGTGACTTTTTGGAATGTGTTTCTGATGGATTAACACAACTTTTTACATTCTTACTTCTGACTTCCCTTTCCCAATTTTCCACACTTAGGAGGAGACTTTTCTCAGTACTGAATTTGTAAAATTGCACCAGTGCACTGATTACTGCCTCCCAATACATTTTTTTGCACGCGTCAGTGGGAGGAGCTTGAATCAGGCTAGGAAACTAGCCAGGTTTAGATTCTGCTAAAAGAAATGTACAGTGCCATTCCATGCATGGCTACTCAGAAGTAAATCCCACTGTGCTCAGTGAAATTGACTTCAGTAAGTATGCATAAGAGGTGTGTAGGTTCAGCACCTTGTGGGAACTTACAATGTGATCAGCCTGACCTATTGTCAGGTTTTGGCAAGAACTGAAAGTTGGGCTCTGGCACCCAGGAGGCACTGACTGTCAATCAAAGTGCACCAGGATCAGGTAGATAGTTGCAAAAAGACTAGAGTTGAGGACAAGGTCAGCATTGTTAGGTCAAGAGAGCCGCCCCCTCAGCAATGAGGCAAATGGAGCAAGAGGGCTTAGTAGATAAGGACCGGCCCGTGGAGTATCAGCTGACTGAGTGTTTGGGCAGACTGGAACTGCAGTCTAAATAATGCCCTTGAAGCAGGTTGGCAGTGGAAACAGTGTATCAGTGATGCCAGAGGCAGGGCACTGGAAACTAAGTTTAGGTTCCCCCTCCTCACACACATACCCCAGCGCCCCATGTCCACCTGAATGCCTGCTTCAGATATTGCCAGTGTAGCAGGGAACAGGATAAGCAGTCCCGGTGCACAGGTCAGGTGAGCGTTGCCTTGTGAATTTCCTTGAAGGGAAATTCCACGTATATGTAATGTATTTGTGTACGGTACATAAGTCATACACACTTGGGTAACTCTAAAAGAAGGCCCTTGTGCTGTTTGCCTGGGGGAAGGCATCCTTTCATAACTCTGCTTAAACATCTCCTTTTACCATTCAATTATCTGTGTTGGAAAAGCAGAGAAGTCTCTGGCTTGGCAGGTGCCATCTCTGTGGCATCTACAGCAGAAGCTCAGGTGCTTTAGCTCTTCAGGCCCAGCGGCATTCAGTCTGACCATCTCAACTTGTGATCAACCAGGCTGAAAAAAGTCCATATAACATATATGGTGGTCAGCTAGGAGCTTGACAACTCCAGTCTTTGCAGTCTGACGCAGGTAACAAACACTGATAGTTTATCCAGGCCTTGGTGGACCGCCAGACTGTGTTCAGTGTGATGGCTTACCAGTTGTGCAGCTCTGCATTAAACAAAGAGAATTTTTCTTTTCTTTTCCAATAACATGGCATAAAGCCTTGTCTATTGCAGGATTGAGGGGGCGGCTGCCCTCTCCTGCTTTTTCAACGCACACTCTCTGCCTGCCACATCTCCAGCTATGCATGGATTCTCTCTCCTGCACTCATCAACCAGAATGCTCCACAGCACATTTTCTCCTCAGGGAACACTGTACTGTGCTATGTTGCTGTCAGTTTATGTCCAGTCTCTGCACAGAGAGTGATAACAAGACAATGGCAGATTCTAGTATTCTGCTCCAGTTCCACAGCAAAAGAAGCACACACAGAGCACAGTGCAAAGATGGCTAGCATTTGTGGTAGAGGAACAGGTGGGACATGGCTGGGGCAAATTTAGATCAGGAAAATAGCAAAGGGAGGGTTAAAGTAACACTTACCCCATGCCACAGTCTTGATCCATACCAGATCGCTCCATGGCTGCATTTGGGTTTAAAAGGGGAAAGATTTCAATTTAAAATACTATATCTTGTTGGACCATGACATAATAGCACACGGCCCAATCCACTGTAACTTCCCAAGCAACAAAGTAGTGGCACCAACGAGGCACCTGTTGCATCCCACAGGGGAGTTGAGACCTCCTTGGGACAAGACAACATCAGCCTTGTTCCCTTGCCCTGGTAAGCCCATGCCAACCTAGTAGGTCTATGTGGACCTGCAGCAGTGATATTGCTGGTGCAAGTCCATGTGGACTGAGCCTAGGAAGGAGGTTAGGTTTCAGCATGTGCCACAAATGCCACTGAAAATACCCCCTTTCCAGTCTCAATCTTCCTTCCAACACCCATCACCCCCCCCAATTCTGCCCACCCTCGCCTCCCTCCAACCCCTATGTGATCTTATTTGGCCTGACAGGGATCCAGTATCTTCTGGCATGCTGAACTGGCTGCTTGCTGGTGGCAGCCAGTGTGTGCACTTCAGTGTGTTGCCTTTTGTGTTGGTCGGAAGGCGCCTAACGCCACCAGAATGTTTGTTTGTTCCAGCAGTGCTAGGCACTGATAAGATTGTGCTCATAATTGACTTAACACATGTTCAATGTAACATTCTACTGCCACAGTAGCTCCATTGGACCTATGTATTATTCTTTTGGTTCATCCTACGGCAGCATTTGAAGATCTGCAGCCATGTGGTCTGGGCCAGTCATCCTGAAACTGAAAGGCTGGGAGTGACAATGTTGTATTAGGGACTTGTGTAATATGCCACACCCACATGGTTGTGGTGACTCTTGAAATGTTACAGCAGTTCTTTGGGTTAGTCCCAGGTATAGTAGTTCCCACCATACTACTGTAATATTTAAAAGGTATCTCAGTCATGCCTCAGTCAAAAAAGGTACCTTTTATGTCACCATAAATTAAACTAGATGTTGTAGGAATGAATCCAGACAGCAATGTAGAAATAATGCCTGCAACTTTAATAAAGATCACTGTGTTTGTATTAAATGAAAACATTAATATGCCACTGTTCTGCCTGACAACAGCCTTCAAGGAAGCTGACAATAAGAGAAAATTAAAAACAAATAAACATAATGAGACTCAAAGAAAAAAATTATGGTAGTGTGACTGATGACAGTTCTGGGGAAATGAAAATATTAAATGCCCTCTCCTCAATCCTGCAATATGGCTGCTTTTTAATTAACTTAAAAGTACTACAAGATAAATACATGGGATGGAAATAAGGAGACTTAAAAAAGAAGTTATATGAAAAGGTCATATGTAAAACATGCCACAGACTGTGATTCTTTGGAAACACAAGGACCCATCTTTTAACTTTCCACTTTTAACACTTGAATCTGGTGTGTTCGTACAGGGCCCAATCCTATCCAATTTTCCAGCACTGATGCAGCCGTAATGCACCCCTGAGGTAAGGGAACAAATGTTCCCATACCTTGAGGAGGCCTTTGTGACTGTCCCTCCACCACAGGATGCAATGCACGCCCCACTAGGACGGCTGCATAGACACTGGAAAATTGGACAGGATTTGCCCCATAACGCAGGCCTACAAAATTGAGGGTCAGAAAAGTTTTTCCCAAACTTTATGGTGGTTTGATATGAATTTGGGGTGCCGATTCCAAAAATCCGTTTTGCCCTATCACATCTAGTTTTGGAGATATACAGTAGTATAGCCTCATTAGTGAATGGTTCAAGCAGCTTCCTCATGAGGAAGTCATGGTGTAGGCTTCCTCATGAGGAAGCTGCTTGATCTATTCACTAAAGCAGTGGCGTCACTAGGATTCATGCCACCCAGTGCGGGAGGCCTGCATGTCACCCCATGCAGTGGGCGGGGCAATGCCCCAGGTGGGCGTGGTGATGTACCATCATCCCGCCCCCACCGGTTTTTTGTGTGTACCTTTTGTTAGATCACAGATATTTCAATGTGGTTTGTTTCATTGCATTCTGCATGAAATTACACATTGATTGATATATAACATGATGGTCTTATTCCTTCAAATTCTGATTTTAGTGATTTTGAAAACCTGTAGAGTCTCACTCACACACACACACACACACACCATGTCAACTTACTAACACTTTATTGCAGCAGTTCTCAAACTTTTAGCACTGGGACCCACTTTTTAGAATGACAATCTGTCCAGGACCCACTGGAAGTGATGTCATGGCCAGAAGTGACATCATCAAGCAATTAAAATAAATAATTATAAATAATTAAATTAAAATAAAATAATTAAATAAGGGGGAGCCAGTCCTGTTCCACCAAGTGAATCTACTCTGAAGTAAATCCCATAGTGGTCAATGGGGCTTACTCTCAGGAAAGTGTGGGTAGAATTGAGGCCTGTGAGCCCAAGCCTATGCATGTCTACTCTGAAGTAAGTCCCATTGTGGTCAATGGGGCTTACACTCAGGAAAGTGTCAGTAGGATTGCTGCCTGTGAGCCCAAGCCTATGCATGTCTACTCAGAAGTAATTCCCATAGTGGTCAATGGGGCTTACTCTGTAGTCTGCCTGCAATAACAACCCCCCAAAAAGAATCAGTGAACTCTTCAGCCCTCCCAGTGCCCAGTTTAAAGTTCTTCTATTTCAGGCACATCAAGATAAAGACCCTCCTGGCTTTGCAAGTGCAAAATAGAAAACTTTCCCCTTACAAGCTCAAGCCTCTTTTTTGTCCTTTTTAGGGGGGGAGGCTGCCTTCTGGAGCAGCTCCATCGGATCAGGACCCTTCTGATGTCCTCACATTCCCCTTTGCCTGGCCTGACCACCAGCCAAGGCACGCCTGCCTACTCATGAGTAAATGCAACTGTGAGGCTGCTTTGCTTTCCATAGGGCCACATAGACTGGGAGGGAGGAACCTCCTTCTCAGGTGTTTTTGGGGGCTGCACTCATTGGATGAGGACCATTCAGACATCCTTGGAGCCTCTCAGCCTGCCTCGACTAAGGGAAGTCCACCTATTTGCGAGTAAACATGGCCATGTGGCTTTGTTTCAGGCTCAGACTTGCAGCTGGGAGCGGGGAGCTTCTCAGGTGTTTTTGGGGGGCTGCATTCATTGGATCATGACCATTCTGGTGTCCTTGGATTCCTCTCAGCCTTCCCTTTCCAACAGACTAGACAAGTTCGTTTATTCACAAGTAAACGCACGCTACAGCTCACTTTCACTTTCCATGGGGCTCCATGCGTTTTTTCCTTCCAGTTTTTTGGCCATAACTTTTGAACGAAAGGAGTGCTTTCAATTCCGTTTCTTGCACTGCACTCCGCTGGCCATTCCGCATCCAACGGTGTATGGCACGGCATGGTAGCACCTAACCCCACGATGTTAGCGCATTCTCCCCGGGGCGCGCCACCCCCCGGTGTGTCACCCCCCCGGCGCGTCACCTGCTGCAGCCCACACCCCCTGCAGCCCCCTAGCGATGCCAGTGACTAAAGAGACTATGCTGTGTCTCCAAAACTAGACGTGATAGGGCAAAACGGATGCCATTTTTGGAATCGGCACACCAAATGTACCCAGGAATTGGTGTAACGTTTAAGGAAGCAAAATGTGTGTTGGCCTGTGTAATCTGCACATCACTACTGTGGGATACAAACAGATACATATCAAAGGAAGGTGGGTATTCTCTTGTTCACAATATATTCCTATGCATGCATAGAAACATGCAAACAGTAGTCAGTTGTGTCCAATTATGCTATAAAAATGTTTTTCAGTAAGCTTTCACAGCCTTTCCCCCCCCTGACATATGTGCCACTGTAGTGTTTTGTGATGAATGTTTTTGTAACATTGTAGGGGTGGTGACAGAGGTTAGTCCGATTGGCTGAAGGCCCATGACCATTGGAGGCTAGGGGGAACCAGGGGTCCAGCACAGACCTAGCACCCTGGTAAAACTATTTTGCAGTCAAAGGATTGCAAATCCTGGTACTGTGTTCAGGGGTGAGGCTGTAGTTCTGTAGTAGAGCACCTGCTTGCATGCAAAAGATCTGGATTAAAGCCCTGTCATCTCCAGGAGGGGCAGAAAAACAGCTCAGCTGCCAGCTCAGTGTCAACAAAACTATCTTAGAATGATCAGTGGCCTGACTCATATGGCAGCTACCTGTGGCTTGAGCATTTGACCATAATCCCATAAAATGAGAGTTATTGCACAAAGGTGGCTATGAGAGACTTATCAAACATGTCCACAGCGGCTCTTTTTACCAGCAAGACAGATGATGTTGTGCCATGGGCCTCATAGGGTGAGGGGTTTCAACTCAGGGTTTACAGCATATTTTTTTAAAATTTGTTTCTTTAAAAATGTCTACCACATACTTCAGCCTTTCTGGGTGCAATACCAAGTCCAACAGCAGTTCCCAAACTTACTGTGGTTAGGACACCTTTCTTTTGTGGCGTTCTTTCTAGCTCTCCCAAACACTGCTATCTTGGATCATGCAAGATCTCACGTGATCCAAGATGATGGCTCCAGGGATAGCCGGGAAGAAGAGGCCACTGGGGTCATCCTGCAGCTCCCCTGTAAGTTTGCCGTGGCACCCTCAGGTGCCATAGCACACCGTTTGGGAACCACTGTGCTAGATCGTTAGATGTGATATCTTGGCCAAACACAAGAACAAAAAACAAATAGTGCTGTTTTAAAGTAAAGCTATATATTATGACCCTGTACACGAAAGGTGCTGGAATGTACTTCCATGGGATGACTTCTCAAAATGTGGGGGTGTCATAATGGGGACTGCTACTTACTATATGTATGTTATCCATACTATATGTATGTTATCCACACACCACTATTAGAGGTTCCTGAGCACTGGAGACTCTCTGTGTAGTGCAGAAGATGAAAAAGGATAGGCAGTGTGCCATGTTCTGGCCTCATCACGTCAAACCTCTGTGGCTTACACATGGGGGATGCAGTGGATAGAAGTGAGTTAGAATGAACAAAGCAGGAATGGTGGGCCAGGCAGCAATAATGCTCTGCTTCAGAATCTGAGTTGCATACAAATGAAAGGGGGAACTAGAGTGTAAATACACTCTAGTGGTGCGATAATTAAAAGTTTTTGTTGCTGCAAAAGAACAAAACTCTGCAATGGTTTCTCCAGCCAAGAATGCAGCTTTCTGTATCCATTCCGCAGCCAACTCTTTTGAGTTGAAACTGAGCCCATTTGAGTTAATGATCCCTTTTCTTTCTGCAACCATCCATCCTCCCCCACAGTCTCTCTCCTTGTCCCTGGGTTTCCTCCACTACCACTCTCATTAGTTTAACTTGAGTTAATTAGGAATAGTAGTCGGGCCCTTCAAACTCTTATGTGTTAAAACAGAACAATCCCAAACAGAAAGGCACAGACAAAACTATGCGATTTCATTGTTTCCGGGAGACAGAAAGCCAGTGGGGCTTCCCTTATCGAGGCTAACATCTTCCCAATGCTTAATCTGAGGGGCTTTAAAATGTCCTGCAAATACAGGCTCTAGGATAACAATCTTTCCATGTTTCCTCCCCCCGCCCCAATTTAATCATTGGTAAGAATGAGTGAATTGGATTGACATGGAGGTGATGGAAGAAGGGAAATGGTCTGAATGTCAAAATGACAATCTATATTACATGGTTAACAGAATAAATGGCTGTGGGTATTTTCATCTGTGATGTCATAAATAGGATCCTTTCCCCCCCCCCCCCACAAGAATATCATCCAGATACCTCCCAGTTCATTCCAGGTTTAGTGTTTGTTTGAAGGATCTCTTTCTATGAGTAATCTCACTTGATAAACAGAGGGCTGAAGTACGACTCTCGATAGCCACTTGTTGCTGCTATTGCCGTGTGCCTATATATAGAGGTCATGCATGGTGCCTTGGCTGTCGTGTTGAGCACAAACTATAGGACCGAGTGTGCCATTGAGGCGAAGGACATCACATCTAGGAACTCAGAAGACAAGTAGAAAGGTAAGGCCTTGGAGGTGTGATTATCTCTGAATCGCTCATTTCTGGAATGGGCTGAAATTGTAGCTGCAGCTCTCAACCCCACTTACTTTAACTGCAGTCTTCCAGAAGCTGCTTTGACTGCTGGAGAGACCATTTCAGGAAAGCTCTGCAGTGAGTTTTGTAACTATCTGCTCCAGAAAGAATTCTATGCAAGTAACAATACTGAGAAAGTGTAGCAATTTATAAATGTCAATTTCCAGATGCACTTATGCAGTACTGAATGTTGTAACAGATATCAATTCTGCCCAGATTTGCTTACTCTGTCATTCCTTCTCAGGACTAATGTGCAGATACAGTACATTTGAAAAGGAAGTGTACAGCAATCCGAAGGGCTCTTAGCTTAGAAATTGGCGGGATATTTCTAAACCATACTGAAATGAAATTAGCGGGATATTTCTAAACCATACTGAAATGAAAAGGAATATTAGCTTTACTAGGAACAGGGTTCTGCTTGTTTATACTTCCCATTTGGAAAGCCTTCCAATTTGAAACATGGAAACAGTGAATTTGTAAAGAAACCTACAGTACATACTTGTGATCGGATGAAATAAGAAAACCAAAGAACAAAAGTATCCGTTTCCAAACATGTTTTGGTTTGAGATGATGTTTTGAGTTTTTCTATTGTTACTAAAGGCAATTCAGGCTAGGCAGGACACAATGGAATGTAGATAGGAACACAGATAGGAATAGATACACTTATAAGATACACTTACAGTACTGTATTTTATGCAGAAGAGTTCACCTGTCTGTCCCTAGAATTTTGTACAAGAATACTTGAGGCATTCATAGGAGTCTCTATAAAGACTCCTATGAATGCATCATGGAGTCTTTTGTGAAGTAAACGAAACTCACCTATTCTAACTTTGCATACCTATGAAAAACAAACCAGTAGGTAAGTTTAGTAGGTAAGTAGGGAGGTAGATTGATTTAAGAGAAAACACCCAAGGTATTCTAGCATACTTCAATGTTAGGAATTAGTGCAGGATGCTAGGAAATCTAAGTGATGATGAGAAGTGATCTTTAATTAAAATAAAGATGGCAACATTTTTGTTTTAATCAGACCAGGTTTTCAGAAATGAACTAATACAGTACACATATATAGAACATGGAGATTTGTCTCTGCTGTGTAAATAACTACTCATTTAGAATAAAATTCAGATTTTAGAACAACTATCCACGTTTTTTAGGTACCAAGATAGCCAATGGTATTTGTTCAAACAATTGCTGATCAGCACCAGAACCTACAACAGTGATCATATATTTACTTGATTTCTCTTATTTTATTTGCACTGCTTCTTGCATTGTTTCTTTTGTGAAATCTGCAGGAGGCACAACTTTTGATTAAACAAAACATAAATCATCCACAATGGCTATAAAACAGGATCCTTCTTTGCTTTTTCTTATAACATTTGTATACTCATTCTCTCAGATTCACTGTACCCACAAGCTAAATCAGCAGCCAGTCAGAACTTTGCTTATATGAAATATTTTTAAATGACTTGTGGAAAAAAACTGCTTCCCTGATAATCTTTAATATTGCAAGGGAGAGGCATTGCTAAACTTCAGTGAATCTATGCTTCATGATTACAAAGGAGGTGGCTTCCTTTACAGTACAATCTAGGCATTTGTGATTTTCTATGCATTTGTGATTATCTTCTTGTCCTGTAACATTAATTTCACTTATTTATTATTTGGCTTTGAAACTGAAGATTTACTAGCATGCAGATTTCATCAAAGAACACATTAGGCTGCCAGTACTTATACAATAATCTGCTCATATGTAGTGACTAATTAAATATGGAGCATAACATAGTATACATTTATGCACATTTAAGTAATATCTGTAGCTTATGTTCTCATGCAATTCAGATTAAGAAAGATCTTGCATATGTTCTATTTTCAAAAGGTTGCAAAACATCTTTCATTTACTCTCTTGATAGGTTATTTCATGCAGTTGTCCTACATCCCAATCCTATCCACACTTTCCTGGGAGCAAGCCCCATTGACTCTAATGGGATTTACTTCTGAGTAGACATGCATAGGATTGGGCTGCCAGTCTAAAATAGATAGGTCCAACATTCAGTCACCTCAGACTACTTTAGTAGAATTTGTCCCAATATATGACAAAGCAATTGCTTACTTGAAATGCAGGTCTTTTTTTTTCTTTTCTTTTTTTGTGTCAACATAAGTTAAAATGATTAGTTCTCTACTCCCTAAACTTCCATTAAATGGATAATTAGAACATCTCCATGTATCTCCATGGACACACATATAAACTGCACATAACATATTCCTCTAACAGTAGCTGGGTCATTCAAAAATTTGTTCTGCAGATTGAACTGCACAGCTGTGGTAGTAGTACATTTTGTGCCCTAGGCAAAGGTTGCTTTGTGAAGACAAACACATATAAAATAATAAAACTGGATTTTTTCCCCCCTCTATGAAGAAAATGTGTTTTTCTTCCCCTTCAAAAACTTGCTGGAAAAGAAGCATGGTAATGATTATGATATTGAATGTCATTGGGCTTCTCAATTCAAAATGCATTCGTTTTGAATGCATCTCATGGATTTACTCATACTGAAATTATCCATCCAAATAAAGATGAAGTACTACAGTTTAAAGTAATTGGCATCCTGTTGAAAAAAGGGCCTGCATTTCAAGTAAGCAATTGCTTTGTCATGTTGAGGCATCCTGATTATTGGCTTCAGGTAGATCCCATAGATTACAATGGACCATAATACCAATTGAGTGAATTTAGAGTAGTACCTGAAGCACTTCTTATGAAACAGCTTCATCTTGATAGCTTCTTCCTTCTTGATAAATGTAGTTAGAATTGATGTAACAGGTCCATTAACTCTGATGCTAAGCGTTTGGCTGTGATCCTGGACAAGAGCCAGTAGCATGCTTGTACGCAGCACTTTCTCAGAATCTCCCTGCAGCAGCTCCCAGTTCTGAACTATAATTCGGTTTCCTAATCTCCTACTGCTAACACAGCAGGTATTATGCCAATTAGTAATTTGAAATGCAATACAAATCCAGACTTTGCACTATAATAACCCTCTCTGATTTTCTCCTTTTGACTTCCATTTAAATATTTTTGGAGACCTCTATTTCAGTCTTCTCATTCTTCATGTTAGCATTTGCTGAATGGTGGAAAACCATTTTTCTTCCAATTCACAGGTATGTGTGTATAGTTTTTTGCACAGTTGGCAGCTGCACAAGAAAGTTGTAAACTATTGTGAACCTAAAGCCAAATAATGTTTACTTTTGATTAGTTTCCAGTAATGGATTTTAATGGAGCTTCCTTTGACCCCTCAGAGGTTCAGGAAAGGTTTTCCAGTCCCAAACCCATTTACATGGAAGTCCCAACAAGTTTTAGTGGATTTGTCCTTCTACATCACTTAGTATCATTGTAACTTGAAGTATGCTTTAGGAATTGATTATACACTTTCAGGTAGCTTTGCCTCTTGTGTGTTAGACCCTCATTAATGCATTCCTTGTTGCATGACTGTTACTGTCAAACTAGTTTTTTCAGGCGTTTCATAACATCTCGAGTACCTGCTGAAATTGGAAACAGCCTTCCCAGCAGTACAGTAGTTCTGCTGCTGTATAGGTGTAGACATACACCAGCTGTATTTCTGGCACCTGTTGGATAATGCTTATGAATGCAATCTGGAATAGTTTTTACAAGTTTGGGGTTTTTTTATTGTTCAATAAAAGATGTACCCATATGTAGCTTTACATTTAAAAAAAAAATACAAGGCTGTCTATTTCTCCATATCAATATAGCGCTTTTTCTAAGAATCTTGTCTTTTTTATCTTGAAGAATGAATATAGAATGTTTATTCTATACTCCTTTAGTCCCAGCTTGTACATCTCCATTCATTTTAATTTTAAATAGTAAAAAGCCTTTTTTCCCCCTTTCTGGCAAGACTATTCTTCCTCTAGCAAGACTTCTTCCTCCCCACCATTATGTTGGTCAGTGATCATCTTTCTCTAGGAGAAGAGCACTGTGACTACTCTAGTGCTCAAGGAGAACATGTTTCTGTCTCTCTTGCGGAAAAGAAGAACTGCCTGTGTAATCCATATATAATCCTTACATTGTACACTTCTGAAAACCCAGGGCACTGCTTGACTACCTGCACTATATCTGGCCTTAAATTTACTTAGGCCTGAAACCTGGAGAAACTTGCCTTGTCTTAGAATGGACTTTTGCTAAAGTCGAAGTCTATTCTTTTGCTAAAGTCCAATAATGGACATTTGCTGATTGCTAAAGAGAGGTGATGTGACATCTTCATTCTCTATTCAGTGCCACAGGGTCCTTCTAGCTTTCTCCCTATAATTCAAGCACTTTTCTATACTTCTTACCAATACCTCTTAATCCCTGCTAACTAGGCAAAAACCTTCTAAGGCTGAAATCCTAATCACACTTTCCTGAGAGTAAGTCCCATTGAACAAAATACGACTTACTTCTGAGTAGACCTGGTTAAGATTGTGCCCTTAGTGGTATATTTAACAGAAGGAGAGTAATTGTGCCTTTTCACCCCAGCATAGTGTCTTTCCCAATGGCTGTTGCTGAAGTCTCTTCTGCACCTTTTTTAGATTGTGAGCCCTATAGGGATAGGGAACAATTTATTTATTTGTTAAGAAAGTAAACGGCATTGCGTACTTTTTGTTGAAAAGCAATATATAAATATCATAATAATAATGACAACCACTACACTTGCATTTCCTGTAAGGGAGACAAAATACAAAATATATTTCAGAATGTTTTGCACAGAGATGGGGAATTCTCAGAACACCATGTGACAGAAGTAACAACCCAATTTACAGTCCAACAATTTAGGAGTCCTCTGAAAACATCTTTAAACAAATATTTCATTCAGCCTAATCCTTTCAAATTTATGGATTTATGATTTAAGGGTTTATTGGACTATCTTACTACTACTCAATAAAGTAGCTTGTTGCACAAGATATTCCATGTATCATATTTTGGCTTCATTACAGCAGTCATTGGACTGTGATAGAATTGTGTTAATTTGAAGTGACCAGTAGATTATATACCTCTTGTAGCTTCCTTACAATGGAAAATATTCCGCATAAAATTTCAGAAGTGTCACAGTATGGTGGCTTTAGGCCTTCCCAGGAACTCTGTTAATCTGTTTCTTGCACACCTTCAACATGTGTCCAATTTTCAGGAATTCTACCTGCAGCCTGTATCCTATCCTATATCATTCCTAAACATCCGTTGATTCTCAGGAGAGGCTTTTCTGAGGCACAGGAGACCTATCATCTCCAGGTAGGACAGGGAAAGATTCCTGTTTGAAACCCTGGAGAGCTACACTACTTAGGGCACAATCCTAATTTGCGCTGGAAACAGGCAGGCCAGCAGGCCTGTACTGCATCCAGTGCAAGTTTGGGACCAAAAGCAGCACAGCCCTAGGCAAAAGGAAACTTTTCCTCTTCCCCTGTGTCATGCTGCAACGGTCCTAATGGGTCTACTCGAATCTGCATCACCTAATGAGGTGGCGCAAATAAGAGCAGCACGGGACTGCCCTGGGCAGCCTGGGAATGGGGTCAGGATCCAGCATAACTGTCAGATCCTGGCCACACCTCCCGCTTCCTGCCTGCCTGCCCTGGGATCATCCACCACTTGTCCTCCCCCCACCCTGAAACGCCTCCCTCCTGATCCTCCCTGCCCTCCCCCTGCCCCCCCAAACTCCTGTGTCGGCCAAGCTTGGCCAATGCAACTCACCTTGTCCCCGGGGCCCCAGCAGCACAGGGAGGCTAGAGCACATCTATGTGCCAGCCTGTCTTCCAGAAGAGTGGCACAAAACTGCTTTATGGCGCTTTTGCGACACTCCTCGCTGGCAGAAGGGACTTGCGTCAGCCCAAGTGCATGTCAGGATTGCCCCCTTAGGATTGAGCAGCCCAATCCTAAACTTTGCTGGCACAGCGGGGCTGCATGGCTTGGCTGTATTCTTTTACAAGTGCTGCTGCCTAGGGAGGTGCAAAGGGTGATGGCAAGAAACAGAGCCTTCTCAGTAGCGACACCAACTCTATGGAACTCTCTCCTCTTGATTGAAGAACTGCTTCCTCCTTACAGATTTTCCAGCCAAGCCTCAAAACACTTGTTTAGACAAGCCTTCTGAGTTCCTGGCTTTTTAAATGACATCTCACTTTTACAAGTTTAGTCCTTCTTTAAGGTGGTGGCGGCTGCTCTTATGCTTTATTGCAGGGCTCTCCAGACTTTGGACGGCAGGCCAGATCCGACACTCTCGCTAATCCCTCCCCACATGAACAGAGCTTACTGTTCCATGGGGAGGCTTGCATTGTTGCCTCTGATCATCCCCCCCCCCATGTCCACTCCACCCTGCTACTTCTGCATTCTGCTGGCCCAGAAGGCTCTGCTTCAGGATTTCCTGGCAGATGTGGCAGGGCGAAGCGAAAATTGGGGGCGAAAATGGAAACCTCCCCGCAGGAACAGTAAGCTCCAGTCATGCCAGAGAGGCTGTTTGTGGCACACAGTGGTCTCAAGTCTGGAGACCTCTTTTTTATTGTAATAGTGTCTTATTTATTTTTAAGATTGTTTTAATTATTGACAGGTTATAGTTGATTGCGTAATTTCCTTTTTAATTGTGAAATTATGTTTTCTGCCTTCTTTGCATCTGTTTTTTTGTAAGCCTCTCTGGGTCTCTTTGGGGAGAAAAGTTGTAAATGAATGAATGAATGAATGAATGAATGTCCAGCACAGCTTTGGAGCAGGCTAGGGGGTCTCCTCAGGGTAAGGGAATATTTTCCCCTTATCTTGAGTAATGCCTCAGCCTGCCGAATGCGGATACTCTGATCTGCGCCAGCTATTTATCTGCTGCAAGTCCAAACAGCCCTGTGTAGGGTGTTCAGGTCCAGGAGAGAGGATAGGATAAGGTGGAAGCCTGTTCCTGTTCCCCTGCAGGCCTGATCCTCCCCGTTCCACTCCCCTGCCCAGAAACATCTCTCCCCACCTACCTTCCCACTGCCCCTCTGCCACCTGGCACGTCTCTTACCTCTAACAGTGGCTGATCACCAGAATGCAGCAGTGGCAGGTGGCGCAGGCCTTCCCGCAGATGCTGCCTACTCTCCAGGTGCTTAAATGTGCTTTATGGCACATTTGTGACACTCCCAGCTGGCTCAGGGACTGCTGCATCAGTGGAGGGGAACCATTGGATTGCGCTGTGAGTTACTAAGCGAGATGAACCAATGGTCTGAACAGCTTCCTCTGTTCTGGAGAGGAGGGGGTCAGAAAGTTCTGTTATGCAAGATGGCTTCTATTCATGTGGCTTAGGATACAACCCACTTCATTTCTCAACACTTAAGCTGCGATGATGTGTTGCAGCAAAAATGGTATGACCCCCTCCGTCAATAATGATTTGATTCTCTTGTGATTCGTGAGTAGAACATAGGTAATTGTA
The DNA here is from genome assembly GCF_035046505.1 of Tiliqua scincoides. Classification (NCBI taxonomy): domain Eukaryota; kingdom Metazoa; phylum Chordata; class Lepidosauria; order Squamata; family Scincidae; genus Tiliqua; species Tiliqua scincoides. Next base: position 69,686,481 of record NC_089822.1, read on the forward strand.
GGATACAAGCTACAAGAGCTCCTAGATCTGGGTTTGGTCCTATATGGTACAGTGGAAGCCTCAATCAGAAGTGTTTTTATCAAGCTGCAACGTATGCAGTAACTGCACTGTTTTCTAAGGACTGTAGAGCTGGCCAGTGTCACACATGCCTTGGTTACAGCTAGTTTGGACTTCTGCAATTTGATCTGCATGGAGCTACCCTTGAAGAATGTCTGGAAGCTTCTGCTCTTACAAAATCTGCAGCACATTGAAACCTGTGTGTAAGAACATATTACTCCCAACTTGTATCACATTCACCGGCTTCCAGTGTGTTATCAGTCTCAATTCAAAATTTTGGTTAAAGTTTAAGGCCTTTTACAACCTGGGACTAGGACATTTAAAGATTACAGATATTTAAAGATTTGTCACTGCCCATATGAATCTGCTCACCCAATTTTGCTCAATATTGGGGGCCCTATTCTATGAGCGCTCCTCCTTTTTTGGAAGTAGAGTCCTCATAGCAAGTGATTTTTGGTCATGGCCCCCAAGCTCTTGAACCTTCTTCCTCTGGAGATCCATTTGGACCTTATTTCATCACGCAATAAAAACTTTTTTGTTCCCACAGTCATTCTGCTAGTTTTCTACCCCACATAGTTTTGCATCTTGTTCTAAATATCAATTTTTAGTTTAGTAAGGTTGGTTTGAGTTTTCTGTTTTATTGGTATATTTTTTACTGTTGCCTTGGATCTATTTTAAATCATTGTAAGCTGCCTTGGGAACCTCTATGAAGGCAGAAAGGTAGGTTATAAATACCTAGATAAAGAAATTTAATCCCCTCCTTTTATGATGGCGAATGACAAATGACACAATTGCCTAATATCCCTATCATAGTCCTTCACTGTGACAGAAAACGATTAAGCTAATACTGGTGAATGGCAACACTGACAAGTCCTTTCACATCCATAGGGAGTCTGCACAACTAAGATGCAACTTCTCCAAGTTTGCCTTGAGGAGTGAACCTGGCTAAGTCTCAAGACAAAATATGGGCAAGCCTCTTGCCAGCTCCTACCAGCTCCCACAGTCTCTTCACTTTGAAGGCTCAGCACTCCCCTTCTCCTGTGCTACAGTACGCATCATAAAGACTTTTTTTTAAAGCATGCACTGATTTTCTGTCTGTTTCCTCCGCCAATCTCTGCAAGCGAGACTATATCCCTGCTGGGAATTGTACTCAAGTGGGCAAGGGAGTGAAGGCATATTGACATATATTAGGGCATCTGGAGAGTTTTGAGTAAAATAGCATGATATCATAGAAACAAGAATGAATCTGATTCCAGAGAAGATGCAGGTGGGACAGTTTGCTTGCACATTGCAGACCATGGCAATTTGAAAGTAATTTGGTAGCTAGTCTGGACACTTCTAATAGGTTAGATAGGTTCACGCAGAGTCATTGCAAGCTGAGTTGCTTACAACTTGAGAAAATGAATACAGTGATAATAACTATTTTTATGTGTTTATGTTTCAGTGGACCATTCCATTCTGATCCGCCAGAGAAAAAAACTCTTGGAACCAGTTTTAGGGTTCAGGTCTTATTTGACACTCAGGTTATTCTACACAACCACTGTCCTTCTTCAAGTATCTCTGTGAACAGATAGATTGTACAGGTCAACCAGCAGATCACTGATATGGCTGGCTGCAATGTAGGAAAAGGGCTGCATGTAGGAAAAGGGCCACTGGATCATTTGTTTATGCAAATGTGTGTCCAAGAACAAGAGGACAGCTCCTGTGCATTAATGAAGGATTGTGTGAACCCACAATAGGTTTCACTGATTTCAATCAAAAAAGTCACCGAGTAATAAATTATTTTGAAGACATTCTACTGGGATCAGTACAGCTTTTTTTGCATATAGTGTTGATGGTCTGATGCTCCAATGCCCATGACAGAAGTCCAATTTTACCGATGCTGCCCTGTTCTGCAAGCAGAAAATGCTCTGTACACACAATACACTCTCTGTGTGTGCAAAGAGCCAGAGCTCACTGAAGGCTCCCCCCCCCTCCCCGTGCATGCTTTGGACTGTATCCAGTTTAAAGAAAGGGGTTCTTGACATGTTAGATTAAACTGTTTCCTGGCCCTTGTATGCTTTTTACAGTCCAATCGAATGGGCTTATGGAGCACACCAGTTTCTATCCCCGCCAACAGCAATATTCCCGCCCCTTTGTATCCCCAGGCTTGCGCTAGCAAAATTGGTAGCAGAGGTCCGAGGAGACCCATTGCAGAGCAGGAGGCTTCTGCAGGGCTAAGGGGATTTCCCCCTCCAAAGCCTTCTGATCTATAACCCCTGCTGGATACAGTGTGCCCATTATTGATGCAGTGCACGAGCGGGGATGGGAAGGGTAGGATTAAGCTGTTATTTTCCTAAATAGCAGTCATGGGAGGGACTGATCTAGACTGAGGGTGTGGCTGGGGCAAATGGTTAAATCTGCCTCCCCATGGCTGCTATTTTGGGAGCAATAAATTGGTGCACAAGGCCAGTGTAAAATGTGGCTTTTCACCCCAAGTGCCATTGGAATCAGTAGGAACTGAACACACAGTAGAGTGTTGCTGTGCCGTTGATTTCAAAGGCACTTAGGCATACCTAACTTTCTCTTGTCTACTCTCATTTGTGAAATTCTTCTAAAGACAATATTATGCCATATACATTTAACATAAATGAACATTTTCTTTTGAAATAATATAAATCAGTGGCTTTGACACTCAGGGAGGAATGCTGAAAATTCCATAGTAGCTGTTACTATGCAAGCAGTTACTGACTAACAACCTTTGAACAGCTGCTGCTCCCTTGTACTCCTATAATTAATTGGTTTCAGGGGCATTCCAGGGCAAGTCAATAAATGGGTGGCATCTCGGTTGTAGAACTTGTTGAAATGTTGCACAGTCATTTTGTGCTTGCTGAAATTTTGCAGAGTCATTTCGTACATATTGAATTTTGCAGAATCATTATATAACCGCACCCGTTCAAAAATGTGCTTGAGGTTGCATTCTGGGTCAAACCTGTGCTCATTCTTTTTGCGACAAGATCCTATCTGTAAAAGTCATTAAGGGCTCATTTTGAAACTTGGGATCTCTTTCAAATATATATATTTGAATGCTGTGTGTCCATATTAGCAGAAATACAGCAGTAGTTGATAGTTAAATGTGTCGGAAAGATCCACATTTTCTTATATTTATATGCCCATTATAGCCTGTAGATCTGGAAATAGTTTGGGCTATACCAATTCACTATATCAATTCATGATCAATTAACCCTGTGGTTCCCAAACTTTTTTGACTGGTGGCTCCCTTAACCTACTGGGCCACTGGACATGACTCCCCACTAGGGCTACAATCTTATACATTGTATAGAGTGACAATTTTTTTCCACAAGGATTCTGATGCTTCCCTGGCTGGTTTATGCACATTATGCAGGGAATGGACAGAGTGGATAGGGAGATGCTCTTTACACTCTCACATAATACCAGAACCAGGGGACATCCACTAAAATTGAGTGTTGGGCGGGTTAGGACAGACAAAAGAAAATATTTCTTTACTCAGCGTGTGGTTGGTCTGTGGAACTCCTTGCCACAGGATGTGGTGCTGGCGTCTAGCCTAGATGCCTTTAAAAGGGGATTGGACAAGTTTCTGGAGGAAAAATCCATTATGGGGTACAAGCCATGATGTGTATGTGCAACCTCCTGATTTTAGGAATGGGTTAAGTCAGAATGCCAGATGTAGGGGAGGGCACCAGGATGAGGTCTCTTGTTATCTGGTGTGCTCCCTGGGGCATTTGGTGGGCCGCTGTGAGATACAGGAAGCTGGACTAGATGGGCCTATGGCCTGATCCAGTGGGGCTGTTCTTATGTTCTTATGTTCTTATGTTTACATGGCCCTCTGGGAAGCCACAGCTCACAATTTGGAAACTACTGTGTTAAGCCAACGCATTTCATTATGATGAAATGTGTTCCTGCACACATGATGCACATGCATGCATGATGTAAAACGCTGCTGAATTTCTGAAACCTGTAAAACTCCTCCAGTTTTGGTCTTCTAATCAGCATGTGTGCAAGGTATTGTCACACTCAAAATGCATTTGTTTGGTAGTTCAGGAGGGTTAGCAACTCAGAGAAAAATCATCTTTCTATTCCAATCCATTGGATTTTATCTAAGGAAATTAGTCATAAGTAAATCCAACTGAAATTAATGGGGCTTATGTTCATGATCAATGAGACAGGTTCATTGTGATTAATTTAAATCCCATTGATTTCAGCGGGATTTAGTTATGACTAACTTTTTTTTAGAACGCAGCAATACATCACATTGGCATCACTGACAGTCTGAGCCAGACCTGTGTTTGTGGGAATACACCAATATTTCTTACACAGAGAAGTAGTACGTTAGTTCTGGTATTCATGTTGTACTTCTGACATGATACTATGAATCATGTCAGATAGTGTGTTTCCACACCAGAGAATCTTACCATGTAAGAACATAAGAACAGCCCCACTGGATCAGGCCATAGGCCCATCTAGTCCAGCTTCCTGTATCTCACAGCGGCCCCACCAAATGCCCCAGGGAGCACACCAGATAACAAGAGACCTCATTCTGGCACCCTCCCTTGCATCTGACATAGCCTATTTCTTAAATCAGGAGGTTGCACATACACATCATGGCTTGTAACCCGTAATGGATTTTTCCTCCAGAAACTTGTCCAATCCCCTTTTAAAGGCATCCAGGTCAGTTTTGGGTATTGTAACAGTTTTGGGTATTGCCAGGTATTGCCTACAGTTTGGAAAACTCTTACATTTTACATATAAAAGTGGCAGTTTCTGTGTCCGTCTTGTCATCAGGATGAATTAGTATAGCAACACCTGAGCAGAAACAGGAGACAGGAAGAGAAAAGATGCCAGCCGATAGGAAATATGAATCAATAGCATTTTACAAAGCCCTGGAGCAGCCATTTTGAACCACTGTGCCATGGCACACTGGTGTGCCGCAGATGGTCTGCCGGTGTGCTGATGGAATTTGGGGGAGGATCCTTGGTTAACAGAGCCACTGTGGGATGCAAACTCCTGCCAGCAGTGCAGTGTGCCTTTTCAATTGTCAGAAAACAGCTGGTGTGCCTTGACAATTTTAGCACCTTGTCAGTGTGCCATGAAATGAAAGAGGTTGAAAATTGCTGCCCTGGTGAGTCCAAGCACAGTGGCTGACATCTCAAGTTTGGAGTTTCTGCTCAGCTGGGTCACAGTTGACCATTGCCACTGTGATTCAAGTCCACTGCCTCTGTGACTAACCAAACTCACAGAGTCACGGTGAAAATTAAATGAGATAATCTCCTTCTATTTTGCCTAGAGCTCTCAAGGGGTAGGATGCTATGCAGAGATTCATTTTTTAAAAATTATTTAATGTTGTGCAAACAACAGATAACCCTTCCCCTTCCTCTCCCACCCCTTCATCACCTGAACAACCCAAACAATAAAAAGAAAAAGGGAATCAAAGAAAGGGCAGGAGGGGAAAAGAGGAGAAAGCTGGGAAACATGTTGCAGGGGGAAAGTACTGTACCATCCCTTTCAAGGTAGCCCTTTATAAGAGCTCCAGCAGTTGGAACCAGATCTCAATGTGCTTCCCACTCATGTCCCATTTGTTAGGTCCTGGGTAATAGAAATGCTAGGCCCAGCAGATCTCCCACTTGTTCAGCAGATGGATGGACCCCTGCTGTGATATGGTTGCCGCCTTAACCTGCTGGAACATACATTCAGTCCCAGAATTCAGTGCTGGAGCATGTGAACAAATGTCAATAATGCACCACTGGGCACATGCAAAAAATTTCCTTCTCCTCCTCTGCAACAGCTCCTTTACAGTGGAATTAGAGGCTCAGGCTTCCAGGTCAGAATAGAGCCATTTTTACTGGCACTATTCCCAGGTCTTATGCAGCATCCTGCTAGGAAGAAATCAAGCAAATACAGTTTCTTTTTTCCCATCGTTTCATCTAAAGGTACAGAAGCAGAGCCAGGAAAGAAGCTGGCATGCCTGGGAAAAAGCACAATCTTTTCTGGCAGGTCTGAGGTATGGCCTCTTTGAAGATTAAACATTGGATGAATGCATTAAGACAGGGGTCTCTAAACTTTTTGGGCAAAGGGCCACATCAAATAGCAGGTACAGTGTTGAGGGCCAGAAAAAAAATTAAATAATAAAATTTAAATAAATACATTAGAGATGGAACTTAGATGAATTAATAAATGAATGGGCTCAAATGCCAGGATTTCTCCAAGCACCAACATAGCCCAAGAAATAAAGCACATACTTAAATGGCCCCCATTCCCCCACCCCAGGAGCACAACTCCAGTTGTGTTTGGTCAACTGGGCCAGGGGATCAGAGGCTGGCCACAGGTCAGATAAAGGCTGGCCATGGGCCGCATCTGGCCCCTGGGCCGGGGTTTGGAGACCCCTGCATTAAGAGAAAGCAATGATTTCCAGAGTAGGTGCATGTGCTGAAGAAATAATTTCTCTTTCTAGCAACACGTAGTAACAGGGATGAACATTGAATGAAGCAAACAGGAAAAAAAGCAAACCCGGAGGTCCAAGGGTTATTCTAATGCATGCGCCCAACAAAATGGGTAGTTCTGTGGGTGGGTATGGAGTTACCACCTGCACATCTCTTATGCAGTAAGATATACTGGAGAATGTATGTATAAAAAATGGTGAGACTATAGGCCAGAGATGTTGTAAGGCAAACAGCTTCATGCCAAGCCTGTGTTGCAATATGCAGGAGTAAAGGGCAAGGCTAAATACTTAAAGCCATGCTGATATTTCAGAGTATTATCACACCCTTTGTGCAGTTTATGCACAGAGTTTCCTGCTGAGCCTTGTTCTGTAAAGACGCTATGCTGCACCACAGAAGTGGCACCGCTTTCTTGGTGGATCTAATGAGTCTAGCCACCGTCTTTACCCTGGCAGAAGTTCTATGCCTTTAATACTGTTTCCCAGGCAGAACTCTAAAAGACGTAGTTTTATCACTGCATTACCATACTGGAGAAGGACTGCAACCTTTGGATGCTTGTCTGTCACACAGATGTGATAAGAACCAGCCTGCACAGCTGCACTGGAAGCCCTGCACACCACAAGTGGCATGGTTGCCAGAGGGGCCAGTGATTGTTGAGATTGGGCTTGGCCAAAACTGAATTGTCTAGGCAGAGGCGGTGTTTTGAGTGGCCCCACCAGCCTCTATTATATTCTCAACCTCAGTGATTTTCTAGTGTGATCCTGTGCAAGTTTAACTTAAAAGCAGATCCCTCATAGTTCAACAGGGCTTACTTCCAAGTAACTGTGCGAAGCATTGCAGATTTGGAATTGTACCATAGGATTCCTTTTGTGCTTGCATGTGCGTGCAGGGATAATGCAAAATGTATGTGATGATGTGGGCTCCAATCCAAAATATTTGTGCCACAACAAATCCAATCATTGTCAAGGTGTCCCAGAACACTGTTGCTTTTGCTGCAACACAACTACCCCTCTGGAATTTTTCCACAGAAGTCAAGTTTCTAACAAGGTTTGCAACTTTTTCTTTTCAAACATGCTTTGCTGCTTTTAAGAGCATTCTTTTTTTTTCTCATTACCCCATCTCCCTGCCAGGAAAAAATGAACCTGTTGAGTTTCTGCCAGACATGCAGCTGTTACAAGAACAGGAACGCTGGGTGACATTTGAAGAAACAAGAAGTAGATTTGCGTTACTTTCCAAACCCCTGAAGTAAAATCAGAATGCTGGTTAGATCTGCCTAACCCTAGAGGTTCTTCTGCTGGGAAAAAAAGCAGCAGGCTGCTATTTCTTGAACGGCACTAACCTCATATAGATTTTACCCCAGGCAGATAGCCTGCTTTTCTAGGTGTTACGTATCCATTTTTTCCCCTTCCTTTGCAGTGCAGTGGTTCGTCCAATCATACTCTTGCATGCAAATCCACTATAGCCTGTTCAGATAAAAAGGCACAATTAAACCTAAGTGCTCAGTCAGGGCAAATATCACTGAACTTTTCTAAAACCTCCTTTCACCTGTGTTTCAGGGACTCTTCCAAACATGTCTACCGAAAAAAAGAAAGCAGATTCCAGTTCTGCTCCAGCTCCCCCGGCTCTGCCTGCACCCCTCAGTGATCTGAAGATTAAGTACACCAAGGTTAGTTCTATTTCTGTTGGTTAACTTCTTTGCAGCAGTCATAGTGAAGTTCATGGTGCCCTTGTGAGGCATCGCTGCAGTTCTGTGCAGTCGGATAGCCCTTGCTGCAGCTCAGCTGGGGATTTAGTTGCAGAGCTGTTTCACTTTGCACCCTACTGCAGTTATTCGGCAGCGTGCTCTGACCGTGTTCTTTGCTGTCATTCACACAACAGCAATTACAGGCTTTCCAGAACATTTTCTGGAGCTTCTAGCTCCAGAAAGTGTTCCGGAGAGGCTGTAATTGCTCTTGTGTGAATTGTTCTTTGAAATTAATTCAGTGGGCCAAAAATATCTTGGGGCTTTGATCCCAGGCCCATCGCAGCTGCAGTGTAAGTAAACTCCATTGATCTCTAAGCGCCTCAGTCTGTGCATGTTTACTCAAATGTAAGTTCCACTGAGTTCAGCAGGGCTTACTTTCAAAGTGTGCCTAGGATTATGCTGTCAGTGAGTTTTAGTTCTGACTTAGTGCGTATAAAATCAGAATGTTACTTGGAAATATTCTTGGGAAGTTCAGTGGCAACTGTAGTAATACTTTCAAGATCCATCAGACTAGAATATAAAAGGACCAACATAGAATATGTTCAGGGTGAGAGTGCTGTCCCTATAGGCTTCAGTGGGACAAAATGAGCTGCATAGCATACCTTAGGGCTTCACTGTGATCAGATTGGACCACGGGTGTCCAAACTTTTTGGCAGGAGGGCCACATCATCTCTCTGACTCTGTCGGGGGTTGGGGAAAAAATAATTAATTTAGATTTCAAATTTGAATAAATTTACACAAATGAATATATTAGAGATGGAACTTATATGAATGAATGAAGGTCTTGCAATAGCTCAAGGCCTATAAAAGGCCTTGCACAAAGCAAGACTGGCCTTTCCTTCTCTGCCGCTGCTGCATCACAGACATAAACAGCAAACAGTGGAGGGAGCCGTCGTCCCACAGCTCACACGAGAGGTTGAACAGTTGGCCGTCATGCTGAGAGCAGTTGCGTTGGGCCAGCGTGGGCTCCAGCAAGTCTCTGGAGGGCCAGAGGCTTATTGGAGACTGGGGGGCCCCTGTGGGCCGGATTGGGAGTCCTCAAGGGCCGCAAGTGGCCCCAGGGCTGGGGTTTGGGCACCCCTGGATTAGACCATCACCACTGGATTGAAAACACCAGTTTGTCATCTGATTCACAACCTATTTGAATTACAGTATCTGAATTTAAACCAATTTGGCATCATCCACTCATGGAATTAAACTGGTTTAAATTTAGATATTTCCATTTCATTGATTTGTGGATCAGATCCATTATTATAAGGAAACTGTGATGCATTTCTGTCCAACAAAGTATATCCAGAAGCAGGCTTTCATCCTTAGTTTCCTTGCTGGAGTAGGTGCAGAGCTGCATCTGGTCATAACACACTAATGTAATCCCTATTTGGACTACAGGTGTGGAATGGGGGTACATGTTCCTGTCTGTCTTGAATATGAAGGGGAATGCTGAGTCAGATTCACTCTCTTGGATAGAAATCCTATGCGCAGTTACATGGGAGTAAGTTCCATTGAATTCAGTAGGGGTTAGTTCTTAGACATGCCTAGGATTGTGCTGTTGGACCATTAGTTACTTAGATCACCCATAAGGCTGGATCAAGGCCAATGTATAGTGAGTTCTCCTTAGCTTCCTGGGCCTCTTCAGCCTAGAAAAGAGATGCCTGAGGGGGAACATGATTGAGACATACAAAATTATGCACAGGAAGGATAGAGTGAATAGAGAGATGCTCTTTTCCCTCTCACAAACACCAGAACCAGGGGATATCCACTAAAATTGAGTGTTGGGAGAGTTAGGACAGACAAAAGAAAATACTTATTTACTCAGTGTGTAGTTGGTCTGTGGAACTCCTTGCCACAGGATGCGGTGATGGCATCTGGCCTAGATGCCTTTAAAAGGAGATTGGTCAAGTTTCTAGAGGAAAAATCCATCACTGGTTACAAGCCATGATGTGTATGTGCAACCTCCTGATTTTAGAAATGGGCTATGTCAGAATGCCAATGCAAGGGAGGACAGCAGGATGCAGGTCTCTTGTTATCAGGTGCCCTGGGGCATTTGGTGGGGCCGCTGTGAGATACAGGAAGCTGGACTAGATGGGCCTATCCAGTAGGGCTGTTCTTATGTTCTGGCTACATCAGAATACCAGATGCAAGGGAGGGCACCAGGATGCAGGTCCCTTGTAGTCTTGTGTGCTCCCTGGGGCATTTGGTGGGCCACTGTGAGATACAGGAAACTGGACTAGATGGGCCTTTAGCCTGATCCAGCAGGGCTGTTCTTATGTTCTTAGGGTTAGGTTTCTGGAAAACCCAGTAAACAGCAAATTAGCAGATACTGAATAATTGAGCCTATGGAAAAAATATGGTTAGTTTCCAAGGGACCTCCCTCACCATACAGTCTGTAAACTTTATGAACCTGAATCTTAACTTGAATCTTAACTTGAAGTCTATGGGGCTGGGTAATAGAGAGGTTTCATCAACATCTTATGCATCCTGCTCCATGTTGGATATCCCTGGATGCATTGAAGGGATATGGCAATTTCTCTGTAGTAGCTATTCCTCAACTTGTTAAAGGTTGCTGGCCCAACAATGAGGCCTCCGAGTTCAGCAGTGTGGAGAGGGTTTCTTCACCCATCTTCCTCCTCCACCTCTCTCTTGGCTCCTTCCCTGGGCTTGGCCCAGCTTCTCGGCCTCTGATCATCACCAGGGTTGTGAAGGTTCAGCTGGAGTCCTCAAGATGGTGCCCAATAAGGTGGGGCAAGTCTGGAAGCGGAAACAAAAGTGTCCAACAATTCTCCATGGGCCAATACCAATGCCCATTTGAAGTGGCACCAGCACGGTATTCATGGATAACAGAGCTGTGGGTAACAAGAGATGGCAATTCTGCACCTCGCAGATAGTGAATTCACATATAAAGAGAAATGACTGTATTTAGGATTGGTGCATTCTTATACAGTCGTATGTCGCTTAGCGACAGGGATGTGGACCGGCACTCCCGTCGCCAAGCGAGTCTTGATGCTAAACAAAACCTCCAAAGATGAGGGAAAGCTGCGCTCCCCTCACCTCTGGAGGCTTTTCTAAGCCTCTGAAAGACAGCACTTTCATGCATGCTGCCTCTCCAAGGCTCAGATGCCAGAATCATGCAAGAGACGCAACTTCTGGTTTCCCAAGGCACTCTTTCCCAAGGCACACAATTCCAGCATTCTAAGCCTTGGAGAGACAGCGTGCAGACACGTGCTGCCTTTCGGAGGCTCAGAAAAGCCTCTGGAAGTGAAGGGAGCAGAGCTCTTCTTGGCTTTGGAAGCTTGGGGTGTGTGTGCAGGGACCAGCGGTGGGGTCACATATGCGGCCTGTCGCTGGTCGGAGCGTCACAAAGCGGTTCTCACCTGTACTAGAGAGGCAAACTCTTAAAATAACAAATTATCTTTTTGCATTCATCATATATCTTAAAAGTAAGACATACTAAACCTGTATATCCTGCTAAGCACCTTGGCTGAAAAAGAACAAGGAAAACCCTCATTGCACATGAGTTTGTATTACAAGCAAAAGCATTGTAGCAAATTCTTTTTATGCTCACAAAAAACAGATAAGATGCAACATATTCTCCCAATTTAAAACTTAACTGAGTCTCCCCACCCCTCACCCAGATTCGGGTTTATTTCCTGCAGCAGGTTGCAGACGACTGCCAGGATTTCTGAACTTTGAACAGACAACAAGCAGACTCATTTGAACTTTTTGAGCTTTGGAGCTTTTCAGGTGATACGGAGGAGAGAGGGAAATAGGAACCAAGTGAAGAGATGCAGATAGAACAGGGAAGGGCAGGGAAGGGTGGTTTTTGTTTTTGTAGCCAAGTGGCAACCCTAAACCAAAGCGAAGTGCTTTTAAGTGCAGTTGAATTAAGCACGGCAGAACTGTAAGCATGTGTTTTACTCTCTTCCATTGAAATCAATGAGATTCAAAGCCGCTTAACTTTGTCCTGAATGGACAATATTTTACCAGTAAAGGACACAAAACTTGGATCTGAGGATGAGATTATAGGTAAAGATGTGTTTATCCTTTAACATGAAGCTATCTTTTACTCTATTCTCGTACAAGCTTGCCTTATACTGAGTCAAGCCTTTAGGCTTTCTAGGATTGCAATCCTGTGCATACCTATCTGGGAGTAACAACAACAACAACAACAACAACAACAGGTATTTATATACCGCCTTTCTTGGTCTTTATTCAAGACTTTATTCAAGGCGGTTTACATAGGCAGGCTTTATCTAAATCCCTATTTAAATAGGGATTTTTACAATTTCAAAGAAGGTTCTTTCTTTCAAGAACTACTACATTCAAGGTGTTTCATTCCGATCTGGCTTCACATTCACAGTAAGCCATTGACTACAATGGGACTTCTGAGTATACATGCTTAGGATTGGGCTGTAGGGTTATTGCTGTCTACTGGCAGCTGGGTCTTTCCCTGACCTACCTGCAGATGTCTCAGATTGAGCCTGAGGCCTTTGACATGCAAAGTATGTGTGCTCTTCCACGAAGCTGCAACACAATCTCAAATCAAATGTTCCCCAGCCCCCAGTCCTACTTGAAGGAATTGTGCCATAGCTGGATCTGCTTCCACAGCCATCTCCCAGCCACAACCACCACCGCCAAGAGCAGCCTCAAATTGATCTACTGTTTGCATTTGCTTGATAAGGCTGCAAAGTGATAACATGACTCTTGTACCTGAAAGGCTTATGCGTTTATTGGAGAAGGTGCTTTCTTGTACTGAAGTCTAGTACTTCATCAGCTGCTTGAAAACAATGAAGTGGACTATAGCCCATGAAAGCTTATGTAGCCCACAAAACAAGACTCTCACTTTAGGACAAGGGGTCTCCAAACTTTTTGGCCAGAGGGCCACATCAAATATCTGGCGTGGTGTGGAGGGCCGGGAAAAAAATTTAAATATAAAACTTAAATAAATAAATTAGAGATGGAACATAGATGAGTGAATAAATGAATGAATGGGCTCATTCATTCAACCTCTCTGGCCCTCAGAACACCCTCCAGACACAATCAGAGCACAGTTCTGGTCATATTCAGTTGAGTGGGCCGGAGGCTTTCAGGGGACAAGAGGTTGGCCGCAGGCCAGAAAGAGACTTGCTGCAGGCTGCATCTGGCCCCCGGGCTGGGGTTTGGAGACCCCTGCTTTAGGAGAAGGATCTGATTGACACAGCAAGATAGCTATGTATGTATTACACCTGCAAACCAAGAAGAGGAGTGGGTTGGGCATATGCTTATTTCTAAGATGAGCAGGAAAAACATGGTGGAGACTTTCTATGGGAAAGATGAGCAGTAACTTCCATTCTCCTCTGTCGATTGCTCTGCTGCTATTGATGTATGCACAAAATCTGTTGCCTGGATTCAGATTCATGTTTAATAACATGAAATGAACAGTGGCAGGTTATAAATAGTAGAATATACAATCTTAAGAGTACTGTTTCCCCTAAGGCAGAGCTTCCCATAGTGGGTTGGCAACTGCCAGTAGCTGAACCTGGAAGTGCTGATGATGTGGGGACATGCTGATGTAATCAGCACTTACTACCTTGTTAGTGCCTGGAAAAAGACCCTAAAAATTGCTGTAGAACCTCCCAAGGTAGGGCGAGTGGGCCCTACCTAAGCGTGCACAGCCTTCTGCTCACGGAGCAGAACCTCTACTCTAGTTTGACTGGCCCACAGCTTGCTACACCCTGGGAGACTCATCTCAATGCCCAGTTTGGGAACCTCTGCCCTATGGAAAAGCTAGACATTGTGAATGACTGGGAATTTGAAGCCAGATCTCCTCACTCCTAGTTGGCCACCTTAACCACTACAACACACTGCCACTACATGCGTAGCTTACAGTCCACCCATCCCTATTCCCTAGGTTAGCTTTTATTTTGAACTAGCAAGGGAACCAGGGAAGAAAAAAACTGGACAGGCACCTGTCGAGAATATTTGGGTAGTTAAATGACAGCAAAGTTCTGGACAGATCCTCTGCAATATTTTGAGCTGTAGGTAACATATTGGTACCCCTGCAATGACCAATGCTCATGCTACTCCACTACTTATACTATCAAGCCATCTGTTTTGTCATATCTTTCAACATCTTGAAAAATACATACACGCTACAAATACCTGTGTGTGAGGTATGGAAAAATGATGGCAACTAGCACATAAAATTCAGTATTTAGTTAAATCATTAACATTCAGATTATGATTATCATTTAAAAAAAAAAAAGATTTGGAAGTATGTTGATTCTTGCCTTTTGCCATTTTCCATCCCCCTATTTTGCAGGGAGTCAGGAGGTCAAGGAATCCATAAAAAACACAGTTGGCAAAGCTAATACAGAAAAGGACGAAAGAAAAGGAACTGTGCAGATTAGCAATGCTTTGGCAGGAACATAGGGAATAGTATCAAATTGACTTGGACTTTCCAAGAATGATTCCCTCTTCTGCCAGCCTCTTAGGAGAATGTGGTGACTCATTTGTGTGATTTGCTCTGAGCACCAGATAGTGCAGATTTGTTCAAAGATGGGCAGAGAATTTGCCTCAATAACTCTGCACGGCTCTCCGAAGCCTTTGTAGGAGCCTGTTGGAATGTGAACATGGGGTGAAAAGTCCAACCACAGATACCAGTGGCAGCCATCCATTTTGGCAAGCGTGCAACAACTCATATATACAAGATAGTGCCACTCCAGTGTGCACATTGTCCATATTATTGATTATATTTCTCTCCCACCCTTCCTCCACAGAGCTCAGGGCAGCTTTCAAGGTTTCTCTACCATGAGTTGTTTTTTTTCCCCCTCACAAGACCTGAAGGTAGTGACTGACCTAGAATCACCTGTGAACGTAATGAATGAGTAGGAACGCAAAGTGATTCTCCTTGCTCTAGTTGGGCACCTTAAATACAACACCACACTGGCGCTCACTTGCACTCTCTCTCTCTTTCTCGCCTGCAACTCATCCCTATCCATTCCCTAGTTTTGGCAAACCAGGGAGCAGGCAACAGTGTAGCATGGAGGGCAGGGCAGGGATTTCTCCAAGCCCTCCTACACCTGTACTTTTGTGGCACCTGTAACACAGCTTGGCTACCTGTGGTCTAGACCAGGCTTGCACAACTGGCGACCCACTGAACTAAATAGCCCACCATCCATGTGTGATGGCTAGCAACCTGTAATTTTACTGTCTTGAGCAGGTGCCCAAAACAGGAGGTTTACCTCTTCCCTGGGATACCACCATCCATGTCTGTGTTGGGTGTAGTTGATCACAAGCACAGTTGAAGATTCACTTATGATCTTCATTCACAAGTGATCTTCACCAAGTGCCTAAAATTGGCACAAATCAGTTTGGCTGTTGTGTTGCTGCAGCAGTGGGGTTGCAACTACTGGCCTTAACTTGTCCATGTGTTACCACTTCACTAGCCTGTAGGTTTTACAGATTGTATCTTAAATTGCTCTCAATACTGCATTCCTGCCATGCACAAACCCTTAATAAGAACTGTTTGTGTTGTGGGTGGGTGAGGAATGCAGGAATGGGCCTTTAATATACATGCCTGGGTAAATATTTTACTTGGTTATGCTCAGGAGTTAAATAATTATTACTTAACTAATCATATCCTATGGATATTTTTTCTTTGTTATCTTTCAACCTGATATTAAAAAAAGAATAATTAAGGCTGCAATCCTAACCACACTTTCCTGAGAGTAAGCCCCATTGAACAGAATAGGACTTACTTCTAAGTAGACCTGGTTAGGATTGTGCCCTAATTGTATCTTTGGTACTTATTGTTGAGAATAATTCTTATTTGGTACTTATTGTTGAGAACCTTCCCCCTGACCTCATTGGGAAGATGATAAAGACTCTGGAAATGAATTTTTAATTAATTTGATATTAATTAATTTGATATCCTACTTTTCCCCAAAGAGCATCCAAAGTGGCTTGCAATAATTCATTTAAACCAAAGTACAGTACATTTGTTTACTGTACCACTAGCAGCAAATGTTGATTTTTCAACTTTCTGTTCCCATCTGAGAGCCTCTGGAACTAAATGGCAGTAAAAGGGTCAATTGGAAAGCCTGTTGTATTGGTCAAGGTTGTCCACTATTTCCAGAGAATCCACTACAGACAGTGGTTCAGAAGGATCCTAATTGCATTCTGCTGCTCAGTGACTTTTGTGATGGGTGGTCAGGTTCTCTAATAAAGCCCGTAAAGGCAGTAATGGCTTCATTGTTATGGAAAACTCACACTTGGAATGTTCAGGACATCATATGTACAAAACTGGAAGATAATTGTAGCATGCAATTCTGGTATATATTCATGCAGCAAAATCCTATGTGTGTCTGTTCAGAGGTAAGCTCCATTGAGTTCAATGGGTCATACTCAAAGGTAAGTGTGTATAGAATGGCAACCTCAGTCTCTCATACAACTTTTGAAACCAGGTTTTTTTCCCCCTTTCTGAGTGAACTGTAGGCAAACTGTTATTTTGTTTAGCATCCATCGATTAAGATTTGGTAGAGCTACTGAGGGCCAAAATTGATTTGCAGATTCTCTCTGGTCTACTGTAGGAGATATGATTTTTGGCTCAATCCTAAAGGACCTTTACGCCACTGGAACAAGCATTCTAGTAGCATAAGCCCCTTTACAGCTGTCGCAAATGTGACAGTGCCGGTGTGCATGGCCTCGTCACTGCCACAAGAGGCCAGTCCATGTAGATTGTGGACACCCACTGAAGCAGTAAATCCAGCCAGGAAATAGGCAAGCAGGGTGGAATGGGCAGGAGGTGGGCAAAATGGGGAGATGATGTGGCATGGGTGGATCGAGCCTGGGAAAGTGCAGGTTCAGTGTCACAATACCTGCTGAATCGTAAGCTCTTTCCCAGGCCTGATCCATCTGCATGGCTCAGTGTGGACTTACACCAGGTATTGAGCTAGGGCTTACTCCAGGGCATGTGAGGAAATGTTCTCTTGCTTCCAGAGACCACAACTTCCCTGCAGAAAACAGCAGATGCTGCACTGGCATTATTGCATTGCTATGTGGGGAGTTAGCTAGGATTGGGCTGTTTGTTGCTCACAGACCTTAAAATCTGAATGCAGATCTCCCAGGTGCCTTTAATGGTAAATTGCCACCTTCCTTCTCTGACTTCTCAGCAAATGAGCCAATACCAACCAGAGGGGCTGTGACACTTTTGCCTGAGTTGGCATCAGAACCATCACAGGAAGTAGGGAAAGCAGAGCATAAGGAGGAGCCTTCATTTCAGCACTGTTAACATTCTCCAAAAATCTAGCCATTATCAAATCACCTGCATAGCACAATATTTTCAATTTCACAAGGTCTTCTTGAAAATATTTTCCTTTTTCCAAGCTCAAGTGAGTCACAGACCATTCATAAGAGCACCCATGTTGTATTATGCTCCAGAAGGAAACCAAAGCCACAATTAGCAAAGCAAACACCACAGAGGACACCTCATCATGTTGTACTTTTCAGTACTTGTCCTTGCTCATCAGGAGCAAAGAGGACCAGTTCAGACAGGCCCAGAACAGGTGTTGATGTTCCTAACTTATTTGTTCACTTTTTCTGGCTGTCCTCGGTCCTGCATTCTGTCTTGTAAGTGAGCACAGTATCCAGATTTGTTAGAAGTAAGGGCAATCAGCATACTAATTTGAACCAATCCCTGGACTCCCAGAGGTTCTGCAGCCTCGAAATGATTCACTATCTCTAATCACCCCTCCCCTTGAAATATTATGAGGGGTATTCTTTATAGGGCACGAGAATGTTGGCATCCCCACTCACAGATCACCAATTTCCTTCTCTCAGAAAGATCTTTCGTGATGTTCAGACTTTGTGAGATTTTCCCTGGATGATGGATCTTAATGTTTTCTACCCACCTCCAGGGAATGTCCTGGTGACATAACTGGCAGACCTACCAAAGTTCTAGTTGTCTCTGGAACAACAAAATGACTCTGAATGACTCACTCTCGTTGACCAAAGCCAGTTCTTCTCCCTGATACACTAAGGACTTCAGGGTAATGAAACTGCAGGAATTATTTCTAGAGCATATGTGGAGAAGCATTCAAGATGAGTCTGAATAAAAATTGGCTGGAACCTGTTTAAGGACTGCTGTGTGGTAATAGGAGAGAGCTTACTTTGCAGCCACCAAGGCATCTGTTCAATGTCATCAAGTGGAGCTTTTCTTGCGTTAAGTGGTTTATTACACTTTGGCCATCAGAGTGGTTTGGAGAAACTCTTGGTGGTCTGCAAATTACTTTACAGATACAGTCACTTCCATCCTCAATGACTTGGATACCACATTGGGAGCAGTTCATTCTTTGACCCCATGGATGCCTTTTGGTCTCTGCAGCATTAGGATATGAACATGGTGCTTGGATAAGTGTGCCCTACGTCCTGAATTGTCAACATTTGACCTTTCTGGAAAACAGTATCAGGGTTGGGTGTCTTCAGGGATGGTTCTGGGAGATAGGAAATATTCAATTATGAAATGAGGTACTCCCCACTGCCCTGAAGGAGGTAGTAGTGAGAAGGAGATGATAGTGAAGAAAAGCTCCCTGGACTCAGGTATCAAATTATTGTATCCAATTATTGGCCAGTTTCCCAAATTCCTTTCTTGGGTAAGGCACTCAAGATTATGGGACCAGCTCCAAATTCTCCTGAATGATACCCATTATCTGGTTTCATTTCAATCCAGTTTTTTGACTGGACTGAAACTTCTTTTTTTGCCCTGGTGGACGATCTGTGCTAGGAAGTGGATTGAGTGGGCCCTGTTGATATGCGTGGCAGCATTCAGTACCACTGATAATGATATCATTTCATTTGTTTCAACTGTAAACTGGAGGCACTATATTGGTCTGGGTTTATTCCTACCTGATAAGGAGGTTCTCTAGAAGGTGGTGCTGGCAGCTTTCCAACCCACTCTGTGTGAGTGGTGCAACAGGGCTCCATCTTGTTGTTCGACATCTACATGAATAAGAGGTAATTAGGGCTTGGAAACTTCTGTTTCCATGTGCAGGTGTTTAAGGTCAATAATTTATGACCAAAGCTAGCAGTGGTTACTAATCATTATGCAAGGGGGGCCCTATATCTGCGAATTCACTTATGCACTGAATGGGTCCACGCCCCCCCCATGTGGGCCCCCCCCTGCATGCCCCCTTCAGAGCTCCCCTTGCCTCTGGAGGGTAGGGATAGGCATCCCCTCGTATCTGCAGATTCAGGTCTCCATAGGGCATTCTGGTACAGAGTTCCCACAGGTACAGGGGCAGGCCTGTAATAACAAAACTAGCCCATACATGATGCAATCCAATAACAGCTGGCCCATCCATGATGCAAATGATGTTGCTCACATCAAAGGGTGGGGAAAGTGGCAGATATGGGGTGCCCTTCGCCCTGCATCTTCTGCTGCCTCCTTGCAGTTCATCATAGATACAGCAGCATCAATCAGCTTCCCATCCACTAAAAGGAAGCGGGCAGCAGACCATCCGCTTCTCTGTCTATCACCTCGCTTCTTTGCATAGTCCCTTTAAATAAAACAGGAAGTGAAGTTCTGCACTTCTTGTTTTGTAAAAGGATCTCATGGGAAGGAGAGAGGTAAAGGGCTGGATTATTCTGCCCAGGATACATGGTGGGGAGATGCACGTGCAGCAGGACAGGGGCAGTACGATCTGGCAGATCGTGTTGGGCCATTCCTGGGCCTAGCTCTTGATGCAGAAGCAGTATGCCTCTGAATACTAGTTGCAGGGGATCTAGTGTGCCTTTCTCTCCTGCTTGTAGGCTTTCCAGAAAGCAGCTGGGGGATCACTTTGAGAAACAGAATGCTAGACTGGATGGAACCTTGGCCTTTTTCTTATCTAATGAACTAGATAGAATCCTGACAAAATGGAGCTGTTGGTGATTCTGTTGATCCTGGAACTGGTGTTTGGCCTTATCTGGTTGGGGTTGTGTTCTCTTTAAGAATCAGGTTTACAACTTAGGAGTGCACATGGGGCTGTGTTTGCAATGGATTTGGAAATGAAACACAGTTGGTCCTGAATACGGCAATATTGTTCACAATGACTTATCCAGCAAATATCTGTGTTTAACCCATTTTTGCCCTGTCCACAGGTGTACACATTTGATCCCTGTTGCATATATGCAATATTGGGTAGAAATGGTTTAAAAGAGCCATGCTGGCATCCAATTGGTTTATGGGTAACATGTGTTGGTATTTTAGATACCTGCTTTTTTCAGTAAGTACCTGTCAATGTGTTGGGACTATTAAGAGCTCCCTACCCCTGCCCATCTGGTGGGTGGTGACTAGAGATGATAGAATACTCTGGCTAGTGAAGTCTGCTGGATCTCCTCTCTCTCCTTTTTTAAAAAAAAATTTTTTTGTTCTAAATGTAAAAGCATTGTCTGAAAGGACTCTTGGAAGCTGGTTGCTACTCTGTCTTTTCTGTATTTTTAATGGATTGTATTTAAGTGGTATTGTTTGCAGTTTTGTGATTTTTTTTAATGTTTGGAATTGATTTTATTGGATGCCTTTGGCACTTGGAAAGGCAGGATACAAATTTTTCAGCTCAACAAATTTGGGTGTATACGTTTTCCCTATATACATCCCTGCACACTGTTTGACTGTTGCTATTTATATTGCTTTGCCACAGCCAAGTCATTTTGATGCGGAGGTAATGACATGAGGAAATTATAGCAGGTCCCTCATATAAGGCCTTTGTGTCAAGAGACCTAAATGCAGTGAAAAGTGGATGCTAGCAGAACTTCCAAAAAAGGAATGTTTCACAATTTTCTCTTTTGCAAACAGATATAGATTTGACATGCTGTTGCATCACAGTGCACTCTTATGTTAATATTTACTTTTTACACTCTCTCTCTTCCTGGGTAGGAACCAGCCTGGTTGCCAAGTAGGGTTTTCTTTAACGCTTGGATTGCTGTGTACCTGTGTCTAATTTACTTTCACAGCGTAACCGATAATGGCTGTGACGTTTTTTGTTTTAATGTCATTTGGACCTGTGTTTCTGTTTCCTTGTTCAGTGTTTTAATTGATGTGAGACACATTTATTCTGTTTATAACAACGGACTTGGAGCACCTTCTGCTTTTTTAAAGGTTAAAACTGCATATGTAAAATGCTCCCTAGACGTTTTAAAATGAATGAGTTCAGCTTATCCCTGCTGCTGAGTGAACCAGTATGATCTTCAGGTTGTTCAAATTGCATATTTAAGATTATAATATTGCTGTCCTTTTTCTTTAACTTAAAATGGTGATTTTGTTTGATGGGAAATTATGTCTTTGCTTTATGAATGGTGCATTTGCAAACTAAAAAGCAGGCTCAATGAGGGGAATTAACTGGGGAGTGCAGAAGAATTATTATGGTCAAATCAAAGGTAACCTCTCACCAGTCTGGCCCACCTACTATAGTCCCCATGGTGTGGAGTAAGAGTGTGCCTTCCTTCCTTCCTTCTCTCCAGACTTTTCTGCTCTTCTTCCAACCTCTCTAGTTGTATGCACTGATATAATATTTAAATACAGCCTGCAGACACTGGACTGCATGTGCATAGATTGTATTTAAGCATTATGTTCCTGGGTGGATTGAGAGACGTTGAAGTTTCGGCAAGCATGCCAGGCAGGTAAGGGGGAAAGAGATGCTTTTACTCATGAAATGGAGGAATGGCTTGAGAAACTATGAAAAATATTTCAGAAATACAGGGCATATGTCACTCCAAACTCTCACTGTTTTTGCTTTTCTTTTTTTCCTAAGATAAGGGTATATTAGGAAGCCTTTGAATGACATTGGAGGGGAGAAGTTGTGCATTCAAGTAGTGAGGCATTCAGAATAGAGAAAAGAGAGTACAAAAGACCTGCATAGTCCCTGATCCAGTGAGGTAATGATATACTACCAGGCATGCATTGTGGCTTGACAACCTTCCTGATTTGCAGGTGTGGTCAGACAGTATAAACCAGAGGTGATCAGGTCCCTATTAGGCATGTGACAGGTTGGTTGTGTCTGTTTTGGCAGCTCAAAAATGGTGCAGTTTTGGTTACTGGACTAGGATGAGGAAGAAAATGGTTTTGCAGAGCAGAAACAGTGGGGGAAGAGATCCCAGCATCAAAGTAATATGCAGTGGCCAATGAGGTGGTAAAGAGCATAGGAAAGAAGGATGTTTAATCCCACATCTGGACTGTGATCAAAGATTGTAACGTCCACCGGTCGGTCTTAGGGGCAACTTACACCATCATCGACTGTGGGGAGAGTAAAGGAGTCTCTCTCACACTTGCACCCCACTGTGCTTAGGTTCTGCATTGTTCTACTAAATTAGGTTTTAATGGCACTGTTTTCAATATAATGTTACATGAGCCAAGAGGATATGAAAAAGACATTTGAGATTTGCTCTAGATTCTTTTTCCCACATGGCATGGAGCTATAGGAGGATATATCACTCGATTGAATTGTCTGCTGAAACAGTTTACAGTTGCAACATTTCATTAAACATTTTGTCCATAGCCAAGTATCATTTTTCCTTTGAGAAAGACACATACTCGGAGGAAGAACAAAGATAGGATAAGCAGTGCAATTACATTGATCTTTCTGTTCTCTTGTAGATATTTATAAACAATGAATGGCACGATTCAATCAGTGGCAAAAAATTCCCAGTCATTAACCCTGCAACTGGAGAGAAAATCTGTGATGTGGAAGAAGGAGATAAGGTAAGCATAGTTCTTCCTCAAGTCAGACTTCCTCTTTTGTGTGTGTTAAAACTGTTTGCTTCAGAGTCACTTTATACTGGCTCCTTCCCCTTAAGTGGAAGTTGAAGAGATTTATCACAACCCCCAGCTTCTACTGACAATGTGCAGCCCATTCCTAAAGGCGGCGCCCCTGCTTGGTGTAGTGGCGCCAAAGTGGTTACCACTGTATCCTGCAGCACTGCAGCTGCTGCTGGAGGTCTCCTCAGGGGAAGGGGACTCATTGGGTCTTCCAACCCGACACAGAGTTCAGGATGTGGCTGATCAGAAATCCACCAGTCCCACCACCATCCAGCCTCAGTTCCTGTTCTGCCTCCACTTCCCCCCGTCCTGATACTATGACCACCCTCGTACTTACCACCAGCTGGCACTACTGGAGCACCAGCCAGCCTTCTAAGTGGCAACTGGTGCTGGCAACTGGTGCTGGCATATTTAAGATTATAATATTGCTGTCTTTTTTTTCCTCTGACTTAAAATGGTGATTTTGTTTGATGGGAAATTAAGTATGTCTTTGCTTTATGAACATAAGAACAGCCCCACTGGATCAGGCCATAGGCCCATCTAGTCCAGCTTCCTGTATCTCACAGCGGCCCACCAATTGCCCCAGGGAGCACACCAGATAACAAGAGACCTCATCCTGGTGCCCTCCCTTGCATCTGGCATTCTGACATAACCCATTTCTAAAATCAGGAGGTTGCGCATACACATCATGGCTTGTACCCCATAATGGATTTTTCCTCCAGAAACTTGTCCAATCCCCTTTTAAAGGCATCCAGGCTAGACGCCAGCACCACATCCTGTGGCAAGGAGTTCCACAGACCGACCACACGCTGAGTAAAGAAATATTTTCTTTTGTCTGTTCTAACTCTCCCAACACTCAATTTTAGTGGATGTCCCCTGGTTCTGGTGTTATGTGAGAGTGTAAAGAGCATCTCCCTATGAATGGTGCATTTGCAAACTAAAAAGCAGGATCAATGAGGGAAATTAACTGGGGAGTGCCCCTTCTCCCCAGGTGCTGCAGATATGCCTTATAGCACGTTTGCAATCTACCCAGCACCAGCACTGGAGCCCAGCGCCGGCTCTGCTAATGTTTAGGATTGGGGCCTCTATTGGTAGAGGTGTTTGAAAATAGTGCTTGTTTTACTTAGAAGAAAGCCCATTGTGTTCAGTAAGATGTAGGCTGTAATTCTGTTTTACTCACTGGAAACAAACACCTGTACCTATTGGAGCCTTGCACTGCTGGAAGTTGCATTCTAGTAGTTCAGAATCCTTTATGGTGGTACAAAAGCTAGGCCTCTGTCACATAATGATGGGGCATGGTGCACAGGCAGCAGCTCAAAAAGGTTCCATGGGATTGTGTAGCCCCACTAGGACAGCAGGGGCATACGCTGGAGCAAGGGAACAAATGTTCTCTTTCTCCAGCGTGGCCACTGGAGGCTGAAATGTCCCCATGGAATTCAGTGAGCACCTCATTGGCACTGCTGCATCACCGTGCGCAGAATTATGGTGGATTGGGCTGCAAGTGTCTTTTATCGATAAACCCAGTTTCATTTGAAGAGCTGTATTGTCCACTTCAATCCTGCTTGAAATGCTTGTGGAGCACCAGATTACTGGAGCATGAACTGGGGTTGAGAGCCTGGAAGGGAATATCCCTAATTCTTCAAGGCATTACAGTGAATGAGGCCCTAGCAAGCTAGGAACTGGGCCAGAGGAAGAAAAACCAGCCAGGTCAGAACTGAATGACAGGGTCCTGGGTCAGGAACTGTGAGACTGCAAGGGTGTGCTTCCTTCAAGCCCCGTTGGAATTTTCTGCGCATTGGAAGGTGGAGCCCTGCCCTGCTTGGGGCGGGAGACTCTGAAAGGAAGATGATGGCCTGCTGATCAGTTCCCCCTCTTAGTGGAAGCATGTCAAAACCCAACCTTGGGGCTCCCAAAGTGATGTTTCAGTTTGGTCTTCAGAGTGGGGGAGGGGAGTGTTTCATTATGCACATCCTTTCAGCTCAGTCATATTAACAACTGTATTGGGTGCATAGGTCTGCTGATCCTCAGTTCTCGTTCACCCCTTTAAGTCACTGTGGAGCCCCTATTGGCATGGATTCAGAAGACACACCCGGAGATCTTGCTTTCCCTTTGAGCCCAAGGAGATAAGCAAGGCGATGCCTTCCCTTTCTTTTATATTGGAAATGTAGCACATTTGAAAGAGCTGTCTGGTTGACTTCAGCATGGAAATTGGCTGACTACTCTCAGTTCACCTCTGCCCGCAGAGGTTCTATGTCCATTTTAGGATCTCCAGCAGGCCACTTCCCTTGCTTCTCCAGCAGAGACACAGATGAATTTAAAGTGGTACAATCCAGAAAGGGCTGCACCTTGTGGTATTTTTTGAATGTGTACAAAAGGTGAAGCAGATTTATGAGCACATGCTGCTTGCCTTCACCTATGCTCTTCTCCTATATTTGTAAAAGAAGCAAAAATTACTAAAACACCATAAATCTCTCCCCCCAAACCTGCGTGGTGCTACTCCTTGAAATGTTTCACTGCTGAGGGAAGTAAACAAGTGTGCACCATTACCTTCCAAGCAATCAAATGATTTCTTTAGCATCCAGCATTCAAGTTTGTTTTCTGTTCAGCAATTTTTCAAACTGGTGTGGGTTGTTGGCGTTGGTAAGATCATCCTCTACCTGCAGGGGTGCCCAAACCCTAACCCGGGGGCCACTTGTGGCCCTCGGGGCTCCCAGTCAGGCCCATGGGGAGCCCCTGGTTTCCAAAGTGCCTCTGGACCTCCAGAGACTTGCTGGAGCCCACTCTGGCCTGACGCAACTGCTCTCATTGTAAGGGTGACTGTTTGACCTCTCATATGAGCTGTGGGATGAAGGCTCCCTCCACTGCTTGCTGTTTCACATCTGTGATGCAGCAGTGGCAGCGAAGGAAAAGCCAGCCTTGCTTTGTGCAAGGCCTTTTATAGGCCTTGAGCTATTGCAAGACTTTCATTCATTCATATAACTTACATCTCTAATATATTCATTTATGTAAACTTATTCAAATTTGAAATGTAAATTAATCCCCCCCTGGCATAGTGTCAGAGAGATGATGTGGCCCTCCTGCCAAAAAGTTTGGAAACCCTTGCTCTACAGTACACAAATCCACTCAGCTCACTTGCAAATTATACAAGCATTGTATACAAGTTTATACAATAAACACAATATTCCAAAGCCTGGTATTTAAATAATAAGCCAAAAGATGTCATTTCAATTTTTTTTTGGCTCAAAAATTCAAGAAGAGATTACTCATCAGAAATGCACGTGGGAGTGGGTAATAGTACTTTTTCAATTAGATTCAGGCTGTATTCAGCAAGTCTAATGAGGACCAGAAATAATACAGCACACTGTATATTCATTTCATGAATGATCAGAGGAGTGTAAAGGAGAGAACATTTATCTTAAATAATTTTTAAACCCTAATAAATCTGACATGAGAAATAATAACTTGCTTCCATCTCCTAGTATAGATTGCCATAGTTAATTCATCATTGTAAAGTTGAAGGACAGACCTTTTCATTGCTGATTTGATTCAATTTTTCCTTTCTGGTCCTATTCCTTCATGGGTATCGGTTTCCTTTCCTTTCAGGTCCTGTTCCTTCTATGGATAGGGTTGCCCATCCTCCAGGATTAAACTGAAGTTTCTAGGAATTGGCATAGATCTCCAAGTCTACTGAAAGCAACTCTCAACATTTTTACACAGTGGTTCCCAACCTGGGGGTAACAATCCCCAGATACCGTGTTCCAAAAATCCTCTCACCTTAAGGGGGTGGCGACCGGTTGAGATCCTGTTAGCAATGGTGCCCATCCTTTCTGGGTTCTCCCAGCCCTACCAACTACAGAGAGGTGTCAGGTGCCATCACTTACAGGTCCCCCAAAGGGAGAGGAGGTTGGGAACCACTGTTTTAACAGAACATCCAGGAATTTCCAACAGTACATTGTATTGGGAGAAAAAAAATTTCCAGGGCTAGCTTCAGTCAGTTAGCAGCCCTAACTAATTGCGGGGCAAGCAGGTTCTTGATGTGGAGTTAATACATGAAAACTGTTGACTCTGGTTCTCAGTGAAGTTAAAGCTTTTCCTTCCCCCCCCCCAGTCATCTTCACTGGGAACAGGGGTTTCCTAGACATCTAAATAAGATGCGTGATGAACCCTGGATCATAATAGATAGCTCCTGTATCAGTGGCATAACATTGCATATAGAGCTGGTATAGCAAAGTGGCCAAGCCTGAGCTGCAAAGAAGAACTTCCTGGTTGAATCTTACCTCTGCTATGAACTCACTAGTGGCCTTAGGCAAGCCACTTCCCAGGATTCAGCTTCAGTTGCAATATGGAGAGGATAATACTTGCCTTACAGGGTTGTTGTAGGGATATCATCAAAATGATACATGTGAAGTGCTGCACAAATGTGAAGTATTATTATAACACTCGCGTTTGCAGGGGGAAGGAGAAGAGAAAATGCAGTAGTTACTCATAAGATGTGCCTGGAGATTTTGCAGGTGGCAGTAAGTATGAAGTTTTTAGACACTCTGGGCAGGCAGTTTTCCTGTTTCACTGGAGTGCAGGAGTGCGGGCCACTAAAGTGGTTCCAACAAAATGACCCCTTAATCAAATACTTCTTGAAATGGATTTTGTGTGCAGGAGGATGTCGACAAAGCTGTCAAAGCAGCAAGACAGGCTTTTGAGCTTGGGTCCCGCTGGCGAACCATGGATGCTTCTGAAAGAGGAAGGCTACTGTACAAGCTAGCTGACTTAATTGAAAGGGATCGTCTCCTCTTGGCTGTAAGTCTAAAACACTGTCCACATGTTAAGCAAGTGCATCTTTTTGAAGACCATACCTTTGAGAGTTTTTCTTCTTGCTAACATAAGCCCAGTTCTAAAACGTAAAGCAGAATAAAGACAAATGAATGCTTGCATTAAGATATCTCAACCAATCAAGTCATAGTCGCATTTAATGAGGCAGTTAAAGTTCCATCTTCAGAGAGAGGGGCCAATTGTGTTTGATATGTGGGGCCAATTGTGGGGCCAATTGTGTTGAACTGAGATGAATGCTTTCCTTCTGTACTGTGCAAAACTGATGCCATTTTCAGGTCACTTTTCCTCACTGCACTGCTGCTATTGGAGCAAAGTAACACTGCCAGTTGACACTCCCACAATTGCTTTGACTGCAAAGGAGACTGGACTCAATTGACTTGCATTCCTAAAGCAATCACTCCTAAAGCAAACAGCCAGGGGTGGTGCAGGGGTCAGCCAGGTTGAGCAGCAACTGAAGGACCATGCGTAAGAGGGCCTCCTTGACCAGGCCAAGTAAACCCTCAATACCAGAAGCCATGGCTGCACCCAGTGTGTCATTGGAGGGGGCACTGTGAGAAAGCCCAGTGCAAGGCTTTTGCCCCGAGTCCTCAGCAACCTGACCTGAACAGTCATTCTCTGATAGTCACGTAGACCATCCACAAAATATATTTTCTTATACATGTATTTCCAGAAGTAAAACAAAGTGTTCCTCTTTGGTTTCATACCAGTGTTAAGAATTACTATGCTGCATCCCACTAAAGGATGTACTTAGGGCTGCAGTCCAATTGACTAAAACGGGACTCGCTTCTGAATAGACATGCGGAGGATTGGGCTGCAGGTCTCCAACAGCAGCCAACCAGATGCATCTGAGATGGCGCAAAGGGCTCTGTCTCTGTTGTTGGCCCCAGCAGATGTGAATCAGAGATGCAATCGCTCAGTTGTTTTCTCAAATCTGTAACCTCTTTATTAACACCAATAATAACTACTAGTATGTTTCTTGTATAAATATTTTGGTAATTTCTTAGACTGAAAAATATTTGGCCCTGCAGCCAAATCAGGATTAACCTCTCACAAACAAGGGGACCACTGTAGGAATTATCTGGCTTGTCTCAGATAACGTAAATGTATTTGCCTGGAATGAAAACTGGGAGGATGAAAACTAACTTAAAGGATTTAGTCCTTTGTTTTCCACTCTTTGCTTTGTCAACAAAATCATTAGGCGGAGACTATTTATTTTTCCATAAAGACATGCCTTGCTAATCAAGACACCTTTACGTACATTTTATTTTGGAAGTGATCCTCTGTGTAAAATGTTGTCCTTTAAGGCCCCAATCCTACCCCCCTCGCTGATTACAGCCACACTGACAGAGCGTCTGCTGCATCCAGTGATGCTGGGAGGGCAACCAGGAAATTTGCCTCTCAAAACCAGGAGTAACTTTCAGAGGCTTCGGCAGCCTGTTCTGAGGCCCACAGAGGCCTGTAGAGTGGGTCTCCGGCCTGGCACAACCTGGAAGAAACCTCTGGGGCACCACCAGGAGCATTGCATCGAACGAGATGTGACTCATGGCATGGTAAAGATTGGGAACAGCTGCCTGTTCTCCTAGCATTTTTATATAGGTGATATAAAGGCATAGGGAACAAAATGCATGCTTAAGAGGACCCATAGTGTCTGCAGTCCTGTGCTCAGTTAGGCTGTTAAATCCCCTTGAAGTAATTGGGATTTGAGCAACCTGTGTGTCCCAAGCAAAGGAATGACAGAAAACTGCTCAAGTAGGACTTGGTTCAAAATGCAAAGTCCTTGTTTTTTCATGAAGAGAACTATTTCAGCTTAGAAATCTTATCTGCAATATCCACTGTTGAAATATGTAATCAGAGGTTGCTACATTATTATTATATTATACTTTATTTTTACCCCGCCTTTCTCCCCGAAGAGACCCATACAATGCATATTGTATTTACTGCAATCTGAGGGAGTGCTTGTTCCCATATCAACTCTCCTGTGTGCTCAGTTCATTCTTGGAAGCTCTTTTCAGGATGTTGCCACTAGCAGAGGTGAAGTGGGTAGAGAAGACCTTCTCAGTGGTGACATTTTGGCTGTAGGTCTTCTCCTCTCTCCACAAGAACAGCTTACCTGGCACCTATGCTGCTATTGTTTGCCAAAGACGTTTTAAATTTCTCCAGACCTTTTAAGGTTTTTGTTTTTAGCTGCCAAATTCAAATGCTGTTTCAATTGTAGCTGTTCTATCCCGATAGTTATTTACCACATACTATTTTTATAGCCTGCAATCCAGTTGGCTTCTTTCATATTTTAGTAGAATCGCATGATTTGAATTTGCATCTCCCCACCTCACCCTGTAGCTGCTTCTGCCGCTGCTACTACTATATATAGCAAGTGCAGGAT
Organism: Tiliqua scincoides; assembly: GCF_035046505.1. Lineage (NCBI taxonomy): Eukaryota > Metazoa > Chordata > Lepidosauria > Squamata > Scincidae > Tiliqua > Tiliqua scincoides. The sequence goes on from NC_089822.1 coordinate 69,716,711, forward strand.
GGAGAGTCCTCAGTCTTTGAAAGTAAGGGCTACATGCTACCACACAACTCCCATGCATTCTGTTCTATATGAAATATAGTGGAACAATCACAGGTACCCCTGCTTTCTGCTTGCCTCATCATGGTCTCAGCTTAGATTGCCAATCCTGTAATATGATGATCTGCTTAGCATAAACTTTAAAGCACTCATCGCTTTAATCAACTGAAATCTTTTTTAATTATACTGGCTGATTTCGTGCCATCTTTTGTTCTAGACTATGGAGAGCCTTAATGGGGGTAAACTTTTTGCCAATTCCTACCTAATGGATTTAGGTGGCTGCCTCAACACTTTGCGCTACTGTGCAGGCTGGGCTGACAAGGTCCAAGGTCGCACCATCCCAATGGGTGAGTCATTTGGATGAGATGTTTAGAAATACAGAACCTATTTGGATGGAATCTTGTTATTTTGCCTTGTTCAGCTAAGGAAATTTGAAGTCTGGGAAAAATGTAACCTTTAAAAATCTGTAACAATTACATAATTGTAGATGGGGCTGGGTAAAGATTTTATCAACCAGTAGTACATTCTGTGTCTATTCTGTGTCCATCACTTCTTTAGCTCAGCAATCTTTTCAGTTTCTACAGTTGTACTGATTAATAGAATCCCAATATAAATACGCATATGTAGAATAGGTTATGACATAGCCAAGCATTAGTAGGTCTTATATCTTACAGTTCTTCCCCACAATACTTTATCTGGGGGCATCCTGAAAATCCTAAGAAAAGTTCTAATGTTACATTTGCCACAGGACAACTGCTTCAGCAAGGTTTGATCTCCCTAGTGGGGGAAAATAAAATCCATGCATTCCAGTCTCAACAATGGAAAGTGCAAGCATGACACTCATTTAATATAGGAATCAATCTGCACAATTGCAACCAGTCTGCATGCTAAGAAATTAAGATGGAGAATTTTGGGATAAAGGCTGGTATTTCTAAGAAATGTTGAGCCCCAGCTGAGTTTTTGAATTTACTTTATAAAATTATCTTGTTCTGTCAAAAGTTACAGAATTTTACTGCAAATTTTACAGTATTTCTGCAAATTTTAAACCAACATACGATTCTGATTTTAAACAGTATAAACAATGTACACAAACACCAATATGATTATCACATTCCAGCAGAATTGAAGATAATTGTTCCAAATGCACCTGTTCCTATTTGATTTCCAATGTCTAGGAACAGATATTTAAGCTGGCGCTTATAAACTCATTACAAGAATTTTCCATCCCTTGGAGTTTGAATTATCAAGTAAAATAATTGCCTAGCAAAACTGTTTTCTTCTCCCCTACCGTATGCCTTATAAAGGACTGTCTTCCAGATCTTTTTCTGGATTCAGCTACCATTTATGGGAAAATCAGTATTGCCATCTTACATTTCCAAGAACTGTTATCTTTAAAGTCCTGTACAACCGAGTCTGTACTGTATATCATTGTTGAATCATTTTTGTCCTTTTTTATTTTTCTACAACACCATCATGGTGCATAAGCAGGATTGCAGAGGCATAAATAATAGGTTCCTGCCCTAAGAACCTTGATGGGGGGGGATAGAGAAAGAGGCAGCAATTTTTAAAACCCTTACAGCAAGTTACGCTCATTGTAACTTCACTTTCCTGCATACATGTTAGAAGGACGAGACGTCTAATGGTGCAGGGTTAGCCACCCTTCTCTCTCATAGCTTGTGGGCATGATCAGTATTTAATCTAGATACATTTACCTTTGCTTTCAATGATATCATTTTATGGCAATATAGTGCAATATTAGCCAGGCATGTTTTCTTTTGCCCTTGCTATATCTCACTAAAGTGTTCTTATCTTTAATAGATGGAAACTATTTCACGTTTACCAGACATGAGCCTATTGGAGTATGTGGCCAAATTATTCCTGTAAGTTGGATTCATTTTCACAATGAATGAAACATCTTTTATTTACGTAACAGTCTAGTCCACTGTTTCTCAACCAGTGGTACAGCAACCACCAGTGATAGTTGAGGTGGTGTCTGGAAGTACTCGTGGGATCCCTGGTGTTTGTCACATTGCATCTGGCCTCTCAACTCAGACATAACTGGATACAATGTCATCACCAGTTACTTCCTGTTGTACTTTGAATAGGTGGATCATATGAAGTGGTACGGCAGAGGACAAATGTTGAGAAACACTGCTCTAGTCCATGTTGTTTGCAGCTGTTTTGATCAAGTGTTAATAATGTTGAATGTGTGACTTCAAGCACCAACTTGTAAGGGAAACATGCAGAATAACAAAGAATCATCAGCTTAAAACCCAAAGTTATGAAGGCCAAACTACATGTTACACAGGAGAGCCGTGACTTGATTTCTTTTTTAAAACTAAAATGCAGCTAATGTATATCAGGAAAATGGTGCAGTTGGAAGGGCTAAACCCTGGCCCTCCATCTCTGCAAGCAAATTTGAAGAACTCTGCAGGTGCATTCAGTTTAAAAAAAAAAAAAATCATCAATCCAATTCACGTCCATGCTATGCTTAGGGACAATGGCTTACGACCAAAGCATAGGAAGTGTCCCTGGAAAACACAGGTACTTATTAACACGCAGAGAATAGAAAACCTTTCATGCATCCTGCAGAGCACAGAGTGGACTTGGCTTCACAGCCAATCCCTGAAATAAACCCCATACTGACATGCTGCAAGGTTGCAATGTTATCTTTGGTCCACTGATTTCACCTTGAGCAACCCCCAAACCAGCATCAGTGGGAATTTTACAGCTCTGCATGCAAATGATAGTTCCTTGCTTATTGAACATAAAAATGCATAAGTTCCTCTGAGCGCTGGAAAATGTAGAGGTTGTAGAGACAGTATTGCAATTTGTTGTAATGACGCTGTTGCCTCTTCTGCCTTTTTAGTGGAACTTCCCACTGGTTATGTTTATTTGGAAGATTGCCCCCGCTCTTTGTTGCGGCAACACAGTGGTCGTCAAACCAGCCGAGCAAACTCCACTAACTGCTCTTCATATGGGCTCCTTAATTAAAGAGGTGAGTTGCCATAGGAAAGTTACCATATGTACACTTCTAGATGGGGGTAGTGAATGTAAGTCAACACTTACCTGTAAACTGTAGTGCTTGTGGGCAGTACCAGCTAGTCTGCTTTGTGTCAGTACAGCATGCCTGGCCTTGTCTTGGGGAATTGCAATGTACTGCAAAGCCAGTGAAGCAAATCAAGGGCAAGAAGCTCAGGTCTTTTTTTTCTTCAGCCTAAATTGCTCAGAAAACAAATCATTAGCAGCTTAGTAAACCGAACATCTTGGCATGCACCCTGCTTTCTCCAGTCAAAAGCAAATAAGGCTCAGAAAAGCAAAGCGTTGGGCATGGGAGTAGTTCGGGTTTATGTCTTACTCACACACACACTCTGTAATGGCATTCTGTATGCAGCCTGATTTTTTTTTTAAAGCAACAGATGGAAATACTGTAGGGTGCAGTCCTACCCTGCGCTGAAACAGGTAAGCCAAGAGGCCTGCGCTGTATCCAGCACAAGATAGGGGCCCAAAGCGGCTCAGCCAGAGGCAAGGGGAAATTTTCCCCTTATCTCTGGGTAAGGCACCCTAGTCCCTATGGGTCCCCTCAGACTTGTGCCACCTCCTGAGGAGAGCGGAGCAACTTGAAGCTGCTCTGAACTCCCTGGGAACGAGAGTTGGGATCGGGCATAACTGCTGGATCCCAGTCCTACCTCCTCCCTGTCCACCTGTCCCCAGGGCTACCCACCCTCCCTCCTCCTCCCTGCCCACCCCAGAGCCTTGCTTCGGCCCAGCTGCAAGGCTCACTGCAGAAGCTGCTACAGAGGCTAGATTCAGCCTCCGTGTGCCAGTGCACCTTCGTGTGCTGGTGCTGCTTACTCCCGAGGAGGCACAAATGCACTTTATGGCACTTTTGCAACCCTTCTGGGCTGGCACAAGGGACTTGTGCCGGCCTATGTTGTTCTCTGGATTGTGCCCATAGTCTCTTCTGTTCTATTATTGAAGAGGAACAGCATGAAAAATGCCAGGTGTCTGGTTCAGAGTGATAAAGTGTACCTGTTGCTAGACTTTACTTCTAACTACCTTTACCTGGAAGGAAATCTCTTTCACATCAGTAGGACTAAGGCTGGATCTGCACATGAGGAAGAATAATTGTGATATGGTTCCTGAGCTGAATAAAAAGCTAAGAATATAGCCAGCACATCCTAGACAGTGGAGAACAGTGAAAACTGAAGCCTCTGACCTGCCTTCTCTCTGTGTCCCAAATGAAGTCAAACTGAGAATAGATGTGACTTTGGCAGATGCTGATGATTCATAGTACAGTTAGCCATGCAAAGTATTAACTGAAGTGACTTGGCATCTCTTACCCACTAGCTACAACAGCAGTGACACATCCAAAACAAGCACACTGGGGAATATAATTAAATGATCAGGCTCAAAAAGTGACACTTGCCGGTGATTAATATTCGCAGTCGTGACTGCATGCATCAGTCAATGGAGGCGAGCTGGATCACATCACCTGGGCCTTCCACTCTTTACTTCCTCATGCCAGCTGGCCTGGTCCCCCACTTTTGCATGTGGAGGTAAAGGTGACAAGCTGGTTTTGTTATATGATACATATGTAGACCACAATATTGGGAAACCTGCTCAGTCGAGTCCTGACCACATTCTTAGTTCTATGCATGCTTAGAACTTCAACAATCTCCTTTGTCTTGAAATGGAGGGGCCAGGAGTGGGGCCATTTGGCATGATCCATACAGAGAGCAAACATGCAGAGCATTTGTGATAAGAGACTCAGAGGTGTTTTCTTCCCAGCAGCAGGGGTTTAGCTTTGCAGCCACAAAAACCTTGTTGCTAATTATGGAAGCTGCAGAGAGGCAAGAAATACTGTGCATGTGAGCTTCAGTCTGGCCGCAGCGGCTCCTTCTTCCGGCTGCTGGTTGGCCTTAGAAGGGAATGGGAACTGGTTCTCTGCTCATGCCAGTGCTGGATTAGTGACCCAGCCTGCAGTTTCTTCCACACAATCCCATGAGTTTAAATGAAATCTGTTTAATAATCTCTCCAGTTGAACTAGTTGCCTGAGTCATTCTGGCACTGATTTGACATGTTTGAACTCTAGACACTGCCAAAGAAAGGTGTCTCAAATTTCTTGAAGTGCCCTTAATAGACTTTCTGGGTCCATCGCAGCCAGCTGGCAGCCCCCATTTCAGCAGCTCAGAGCCCTCAGATTGCAGGCTACAGGCTGAGAAGGAAGCGGGTGTCTCTTTAAAGCAATGTGTCAAGCAGGACTTGAATCTATGAGGTTGCCTTACACCAGGGGAACCATTGTTGCATCTAGCTCAGTATTGTCTAGTTGCTGACTGGTAGCAGCTCATTGGGTCTTTCTCTATTTGGGATGTCCTGTTTGGGATGTAAGGGATCGAACCTGAGAACCTCTGCATGTGAAACACATTCTCTACCACTCAGCCATGACCTTTTTCTCCTACTTTTTCCAGTACAGTCTCCCCCCCCCCAATTCATATGCTACTGTTGTGGCATAGGAGCTGCTTCTGCCAGTCCATGTGGCATCTGTCAGTTCGTGCTCACCTAGGCAGTAACATTTGTCATTGAAAATTACAAGCAGCACCCACATGACGTGGTTCTTTGTCAGTGCTGCCTTTCCCTGCTAGATACAGTGATGTGAGAAAAACCACCTGCCCTGATGGATCCTATTTACAGATGTTATGGGTGTGGTGCTCAGCCAGACCATGTGGAAGTGGCATCTGTGGACTGGTTTGATGCTACCAGCCCCATGTGATAAAAGGTGTGGGTGCTCACAGTCCATGCACATTCTGGCTCTTCCTTTTGCATCTGGATGACTTTGAGCTAGTTCCCCTAACTGCTTGGGAGGGTCATTTCCTCCAAACTGCCCTTCTGGGTGCATCAACAAACCTATTGTTAAAAGTACTCATATAGTAGTGTGATGTGGACAGATCACACCCACACCACACATGATTAAGAGACCTGAGCTCTACCAGAAGGGGGAGTGCTGGGAAATATGTGTATTGTGAATGCAAACTTCCTGTACCACATCAGACTGGTCCAGGCCAAGAACTATTATCCAAATTCATCCATTTTTGCAGTGCAATATGAGTCAGGCTCTCACATATTGTGCGTTTACATAACAGCGTTATATTCCATCATTTAAAACATGCACACACTCGCATACACAATTCTCAGTTTATCACCCAACGATATACAAATCAAATACAACCTTTCATGGGAGTTCTGGGGGTCTCATCATAGCACGGCATGAAATAGAAAAGATTCATATCAGAAAGGCAGTATGCTTTAGGGGCTAAAGCAGGGAGATCCAAATTAAAATCCTTACTGAGCCCCACAAAAGTGTGTTTATGACCTTGCTGATCTATGACATCAGATCTTGCCCTAGCCAAGCTCACAGGGCAGTTGGGGTGATCTAAAAGGGGGGGGGACATGTACACTGCCCTGAGCTCTTTGGAGAAAGGGCAGATGAAGAATTTTATAATAATATGGTAATAAAAAGATGTTACTAATAATGTTATGACAGAAAGTTAAAATTGTGACCTTTTTTCTTTCTGAAATTCAGGCAGGATTTCCACCTGGAGTGGTGAATATAGTGCCAGGCTATGGACCCACTGCTGGAGCGGCCATTTCCAATCACATGGACGTAGACAAAGTGGCATTCACAGGCTCCACTCAGGTATTCCCGCAGTGCTGCAAATAATTGTAGACAGCAAATCTCTAAACTCCTGATTCTGACAAATGATTTAGTGCCTAACCTGCACAGTGTAACTACATTAACTTTCTCTGGCCCTGAGCTTGTTAAACAATGTCAGCGTAGTGATTTGTTGGTTGTTATAAGCACATCTATACAGTGTCTGAGCTGGAGGAATCTCCCTTCAAACAAAAGAATATCAGGATTTAATACTGGTGTTAAATTATAGCAACCCTATTTTCAGAGATTCGGGAAGAGCCGAAGGTTGCATTTCCAAGTGAGTGTTTTATTTTTGTCAGCAGTAAATTATGTCACTTCATCATATCTCTTTTTTAAAATTTCAGTTGAATTTTTATATACGTCATGTATCAGTTAGAAATCACACAAAAAGATAGGCTGAACATCTCTCAGTCTCCTTCATTGTGAGATTGTCCCCCTCTTTTTAAGAATATCTGTATACTGCTTTTGAACAAAGAAGTTCTCAAAGCAACTTGCGTTTCAAAATATTAAAGAAGTGGCTTCCTGTCCCAAAAAGGCTCCCAATCTGAAAAGATGCAAAAGAAACACCAGTAAACAGCCACTAGAAAATGTAGTGTGCTGGGGTGAGAAGGAGAATTGCTCTCTCCCTGCTAAATATAAAAGTAGCACCACTTGAAAAAGGGTATCTTTTCCCCAGTTAGCAGGGATGCAAACCTTGCAAACTACCCTGGGGGCTGGGGGCTAAGAATAGGCCCTCAGTTTGGCTGTACCTGTCGTAAGAGGCGACTAAACAGCCACCAGGTAGATGGGACTCGTCAGCCTAGGAAGGCAGCTCATCTAAGAGAAGGAAACTCTGACCTCAAACCTCCACTGCCTTGTGGCTACATCCAGTTCTGGAAAAGGCTTCAGGAGTCAACCTCGAGGCAAAATCAGGAGCCGGAGTCCCTTAGGCAGTTCATGGCTGAACACAGTCACGTTCTGGCAACTCCTGCGACGCCGCTGGAACCAACCGTATTGGCTTCTGCCTTTCCATTGGACCATTCCAGCGACGTGGAGAGGGGGGATTTGCTGCATGGGTAACAGCCTATCCTCCATACCTTCTTTACCCAGGCTTCGCGCACTGGAGAGGACACTCCAACTTCGCCATACGGCGTCGGCACAACACGGGAAGCAGCAGTTTACCGGTTATAAGTCTTTGCTCGATTGGCGTAGAGCATGACGCCAGGGGCTGCTTCCGACGGTGGGAGAGATCATTGCATCTCATTGGGCAGCTACCACCCGCCTTAAGCTGGGCAGTCCCCAGCCAGTAAGGTGTTGCCTCGCCACGGTCCGTTAACCTCATGGGGTGCGTGGGGTTTAGGGTGAAAACCGACAAGCGGATCGACAACTCTGCACCATGCAACAGAAAACTACTGCCCTAAAGCTGGGCACCTGGAACGTTAGGACAATGACACCTGGCTTCTCTGATGACCTGCAAGAAATAGACGACGCACGCAAAACAGCTGTCATCGACATGGAGCTGAGCAGACTGCAGATGGACATCGTCGCCCTTCAAGAGACTAGGCTGCCAGATTCCGGATCTGTCAAGGAGAGAAATTTCTCATTTTTCTGGCAGGGAAAACCACCAAACGAAACCAGGGAACATGGCGTTGGCTTTGCGGTCAGAAATACCCTGCTGAAATCCATCATCCCACCTATTGTGGGAAGTGAAAGAATTTTGTCCCTGCAGCTCCAGTCATCAGCAGGACCTATCACTCTCATCAGTGCTTATGCACCGACTCTGTCGTCTCCAGCAGAAGCCAAAGACAAATTCTATGATGACCTGGCCACCACTGTCAAGAAAATCCCTGTAAAAGAGCCATTGTTCATCCTCGGCGATTTCAATGCTAGAGTTGGTGCTGATAACAGTTCATGGCCCACTTGCTTAGGTCAGTTTGGCACTGGGAGGATGAACGAAAATGGCCAACGCCTGCTAGAGTTTTGCTGTCATCACGGTCTCTGTGTCAGCAACATGTTCTTCAACACAAAGCCCCAACATAGAGTCTCTTGGAGACATCCAAGATCAAAGCACTGGCACCAGCTCGACCTGATCCTCACCAGACGCTCCAGCCTTCCCAGCATCAAGATCACACGCAGTTATCATGGTGCTGCCTGCGACACTGACCACTCCCTGGTGTGCAGCAGAGTGAAACTGCAAACAAAGCGACTGTATCACATGAAAAAGGAAGGAAGACCTCGCATTGATACCAGCAAGACCCGGGATCAGAGAAAAGTGGAGGAATTTGCATGAGCGCTTGAGGAATCTCTTCCAGGCCCGGCCGACGCAAACGCATCCAACAGATGGGAACATTTCAAGAATACCGTTTACAACACCGCCTTGTCCATATTCGGCAAGAAGACCAACAAGGCGGCAGACTGGTTTGAAGCCCACTCTGAGGAGTTGACACCAGTCATTGAGGAAAAGAGGAGAGCTCAAGCAGCATACAAGGCCTGTCCCAGTGAGCGCAACCTGCAGGTCCTCCGAACTGCTCGCAGCAAAGTCCAACAGACTGCCAGGAGATGTGCTAACGACTACTGGCTCCAGCTCTGTTCCGAGATACAGATAGCAGCTGACACGGGCAACATCAAGGGGATGTATGATGGTATCAAGCAGGCCCTAGGTCCAACACAGAAGAAAATTGCCCCTCTGAAGTCTGCCACAGGCGAGGTCATCCAGGATCGGGCGCAGCAGATGGAACGCTGGGTGCAGCACTACTCTGAGCTATATTCCAGAGAAAATGTAGTCACCGAAGAAGCGCTGAACAACATTGAGTGCCTGCCTGTGCTGGAAGAGCTTGACAGTGAACCAACCCTAGAAGAACTTCACGTGGCCCTGGACTCCCTTGCCTTTGGCAAGGCACCTGGAAAAGACAGCATCCCTGCTGAAGTCCTAAAATGCTGCAAAGAGATCATCGTCACTGAGCTGCATGAAATCCTCTGTCTCTGCTGGAGAGAAGGTGGAGTACCTCAAGACATGAGGGATGCAAACATCATCACGCTGTACAAGAACAAAGGTGACAGGGGTGACTGCAACAACTACCGCGGCATCTCTCTCCTTAGCGTTGTAGGAAAGCTGTTTGCCCGAGTTGTACTAAAGAGGCTCCAGGTACTTGCAGAGAGCGTCTATCCAGAATCGCAGTGTGGATTCCGAGCCAACAGGTCCACCACTGATATGGTATTCTCCCTTAGACAACTGCAGGAGAAATGCAGGGAACAACGACAGCCACTCTTTATAGCCTTCATAGATCTCACAAAGGCTTTCGACCTGGTCAGCAGAGACGGCCTCTTCAAGATTCTCCCCAAGATTGGATGTCCACCCAGGCTCCTCAGCATCATCAGATCTTTCCACAAGGACATGAAGGGCACTGTTGTCTTCGATGGCTCCACATCAAACCCTTTTGACATCCGAAGCGGAGTGAAGCAGGGCTGTGTTCTTGCACCAACCTTGTTTGGGATTTTCTTCGCTGTCCTGCTGAAGCAGACCTTTGGAACTGCAACAGAAGGCATCTATCTCCGGACCAGATCAGACGGAAAGCTCTTCAACCTCTCCAGACTGAGAGCAAAATCCAAAGTCCAGCTGAAATGTCTGCGTGACTTCCTCTTTGCCGACGATGCAGCTGTCACTACCCACTCTGCCAAAGATCTCCAGCAGCTCATGGATCGTTTTAGCAAGGCCTGCCAAGATTTTGGACTGACAATCAGCCTGAAGAAAACACAGGTCATGGTTCAGGATGTGGACTCACCTCCCTGCATTACAATCACTGCACATGAACTGGAGGTTGTCCATGACTTTGTGTACCTTGGCTCAACGATCTCCGACACTCTTTCTCTCGATACCGAGCTAAACAAGCGCATCGGTAAAGCAGCTACCACGTTTTCCAGACTCACAAAGAGAGTCTGGTCCAACAAGAAGCTGACGGAACATACCAAGATCCAGGTCTACAGAGCTAGTGTCCTGAGTACACTTCTGTACTGCAGCGAGTCATGGACTCTTCGCTCACAACAGGAGAGGAAACTGAGCACTTTCCACATGCGCTGCCTCCGACGCATCCTCGGCATCACCTGGCAGGACAAAGTTCCAAACAACACAGTCCTGGAACGTGCTGGAATCCCTAGCATGTATGCACTGCTGAAACAGAGACGCCTGCGTTGGCTTGGTCATGTCGTGAGAATGGATGATGGCCGGATCCCAAAGGATCTCCTCTATGGAGAACTCGTGCAAGGAAAGCGCCCTACAGGTAGACCACAGCTGCGATACAAGGACATCTGCAAGAGGGATCTGAAGGCCTTAGGGATGGACCTCAACAAGTGGGAAACCCTGGCCTCTGAGCGGCCCGCTTGGAGGCAGGCTGTGCAGCATGGCCTTTCCCAGTTTGAAGAGACACTTTGCCAACAGTCTGAGGCTAAGAGGCAAAGAAGGAAGGCCCATAGCCAGGGAGACAGACCAGGGACAGACTGCACTTGCTCCCGGTGTGGAAGGGATTGTCACTCCCGGATTGGCCTTTTCAGCCACACTAGACGCTGTGCCAGAACCACCTTTCAGAGCGCGATACCATAGTCTTTCGAGACTGAAGGTTGCCAATACTAAAACCTTGCAAAGCTTTTGAAGAAAAGGATATTCCTCAGTTGAGAAAAATGTTTCTGTAGACTTAGCCATGTCTGGTCTCAGAAAGTCAAATGTAAGCAACTCCTATCACCCTCCGCTGAGTGTCTAGCTGTATTCTTGAAGCACAATCCTATGCAAGTCTACCCAGAAGTGAGCCCCATTGAGTTCAATGGAACTTATTTCCAGGTTAGTGTATATATAGGATTGCAGCCTAAATCTCAGCTACATAAAATGACTGAGCCCCCCCCCCCTTAAATAATCATGAGTGGGGCCAGTGGGAGAGACTTGCATTGTTAATTTTCCCTAATAGTCCAGGTTTACAGAATGAGTAAATGAGCTCCCACACTGCTGTGGAAGTGAAGAAGGGTTAAAGTAGCCAATAACCACCATTTATACAGCTTGGCAGGGGGTGGAATTCTGATTGCATTCGCCAGTGGGGACTCATGCCAACGTTACAGGGACCCCCATTTTATTATAAGCTTTATTGAGCCAATCTGTGAGAACACTTTGGAGGCTTGCAGAGCAAATCCTGCCTCCAAAATGCATGTTTTGAAACATACTCCCTCATTAAGTGATTGTTATCTTGTAATGTTTAATGTCCTGTGAAGCAATGGCTGGGGCTAGGCTATGACACGATGATTGTTACATTTGTTTAATGCAGAGATGTCTCATTTGTCTCTCTCAGGTTGGCAAGTTGATCAAAGAAGCTGCTGGAAAGAGCAACCTGAAGAGGGTCAGCCTGGAACTTGGAGGGAAAAGCCCCAATATAATATTTGCAGATGCTGATTGTGAGTGGCAGGTTTCCTCTTGCTTTTCTTTCAAAAACTACTGTTTGATTAAGCTTTTTATAACGTTAGTCTTGCAGCTGTCTAAGCAAATGAGAATGGGGCTGGCCTTACAATGAGGCAGGCTGAGGCAGTTGCCTCAGGTAGCAGGGGAAGCAGCTGTTGCCCACCTTTCTGCCTGCTGCTACCACCACTTCCTTACCTTCCCATCACTGCATCACTTGTCCCCTACAACTGCTGCCTGGTTCAGTGGCAACATGCATAGAGCTACACCTTGGTGCACTATGTTTGTAAAAGGGGAAGGAAGTAAAGTGGGAATAGAGAATGGTGAATTAGAGCATATGTGAGAATAGCAGGCAGGGGAACAGATGAGACTGAGGTAGTTGGGGAGGAAATGGGTGAGGGGATGGTGTTTGGCACCCTGTCTCAGGCACACAAAGGTCTTGGGCTGGCTCTACATGAGAATTTGGATCATGGGACCAAAAGTTTTGATTTATTTCTGATTGTGTAAAAGTGATTCTCAACTGAAGGCATGATTGTGCATCTGTTCCTTGTAGTGGACAATGCTGTGGAGTTTGCACATATTGGCGTGTTCTACCATCAGGGACAATGCTGTATAGCTGGGTCGAGGATTTTTGTGGAAGAGCCAATATATGATGAGTTTGTGCGCAGGAGTGTGGAAAGAGCCAAAAAATACATCCTTGGGAATCCTCTGGCTCCTGGAATCCAACAGGGTCCTCAGGTAAGTTAATGTGTAGTGTCAAGGTTATAATGTGTAGTGTCAAAGCTGCCACAGGTGCAACTCAAAATACAGACCTTCTGGGAACTGGGTTGGAGCCTTGCTACTTAAGCCATGATGCTGTCTTAAAAAACCACAGGCCTCCTTGAGCCAGAGAAACTATATAGGCACTTTGCTTCCTTGCTCACTGGGATTGGTCCTGGCCCTTTCCTCTATAGCTTCCCCTTCCTGTCTATAGATCTTGTGCATCAAAGCATTTCCACAGGCTGCTTGCCTTCTGTTTGTGTTCCCACAACCATCCCTGTCTCTGCAGGCCTCTCCTCCTTTCCTGGCCCTGCCTTGCTCCCATGACCCGTTTTTCCTCTCCACGCCTGCTTCACTTGGCTAGGCTGCCTTCAGGCGATTGATCTCCACCTCCCTTTCTGATGAGTGATTCTGCCGCACCCTTCAACTTGCCTCTTCAGTCCAGTTCTGCAGGGAGGGCACCAAACCACCACACCCTCACCCCACTTCAGCAAACAGAATCAAATGCTTTCACATGCCTCACTAGATACGAGGCTTCCTTCGTTCTTGCATTAGGGACTTCTAAGTTATAGTTTGAAATGTATTACTGCCTTCAGACTTGCTCATGGACAAATATAGACTCAGCACTGACTCCTCATTCTACAAATTAAGCACAATACCAATACAGTTAGGTTGCAGTCTTATACAGACCTGGGTGTAATTCCCATTGAATACTGTGGGTCCTGTTTCTGAGTAAATAAGAATAAGATTGCACTGTTATCCTATTAAAGTGTTCAAGAACAGCTGGAGGCTCAGGGATTATGCTGTGGTTTAACCAGGAGCATTTAATTAAGAAATGTTCACAACTGTCTAGAAAGATCCAGGACAAAACGTCACAAGTATACTGGATTTTCTGAGATGAAGCAGTATGGCTTTGGGGAACAGGAATCATTAATGTCCAGGAAGTGATGTTACAGGAAGCTGTCTGAAAGAATTATACAGCATACAGCTGCTGCAAAACTTCTATAAATAATATAGATCTAGTTCAAACATTGCAACCATTGTATATTGGGAAGTATTATTTGGAGGGGAGGTGATTTGATGGCAGCTCCATGTGGTGGAACCACTTGTAAATGGTGCATTGTGTGAATAGCCTCAATTGCAAAGGGAAGCATTACCCCATTTGATGCATGGAGCTGCTGTGAATACTCTCTCCATAGTCTAGGGCAGGCCATCTATGTGTTGAGCAACTTACAAACATTACGCAGTCACCTCATGGAGCCTGTGCCACACTTTTGAGTGTCTGTTTGAATCTGTTCTCAGTGGTGCTGGAAATCAGCCCTCCTGCCAAGAAATCTGTGTGCCGTTGTAAAGCAGCCAAGTCCCAATGTCAACTTTAGACATTTCTTCTGTAATTATCATGAGAAGGGAAAGTCATTATACAATAAAACACAGTCTATTATATTTATATCCCATTTTTCCACCTAAATTATCGTGAATTCTCATGTAATTCTCATGAACAGGGAAAGCTATTATACAGTCAAACAAGTATTGGTGCCCAGAGTTGTTTAAAAGTACAATCTCCAAAATGTATAGTATGTTAAAAATGCATAGAGGTGTATGTGGCAGTTTCTTCTGGGTCCTGGCAGTGGATGACACAGTTTTGGTTGCAGGTTCTTCCACTGAACTACACAGAAAATCCCCAAATCTACAACCATGGGTCTAGAGAATTCTTCACCCAGAAGACACACACACACACACACACACACCCTGATTCTGCAAGCAATTACTCTAAATTGTCCAGCTCCCTAGGACTAAGAACTTTGCCACTTTCTAGTGCTTTTCCTATGGTGCAGAAAAATGCCCTAAAGATGCAGTACAATTTAGCTTTTTATCTCTGATCAGTTTACTAAAACAGGGTCAATTCCCTTGTGAGGTGGGGTGAACTGCCCACTTTGGATGGTGGGCCGGCAGAAATGCCCCCACTGCATCTGGCCGTCTACTCGCTGATCAAGAGGGGATGTCCAGCATAAAAAATTGAACCTTTTGTAAACAATATGAAAAAGTTTCAATAAAATTGAAGCCTAATAATCCTATGATGTTTCCTGCCAGCATCGGATTGTTCCAGTATATTACAAAAGGTTCTCAAAACATTGCAACATATCCTGATTGCTGTTCTTGGAAGAAAATGAATGGAATTCTCAAAGAAGGGGGTTTAAGAAAGTCCATGAGAATAGTGAGATTTTACAAGGCAGTACTGTTCTTTTCTTCCTCCATGCGTAACATTCTAATTTAATGCACTTTATGGGGAAAACTGGCCAAGAGTCAACATCTGACAGGCAAACTATTGCTATCCTCATAGCCTGGCTTTTGTTGGCTAAGAGATTCATTCTGCCTTGTTAATCTCAAGGCCAAGCGAGTGCCTGGGGAGTGCCTTACCAGTACAATACTTTTTCTTTAGATTGATAAGGAGCAGTATGATAGAATACTCTCACTGATTGAGAGTGGGAAAAAAGAAGGAGCCAAACTGGAGTGCGGAGGAGGCTCCTGGGGAGACAAAGGCTTCTTCATCCAGCCAACCGTTTTCTCGGATGTTACAGATGACATGCGCATTGCCAAAGAGGAGGTAAGTTCATTTGGAACATCCTGTAGTTTCACTAGATCCTATGTTGCAATTGCTGTGCAAAATGTGCATTTTTAAAGTCGGATACACTGGTGAAAGCACACAGTGTTCTTTCCCCCCCCCTTACTTTAGGTCCCTGTAATGAAAAATGTGAGAGCACAAGCCTCTGCATATCTATTCAGAAGTAAGTTCCACTGAGTTCAGTGGTGCTTACTCCCAGGTAAATGTGTATAGGATTGCAGCCTTAAGAGTAGGTGGATTCACTTTATGGAATGTGTCTGTGTAATGAATAATCTCAGGTATTTGTCACAATAAGAGAGCCTCTTCCAAGATCCATATTGCCAGAAAACAAAAAAAGTGTTTCTTCCCTGCATTCTCTGACTTAGGGGTCCCTAGATAATTCTGGTAAAAACAGTTGTTCCACCCAGCAGGAAAAATCTGTTTGCATAAACTGAGGGTCTCAAAACTTTTGAGTCAAAGGGCCACATCAAATATCTGGCACAGTATCAGAGAAAGAAAATTAAATATAAAATTTAAATAAATACATTAGAGATGGAACTCGAATGAATGAATGCGCTCAAATGTCCAGGATTTCTTCAAGCACCAATACAGCCCAAGAAATAAAGCACACACTTAAATGGACTCCCGTCCCCCACTCACCCCACAAGCAGAACTCTGGTTGTGTTTGGTCAGCTGGTCCAGAGACTCTCAGGGGATCAGAGGCTGTCCACAGGCTGGGGTTTGGAGACCCCTGGCATAGGCCATCTTTCATATGTATTGCTGATGCAGTCACTATCCCTCTGTGGGCACAATCCTAACCTACTTTCTAGCAACGAGGTAAGGGCAATGCAGCTCCAAGGTAAGGTAATAAACATTCCCTTACCTCAAGGATGCCTCTGTGACTGCCACCAAACTGCAGGATGCAGCACGTGCCCCATTGGCACAGCTATGTCAGTTCAGGAAAATTGGATAGGATTTGGACTTGTGATGATCATCTGAGCCAAACTGAACTGGCTGGATTCATCTTTGATTCAAGTGAGAGAATGCACATACAAAGCTAGAACCACCATTGTTACACATGATCAAATAGCAAGCAACAGCAAAAGACTGCCTGCCTGCCCTCCGAATATCTGCAATTAGATATCCAGCTATTTGTCCAGTCTGCTATATGGCCATCCTCTTCTTGCTTGCAAGCAAATCTGAGATGGTCATGAACTTGAGCTTTTTAAAACAAAAATAATGGAATACTGTATTAAAATAATACTTTGAGCATTGAATAGTGTTTTAAACCTACATTAGCATTCATGTGTATACTTTGTGTTCTGGCCACATATAAAAATGATCATGTTAACACATGTTTGTCATGACAACTGGAATAAAATAAAACCAGCATTTCAGTGCCATCCAGACTCTATATGCAATTCTTGATCTTCACAAACACATAGGAGAGCTGGAGATTACACAGCAAACTAACATAAAAACTATCAGTTTCTGTGCAGAGGCCTAATGACAGAGGGCTTGGAGGACAGATGAAAATGGTTTAGCAGCTGCAGCATTTAGCAAAAACACGATACAAGTTTATCCACTTGTGAGTGTTCAGTGGTAGAGCAGCTGCTTTGTGTGAAGAAGATTCCAAGTTCAGTCCCTGGCATCTTTAGTTGGACTGGGAAAGACCCCTGCCAGTCAGTGTAAACAATACGGAACTAGATGGACGAATGGTCCAACTCATGTGAGCAAGATGTTTGCTCAGAGAGATGGACAAAAAATGCTCCAACTCAAAATTCAGAATCTCAGATTTAGGAAGCAGATGTAAGCGGTTTTAAGACTAGCCAAAACAGAGTGCTTCCACCTTCTTAACCGTATTAACCTGTGGAATTCATTGCCACATGATATGGTAATGGCCAACTTCATAAACAGATTCTTAAAAATAGTAGATAGTTTAATGAAGAGTGTAGCTACCAGAAGTGGAGGCAGACAAGTTTTCAGTGCATGGAAGGCCTTTTGAAAGACAAATGGCTGCTTGTGGTGTAACCCCTCATCTCAGTTTTGCCTCTGCTAACAGCTTGTGCTGGTTTTTTGAATTTGTTCAAAAAACCTGTTTGACCAAAGAAAATGTGTACACTGTGCGAGATAAACATTCTCTCCAGCTCCTCTCAAGTCTGTAAGGAAATTTCATCATATATTGTTTTGCAGACTTCTTTGAGGCATCTGACTGGCTTCTGTCAGAGGTGAAGTGTGAGGCTATCAGGTTATCTTTATATTCTTAAGTGGGGCTGGAATAACAAGTGCAGCTTCTTGGATTTGATAGATACAAAAGGTCCAACTGGAAAATCCTCTGACCAAACAAATATAGTAACAGAAATATTATGGTGTTTTTTCTAATTGGGATAAAAATACTTAGGTTAGCTAATGGCTCAATAATAAAGAAGCTGAGTCTAGTGGAAATGCTTCCTTGTAATAATAATTTGAACAAACAGAAGAAATGGGGAAAAAAATATTTTACTTGGCTTCCTGGCCTATCCAGCAACTTGGGGAAATAAAAAAATCAAAAAAAAAAATCCTATAAACATTTATGAGAAGAATGCATGAGTTTAATTTTCAAATAAATATAATAGCAATTTACTTGAACGTTGCACAGATTGTGTGCCTTTTTAGTGATTTCCATGCTTAGGCTGGATTCAGTATTGCACTGCCTTACACTGCCTGCCAGTGATTTTTGCAGTTCCTCCATGGAGCTGTAGCTCAATTGTACTACAGGATTTCCATGCAGAAGGATCCAACTTCTATATTCAGGTAGGGCTGGGAAATATCTCTGCTGGAGACCCTGGATTCTAGCAGGCAGGAAGTGAGGATAATACTGGGCTAGATGGACCAGGAGTGTAATCCTACCCCCCCCCCCCATGCCACCAATGCAACTGTGCCTAAAATGAGCATGCGGCATCAGCATGCCAGCTCTGAAGCTGGCTCAAGTTTGAGGAGACAAAGTGGGGAGGGAGGCTTGTAAAACAGGGAATAGGATTCTGCACTGCCATGTCTTGCTGCAATGCTCTGAAAACGACTGCAAATGGAGCGCTCTGCATGCTGTCATTGGCCATTTTGCAACCGCGGCAGTCCAGTCCACTCTTGCAATATGCTCCGCAGTACAGTCCAATCCTGGATAGGATTGGGCTGCAAGTGAGACTTGGAATAAGGGAGCTTTGTATATCTGACTTCATTCTTGTGAAATGGCCCAACATGTCTTCAGCTTCCAGTCTGTATGGAAGCACAAGTAATTCGAGACAAAAAAAAATATTTATTGTTTGTACAGTTGTTGGGCTAAACCAGTGTTTCTCAAACTGTGAGTCGGGACCCATTAGGTAGGTCGTGAGCCAATTTCAGGTGGGTCCCCATTCATTTCTATATTTTATTTTTAATATATGAGACTTGATGCTACCATGGTATGTGACTGCATTTGGGGAACTGTTACAGACCTGAACTTTGAACAGGCTACTTTGTATATGCTTTTAACAATTATGGTAAATGAGACTTACTCCTAGGTAAGTGTGGATAGGATTGTTAAAAAATTTCCTGTATGATGATGCCACTTCCGGTCATGACATCACTTCCTGTGGGTCCTGACAGATTCTCATTCTAAAAAGTGGGTCCCAGTGCTAAAAGTGTGAGAACCACTGGGCTAAACCATTAGCTCCACCTTGCTGCCAGGAAAGCCCAGACTGTACCTTTGTTGCTGATAGATATGCAGGCATTTTACACCAATCTTCCTGACTCCTCTAGGCTAAAGAGGTTAGAAGGATCTCTGCACAGCAGTGCAGTTACAAGGACCATCTTCCTAACCTCTGACCATAGTAGTGAAGCACCAGTTACTGCTCGGGCAGCAAAGGCTGTTTTCATGCCTGCAGTTTGGCAGAGTTAAATCACAACACTAATAGAAAGAAACCTGTTGTGCCTTTGGATGAATGCTTGGGTGCTAAACTTTGGTTCTATGAATTCCTCATTCAGCTCCATAACTCATAGGATCAGCATGCATGTTGCTGAGGTAACATTGTTTTGAGGCTGTTAATTATATGCCCAAAGATGGATTTCTTCCTCTTCCATGGATTGGTGTGCTTGGTATTTCACTCTGCCTGCTTTTGGGTTAATTATAGCAGTGGTTCCCAATCTTCTCAGCGCGGTGACCCACCTTGTCCTCTGGTGGGTCACAGTTTGGGAATGACTTACTGGGAGGGTGGGGAGACCTCTTCTGGGGTGCGCTGGCAACCCAGTCTACTGGCCTCTATAGGCTTCCGAATGGTCCATAGACGCCTCAGAAAGCCACTTTCAGAAGCAAAGCAGAGGTGGCTTTCCAAAAACTGAATGCAGCTTTCCAAGGCCCCTGTGGGTCATTCTGAGGCCCACAGAGGCCAAAAGAGTGGGTCCAGCACCACCCAGCAGAGGCCTCCCCACCCCCTCAGTGAGTAATTCGGCTTCCAGAATAGTTCCAATTTGGAGCCAAAACAAAGCAGGGGTGAGTTGGAGGGCCCAGCTCGTGACCCACCACATGTGGGCTCGTGATCCACAGTTTGGGAAACCCTGTATTACAGAAATCCTTTTTAGAATTGTCATATGTGCAGTTTGGTCTCCCATTATTTTCACGTCTGTTTTACCTTTTCAGCAAAGTCATGTGGCTGATTCCCCTGCAACTGATAAGTAATAATGTATAAGTTGTCATGCTCATTCAAACATCATGTAACTTTGATGTATGCATTTGAGCCTGTGTGAAAGATTGCTTCTGCGTTCATTGGCTACTTCCATCTGACTGCATCTTTTGACTGACAGTCTTGCTTGAGCGCATCATTTTCCCAGCTTTCAGCTTGCTAATACTCATCATAGGTCCCATCCCCCTTGCTGAACACTTGGAAAAGTAAGATGTTTTCACATATGCAGTTGCTGATGGGCATGCTGTAGCTCAGGGGTGCTCACACGTTTTTGGCTCGAGAGCTGCTTTGAAACCCAGCAAGGCCCGGAGATCTGCCAGGGGGGAAGGAAGCGTCTGACAGACACCCCCTTTAATGTATGGAGCCCCTACTGGAGTCTAGTCAGTTTCGTCAGTTTTGTTGCTGCATGCCTGAAGAGCAGCTAAAGTGTCAGTTTCAGTGTTAGTTTAGTGTCAGCTAAATATGTCAGTTTTGTCTAGTCACTAGACAAAACTGACACATTAACAGTTTGGAGAGACAGATATTAACAGTTTGGAGAGACAGTTTGGTAGATCGCGATCCACCTATTGAGCACCCTTGGTGTAGCTGAAGGGAGAAGAAATGGCCATCAAAGGAAGAAACAAAAAGCTTTAGCAAGAACATACTGTACATTCCAGTGATCTTTACAAATAGCAGAATTCCAAATCAGAAGAATGCCAGAAAGCAAATACACTGGTGCAAATCCTCAACAAGACAAAGACAAATAGGAAATGGTAAATCTGGTTCCAGTTGACCCGACTCCCAGAAGCATCCTGAATATTAAAAAAAATTGTTGCAGTGCCTGGGGTTTCAGAAATAGTTTTGCTTACATCAAATAAAAGCACAGATGTGAGCTGAAATTTGTGGTTGGGCAGAGCAACATTCTGCCTCCAGTCTTTCTCTGTTTACTGGCCATACTTATCAAAAAGGACCAACTCAGATGCACTACACTGCATGCCAGCCCCTTTTATCTGCCTGTGGTGTCAGCAAGCCTGTTGCTTTCCTTGCTGGCTTTGATGGGAATGACTGTACCAGGAGATTCTACATTTATTTGAATCTGGAACCTCCTGACCATGCCACACAGAACTTCTGTGTTCTATTTCAAGGGATTAGGGAGATCCCCCTTTCAAATAAATGTAGGGTCTCCCAGTGTAGCTATTATCTCCTATGGTGGTGAGATTGGAAAGGATAGACCTGAAA
Organism: Tiliqua scincoides; assembly: GCF_035046505.1. Taxonomy (NCBI): domain Eukaryota; kingdom Metazoa; phylum Chordata; class Lepidosauria; order Squamata; family Scincidae; genus Tiliqua; species Tiliqua scincoides. The sequence continues at coordinate 69,738,145 of NC_089822.1, forward strand.
TCTTCTAGTTTTGCCACGTGGAGAGGGATGGGGGAGCATAGTGCTAAAACAGGCTCAGTGCTAGCTGTGGGATGCCAAAGACCACTGAGGTCACAATCCTAACCCCTTATGTCAGTGCTTTCCAGCACTGGTATAGTGGTGCCAATGGGACATGTGCTGCATCCTGCAGTTGGGTGTCACTCATGAGGCCTCCTCAAAGTAAGGGAATGTTTGTTCCCTTACCTCAGAGCTGCATTGCCCTTATGGCAGTGCTGGAAAGCAGTGACATAAGGGGTTAGGATTGCACCCTGATTTTATTACATGTAGAAATAATACATGCAGACCGAGCAGATAAGTATGTGTTGCCTTGTGGGGGGGAGGGGGAATACTATACCAATTTCCTTTTTGTTTTCTAGAGATTTTTGCACTACCAGTTATCGGTGATTGAGCCTTTGGGCAGCCCCTGCTCAATGGGCAAAGAGTGGTGGTTCTCATGCATGAAGAAGAGGAAAAGCAGCTGTCCTTATTTACCCCAGCATAGCATCTTTTCCCGTTGTCTCCACAGGAACATATGTGTTGGTCCATCTAGTTCAGCATTATGGATGTTGGCTAGCAGTGGCTCTGCAGGGTTTTAGACAGGAATTTTTCTGTTCTGAAGCTGGACATGCTGGGGATCTAACCTGGGACCTTCTGCATACAAAGGAGACAGTTTGCCCAGAGCTAGAGCATCTGTTCTCACCCACCCCTCCATGTTCTTCTTAGATTCTGATCTCTTTGGGACAGGGAACCACCTGAAAAGCAAAATATAAATTACTCAAATAATAATAGAAGCTTGTTTTGGTTTTAAACAGATATTTGGACCAGTCCAGCAAATCATGAAGTTCAAAACTATAGAGGAAGTTATCAAAAGAGCCAACAATACTCACTATGGTTTAGCGGCTGCTGTGTTTACCAAAGACCTGGATAAAGCCCTGACATTTGCAACTGCTCTTCAGGCTGGAATTGTGTGGTATGTATCCTGGTTGCGGCTACTTTTAGCCTCACTTGCCTTGCTTAGAAAAATGACAGCAAGATTGTGTTTTCTTGCATCTTTGTGGGACACAGATTACCACGAGTTGGGTGCAATGTATTACTACTTTTCAGACTTTGTGAGGAGGAAGATATATCCATCCATCATAAATTAAAATCCCTCCATTTAAACATTTGGTACATAGTGCAAGGTTCTATAAAGTTTATAGCTGAGTTCCTAGAAATTGTGTCCATGGATAAGTTGCATCTTTTATGCATTTTTTTTTCCCAGGGTTAACTGCTACAGTGCAATGTCTGCTCAGTGTCCTTTTGGAGGATTCAAAATGTCAGGAAATGGCCGGGAGCTGTAAGTAAAGTCAATGAGAACTTGTGTCAGATTCAGATGTTGGGGTTCAGCGGTATAAAATGTGCTAGAATTTCAGGGAAAGTCCATTTGATAAATTTTAGCAGCAAAATGCCTCAAGTCTCCCAAACCGAGCTCCGTGCAAGCTGCTTTCTGGGTGCTTGGCAACCCAAAATTTCAGCTGGGACATGAAGACATCACTGCCAAACATCCAAATCCTTTAAACCAGTGTTTCTCAAACTGTTGGTTGGGACCCACTAGGTGGGTCGTGAGACAATTTCAGATGGGTCCCCATTCATTTTAATATTTCATTTTTAATATATTAGACTTGATGCTACCATGGTATGTGACTGCATTTGGGGAAATATTATAGACCTGCACTTTTAACAAACTACTATGTATATTAACAATGATAGTAAAGGAAACTTACTCCTGGGTAAGTGTGGGTAGGATTGCAGCCTAGGATAGTTAAAAATTTTCCTGCTTGATGATGTTGCTTCCGGTCATGACATCACTTCCGGTGGGTCCTGACAGATTCTCATTCTGTCCCGGTGGGTCCTGGTGCTAAACGTGTGAGAACCACTGCTTTAAACAAAAAGGTTGCTGACCCCTGCCATAGAGGCTGCAGCATTTCTGGGAATTGGTTCCACTGCAACTTCTAAGCAACTCAAAATACAATGTCAGATGACATCCACAGCCCTTCGTTGTGAACATGCTAGTTCCCAGCTGTGACGACTGCTGCAAAAGTCTTATGGTTTGTCTCTCTGCTGTTGTTTTCCCCAGGGGAGAGCATGGCATTCATGAATATACAGAAGTCAAGACAGTCGTGATCAAAATTCCACAGAAGAATTCCTAATTTCCTCTTTGCAGATGGAACCTGATAACTTCAAATGCTAAGCAAAACTGCAGAGGCTAGTTGTATTGCAAAATGTTTTGTAGCATGAGTTTTCATTTAACCTGGTTTTCTTTCAACCTGTAAAAGCAAAGGCTTTTAATAACAATTAAAAGTAATTTAGAAAAATTTACAGCTGATTAATTATTAACTGAGAAAGGGAAGCTTTGATATCCAAGACATGATTAACAAGTTTTGAATCTTATTGAAAAAGATGATTTGCCCACTTGAACTTATCTGTATTGCTATGAAAAATTAAATCATTAACACACAATATTTGTACCATTTGCTTTAGTGTGCTAGTGTAGAATTGTTAGCTTAATAACTGTCCTGGCTTTCTTTTTTTTTAATGAACTTGGCAAAAGCACTTGTGTGTGAATTGTATAATCCAATCAATAGGGGGTGTGTTCAGGCATAGTTGGAAAACATGATTTCACAGTACAAGAACAATCCCAGGTGAGCCCCTGGCTTACAGGCTCTTCCTCCTCTTCTTTTGCATACAAGAGTGTTAGGGCACAATCCTAACCAACTTTCCAGCACTGGCATAATTGTGCCAGTGGGGCATGTGCTGCATCCTGCAATTGGGGGGCAGTCATGGAGGCCTCCTCAAAGTAGGGCAATGTTTGTTCCCTTACCTCAGAGTTGCATTGCCCTTACCTCAGTGTTGGAAATTTGTTTAGGATTGTGCCTTTATATGTTAATTGATTCAGCATGCAATCCTAACCACACTTTCCTGAGAGTAAGCCTCAGTAAGATTTACTTCTGAGTAGACCTGGTTAGGATTGTGCCCCCAGGCATAGTAGCTAATTAGGCTGAATCTGTCATGTTTACTGGTTTTTACATGGCACATTTGACTCCACAAAATGCTTAGTTATGAATCAGCTGCATACATGTGTCTAGGTGCGTTGCTTGCATGATTACCAGCAGCTATTTTTCTGAGAGAGAGAGTGAGGCAAAAATTTTCCTTTCATTTGGAGTAAATAGCAGTTCTTCATTGCATCACTCTTGGGAAACATGGTTTACTTCATATCACAGTTGGAGAACAAACCAGGATCTGAAATCATAATTTGATACTCTGTTTTTTTAACTGTGGTTTGAAGGAAACCATCGAAGTTAGTATGTAACTGTGCTCTACTTCGAACTGAAAATGAAATCTTTAACCTTCTCTAGTGTACAAAAGAGAAGGTTAGAGTTGCTGCAACGCTCCTACTTGTTCTGTTCAAGGAAACCGTGGCTCTTATTGCATATGAAGTTGCCCACTATCTTGGTGGGGGAGGGAGCTATCTCTTGGTATATGTCTTAACCTTGAATCTATTCATATTAAGGACTGTACAGAGGTATTCTGGATGTAAACTTTATTAAAATCTACCATTAAAACTGCTACTCTGTGCACTTTTTCTGCCTTATTCTAGTTACTATGGTTTAATAGGGCATTAGGAATTTGCAGACACAGTTTCAAAAATTAAAATCATGCTGTCAATGGCAGCCAATATCTACACTGTCACTTCTGTGAACTTGGAGTACTTGAATCTGGGCAGGTATAGACAGAATTTCTAAGTATATTTAGGCCCAGTCCGTATTGTGGCATAGCCCACATGTTTTCTCAACCTGGCCATGATCATTTTGAGAATCCAGTCATGTGAATAGGTTGTCTCTGCTTGGTGATAGGGGCTGTCCACACAGTTGCTATGATTTGTGTGGTCTTGGCAGCTCTGTCTCAAACCACCAAAACTATGCAAATTGTTGGAGCCATGGTGCTCCTACATAAAACTGCAGGTTCAAAGGCTTAGAAAGAGAGCCTCCAGGGAATCCCAGCTAGCCCATAGACCTACTGATGGGTCATGCATGCTCTCAGAAACTAAGCTACCAGAGTGGATGCTCCTGCCACCCAATGTCCATTTAAGCTAGAACTCTGTACCAGATTGCCAGGACCCATGGGGCAAAGCTGGGCACATGCCAACAGCCTCTAGAGCAGCCACCACATGAGGTGATAGGGGTATTCCAGGAGATAATCAGGCTGACGATCAGGACTGACCAGTGTATCAAGGGTGGGCTGGGGGTAGATATCAGTGGTAGTGGTGGCACCAATATCCTATGGGCCCAAACTAGGGGACAGATTTACACCAGCCAAAGAGCTGGTGCTGATCCAAGTTAGGTCAATTGCGGACAAGGCGGTGGTGGGAAAGTCAAAAGGTTTTTTACTTCTGTTGCTGTTTGGTCCCCAGCTGGCCCATAGCATGCACTGAGGCATTCAGCACCACTAAACTCTGTGGACTGTCCCAGGATAGGATTGGGTTGTTGTTGTTGTTCCAAAAGTCAGCACCTGAGCTGGCCTTGCTGTGACCCATTGCTGAAAGTCCACCACACCACTTTTAGCCTTGCATGATTTTTAAGGCTACTGGTGTTTATTTATTTAGAAGATTTCTATACTGCTAAAAACCTGGTGTTCTTTTGGTTCTGGAGTTCCTTTGGTTAAAGGTGTATTAGAAAAAGCATTGTATGTGGTCACATGAGTATTTGCAATGTGGGAAATGACAGGCTGCATGCTACTTTTATGTTCATATGCATGTGCTTTTATTCATGTACCTAGTTGAATGCATGGGCCAAAGAGAGAAGATGTATCCACCATCCAATCACCTCAGTGAGCAACATAATTTCTAAAAGCACTGGGCACAGGGCAGAATCAGGGGAAAATGACATCTCTGCCCATTCACACCAGCAACATTTTAACAAAAAATCCTGAAGTGCAACAAAAGGAATACTGACCTACCAAGAAAAAGGAATAACAAAAAATAGCAACAGTCTCCATCAGCTTAGAGACATTAATCACGTCTTTTGGTCCTGCTGTTGCAAAATATAACCCCCAAAGGGATGCAATCCTGGAATTTTGTGGGTCTCGCAGGTGTTTCCATCTGCCACAATTAGAATCCAGAGGGAGGAACTCCAGCTACTCCATTTCCTGAAACGCTCCTGGCTGAAACCGACTTTGGGCCTACCTATTTTTTGGGCAGATGCCCAAACCATTAACTGCTTTGTAACAGGCAGAAGATCAACAGGTGTGGTTTTTGACAAAATGGAAATGGAGGGAGGAATAGTGGCAGTTGAGTTTCAGCATGTTAAAGTCATAGCAGCCCTGTTTGGGGTGGGGGAGAAGGTGGCAGTATAACTTAGAGAAAGTTATACTTGAATGAGGATGCAAAAAAGGAAAAGGAAAAAAAATAGCTTGGAAAGCATGAAATGATACAGAAGGTTCTTCTAATAGCCATCACCCCCTATTCATTATGCAATGTTGCACCTTGGCAATTCTGAATACCTCAACAATCAAGAAAATGTTTCCAGTATTGAGAGTGCTAATTTAATCTTGGACATTAAGGGTGCAATCCAACTTTTCAGCACCAAAGTAAAGACAATGCAGCTCCAAGGTAAGGGAACAAATACTCCCTTACCTTGAGGAGGCCTCTGTGGCTGCCACGCAACTGCAGGATGCAGCACATGTCCCATTGGCACAGCTATGTCAGTGCTGAAAAGTTGGTTAGGAATTGGCCTAATACCGCCAAACACTCATTCCTTTTCTCAAAGGGTAACTCGGCACACATTTTTCTCCATGTGTTAAGCCAAGCCCCACTCTGTCTTAATCTGTGGCTGGGTTGAGTTTGCCCATACGTCCTGCCAAAGCAAAGAGGTACACCTTTTGTCAATTAAGAATTCAGGCCAGCTTAAGAACGAACATGTTTCTATTTGCTCAAAACATTACAGATACGCTTGAAAGAAGAAAACCAGCAACTCAACAGGTACTGCAAGATCAGTCAGGGAATACTGTTAGATAACAGGCATCCAATTTGCAATATCTCAGAATGTGCCAAGGGCACAGGCAGGAGTGTCTCAACAGAACTATGATCTGAAAAAAGATTGAACAAAATTCCACAAAAGCCAAATGCTTTCAGAATCACGGCCATCTAATAAAGTCTGCAAAGTTGAACTATAGGGCAGAAAGTCATCTTAAAGCTGGACAGATGGAACAGAAATGGGTGCTGTGCCAAGCAAAGGCCTGCATTTTGCTTAATTGAAATCAAAGCTGTGCTCTGAGATCATATCATGATTCAGCCCTGAAATAAGAGCAGTGGTTCCCAAACGTTTCAGCACTGGGACCCACTTTTTAAAATGACACTGTTATCGGGCACCCAGCTAGATTTATGAGACTTAAAAAGAAAAGATCTAGAAATAAATACTTACAAGTAATAATATTTCTATTTATTTTAAAAAAAAAACAACTCTATTTCTCATAATGAAGCAGTCCTAGTGAACTCTAGTGAATGCTCTCCTTCCTTTCCTACATTTCGGGGTGGGGGTGGGGAAGCAGGACATAATCTTCTGGGGTTTGGGGGAATTCTTTATTGGGGGCATCAACTAAGACACATTTATCTTCCAATATTTATACATGCTTACAAACTGCAGGAGGTCAGTTTCTTGCAAATCCCAGGAGTTGAACTCTTTGCAGTGCAGCTATCTGATTTCTGAATAGCCTCAGGGCTTGAGGTAATTATTTATCTGATCTTGTCATTACCTGTGTTTACATTGGTGGCTCTCTTCAGCCCTTTGCATCTCACCAAAAATTGGGTCATGGCCTACCAGTGGGTCCTGACCTACAGTTTGGGAACCACTGGACTAGAGATAGCCTCTAAGTGTGTGCAGGTGATGTCATGTTCACCACTGAACACCAATGAGCATCCTCTGCATTTTGGGGATTAAGGGCCCAAGGTAAGACAAGGAG